>NC_135263.1:18333425-18933425 GCF_964204865.1 Styela clava | reverse complement strand
TGGCATAATTGGATTAATAGATATGTATCAAAACGTGTATATCTAGCTGAATTTCAAGAAGATTGAAAAATTATTTTCCTGTAATTAATGTAATTCCAAATAAATTGAAGCCCTTTTTAGGAGATTGGCATCAGTTTTTAAAATTACTATCCATTTATCATGCTATGGGAAATAGAGAGACATTGATACCTTAAAATATAGATTCTAAAATTTTGCTCATATTTTTTGATCTAGTGGCGGCCAAAAGATACTTCTCAATACGATTACCACAAATAACTTGAAGAGATAGATTTGCGAAGGTTTGAGAAAAATATGACTTAATATTAAAATATTTAATATACAGACAAATAAATTCAAACATGTTGAGTAAAAATAATCATATTCATATCGATGACATAATTGGATTAATAAATATGTATAAAAACGTGTATATCTAGCTGAATTTGAAGAGGATTAAAAAATTATTTTCATGATATTAAGTTAATTCCAAATAAATTGAAGCACTTTTCAAGAGATTGGCATCAGGTATTAAAATGACTGCCCATTTATCATGGTATGGGGAATAGGGAGACATTGATGCCTTAAAAAGTGGATTCTAAAATTTTCCTCATCTTTTATGATCTAGTAGCGACCATAATCAATAAGATTATCAGAAATACCTTGAAGAATAAATTTGAGAAAGTTTGAGAAATATATTACCTAATATCAAAATATTCAATATACAGACAAATAAATTCAAACTTGTTAAGTAAAAATAATAATAATCATATCGATGGCATAATTGGATTAATAGATATGTATCAAAACGTGTATATCTAGCTGAATTTGAAAAAGATTGAAAAATTATTTTCCTGTAATTAATTTAATTCCAAATAAATTGAAGCCCTTTTTCAGAGATTGGCATCAATTTTTAAAATTACTATCCATTTATCATGCTATGGGAAATAGAAGGGAGACATTGATGCCTTAAAAAGTAGATTCTAAAATTTTTCTCATATTTTTTGATCTAGTGGCAACCAAAAGATACTAATCAATACGAGTACCACAAATAACTTGAAGAAATAGATTTGGGAAAGTTTGAGAAAAAATATGACTCAATATCAAAATATTTAATATACAGACAAATAAATTCAAACATGTTGAGTAAAAATAATCATATTCATATCGATGATATAATTGGATTAATAAATATGTATAAAAACGTGTATATTTAGCTGAATTTGAAGAAGATTGAAAAATTATTTTCATGATATTAAGTTAATTCCAAATAAATTGAATCCCTTTTTAGGAGATTGGCATCAGTTATTAAAATGACTGCCCATTTATCATGATATGGGGAATAGAGAGACATTTATGCCTTAAAAAGTGGATTCTAAAATTTTCTTTTTTTTGATCTAGTGGCGACCAAAAGATACTAATCAATATGATTATCACAAATAACTTGAAAAATAAATTTGCAAAAGTTTGAGAAAAATACGACTTAATATCAAAATATTTAATATACAGACAAATAAATTCAAACATGTTCAGTAAAAATAATCATAATCATATCGATGGCATAATTGGATTAATAAATATGTATAAAAACGTGTATATCTAGCTAAATTTGAAGAAGATTAAAAAATTATTTTCATGATATTAGGGTAATTCCAAATAAATTGAAGCCCTTTTTAAGAAATTGGCATCAGTTTTTAAAATTACTATCCATTTATCATGCTATGGGAAATAGAGAGACATTGATGCCTTAAAAAGTGTATTCTAAAATTTTCCTCATCTTTTTTGATCTAGTGGCGACCAAAAGATACTAATCAATACGATTACCACAAATAACTTGAAGAAATAGATTTGCGAAAGTTTGAGAAAAATATGACTCGATATTAAAATATTTAATATACAGACAAATAAATTCAAACATGTTGAGTAAAAATAATCATATTCATATCGATGACATAATTGGATTAATAAATATGTATAAAAACGTGTATATCTAGCTGAATTTGAAGAAGATTAAAAAATTATTTTCATGATATTAAGTTGATTCCAAATAAATTGAAGCCCTTTTTAGGAGATTGGCATCAGTTATTAAAATGACTGCCCATTTATCATGCTATGGGAAATAGAAGGGAGACATTGATGCCTTAAAAAGTGGATTCTAAAATTTTCTTTTTTTTTGATCTAGTGGCGACCAAAAGATACTAATCAATATGATTATCACAAATAACTTGAAAAATAAATTTGCAAAAGTTTGAGAAAAATACGACTTAATATCAAAATATTTAATATACAGACAAATAAATTCAAACATGTTCAGTAAAAATAATCATAATCATATCGATGGCATAATTGGATTAATAAATATGTATAAAAAAACGTGTATATCTAGCTAAATTTGAAGAAGATTAAAAAATTATTTTCATGATAATAAGTTAATTCCAAATAAATTGATGCCCTTTTCAAGAAATTGGCATCAGTTTTAAAATTACTATCCATTTATCATGCCATGGGGAATAGGGAGACATTGATGCCTTAAAAAGTGGATTCTAAAATTTTCCTCATCTTTTACGATCTAGTGGCGACCAAAAGATACTAATTAATAAGATTATCAGAAATACCTTGAAAAATAAATTTGAGAAAGTTTGAGAAAAATATGACTTAATATCAAAATATCCAATATACAGACAAATAAATTCAAACATGTTAAGTAAAAATCATAATAATCATATCGATGGCATAATTGGATTAATAGATATGTATCAAAACGTGTATATCTAGCTGAGTTTCAAGAAGATTGAAAAATTATTTTCCTGTAATTAATTTAATCCTAAATAAATTGAAGCACATTTTAAGAGATTGGCATCAGTTTTTAAAATTAATATCCATTTATCATGCTATGGGAAATAGAGAGACATTGATGCCTTAAAAAGTATATTCTAAAATTTTCCTAATATTTTTTGATCTAGTGGCGGCCAAAAGATACTTCTCAATATGATTACCACAAATAACTTGAAGAAATAGATTTGCGAAGGTTTGAGAAAAATATGACTTAATATTAAAATATTTAATATACAGACAAATAAATTCAAACATGTTGAGTAAAAATAATCATATTCATATCGATGACACAATTGGATTAATAAATATGTATAAAAACGTGTATATCTAGCTGAATTTGAAGAAGATTGAAAAATTATTTTCATGATATTAAGTTAATTCCAAATAAATTGAAGCCCTTTTTAGGAGATTGGCATCAGTTATTAAAATGACTGCCCATTTATCATGCTATGGGGAATAGGGAGACATTTATGCCTTAAAAAGTGGATTCTAAAATTTTCTTTTTTTTTTGATCTAGTGGCGACCAAAAGATACTAATCAATATGATTATCACAAATAACTTGAAAAATAAATTTGCAAAAGTTTGAGAAAAATACGACATAATATCAAAATATTTAATATACAGACAAATAAATTCAAACATGTTCAGTAAAAATAATCATAATCATATCGATGGCATAAATGGATTAATAAATATGTATAAAAACGTGTATATCTAGCTAAATTTGAAGAAGATTAAAAAATTATTTTCATGATATTAAGTTAATTCCAAATAAATTGAAGCCCTTTTTAAGAAATTGGCAACAGTTTTTAAAATTACTATCCATTTATCATGCTATGGGAAATAGAGAGACATTGATGCCTTAAAAAGTAGATTCTAAAATTTTCCTCATATTTTTTGATCTAGTGGCGACCAAAAGATACTAATCAATACGATTACCACAAATAACTTGAAGAAATAGATTTGCGAAAGTTTGAGAAAAATATGACTTGATATTAAAATATTTAATATACAGACAAATAAATTCAAACATGTTGAGTAAAAATAATCATATTCATATCGATGACATAATTGGATTAATAAATATGTATAAAAACGTGTATATCTAGCTGAATTTGAAGAAGATTAAAAAATTATTTTCATGATATTAAGTTGATTCCAAATAAATTGAAGCCCTTTTTAGGAGATTGGCATCAGTTATTAAAATGACTGCTCATTTATCATGCTATGGGAAATAGAAGGGAGACATTGATGCCTTAAAAAGTGGATTCTAAAATTTTCTTTTTTTTTGATCTAGTGGCGACCAAAAGATACTAATCAATATGATTATCACAAATAACTTGAAAAATAAATTTGCAAAAGTTTGAGAAAAATACGACTTAATATCAAAATATTTAATATACAGACAAATAAATTCAAACATGTTCAGTAAAAATAATCATAATCATATCGATGGCATAATTGGATTAATAAATATGTATAAAAAAACGTGTATATCTAGCTAAATTTGAAGAAGATTAAAAAATTATTTTCATGATAATAAGTTAATTCCAAATAAATTGATGCCCTTTTCAAGAAATTGGCATCAGTTTTAAAATTACTATCCATTTATCATGCCATGGGGAATAGGGAGACATTGATGCCTTAAAAAGTGGATTCTAAAATTTTCCTCATCTTTTACGATCTAGTGGCGACCAAAAGATACTAATTAATAAGATTATCAGAAATACCTTGAAAAATAAATTTGAGAAAGTTTGAGAAAAATATGACTTAATATCAAAATATCCAATATACAGACAAATAAATTCAAACATGTTAAGTAAAAATCATAATAATCATATCGATGGCATAATTGGATTAATAGATATGTATCAAAACGTGTATATCTAGCTGAGTTTCAAGAAGATTGAAAAATTATTTTCCTGTAATTAATTTAATCCTAAATAAATTGAAGCACATTTTAAGAGATTGGCATCAGTTTTTAAAATTAATATCCATTTATCATGCTATGGGAAATAGAGAGACATTGATGCCTTAAAAAGTATATTCTAAAATTTTCCTAATATTTTTTGATCTAGTGGCGGCCAAAAGATACTTCTCAATATGATTACCACAAATAACTTGAAGAAATAGATTTGCGAAGGTTTGAGAAAAATATGACTTAATATTAAAATATTTAATATACAGACAAATAAATTCAAACATGTTGAGTAAAAATAATCATATTCATATCGATGACACAATTGGATTAATAAATATGTATAAAAACGTGTATATCTAGCTGAATTTGAAGAAGATTGAAAAATTATTTTCATGATATTAAGTTAATTCCAAATAAATTGAAGCCCTTTTTAGGAGATTGGCATCAGTTATTAAAATGACTGCCCATTTATCATGCTATGGGGAATAGGGAGACATTTATGCCTTAAAAAGTGGATTCTAAAATTTTCTTTTTTTTTTGATCTAGTGGCGACCAAAAGATACTAATCAATATGATTATCACAAATAACTTGAAAAATAAATTTGCAAAAGTTTGAGAAAAATACGACATAATATCAAAATATTTAATATACAGACAAATAAATTCAAACATGTTCAGTAAAAATAATCATAATCATATCGATGGCATAAATGGATTAATAAATATGTATAAAAACGTGTATATCTAGCTAAATTTGAAGAAGATTAAAAAATTATTTTCATGATATTAAGTTAATTCCAAATAAATTGAAGCCCTTTTTAAGAAATTGGCAACAGTTTTTAAAATTACTATCCATTTATCATGCTATGGGAAATAGAGAGACATTGATGCCTTAAAAAGTAGATTCTAAAATTTTCCTCATATTTTTTGATCTAGTGGCGACCAAAAGATACTAATCAATACGATTACCACAAATAACTTGAAGAAATAGATTTGCGAAAGTTTGAGAAAAATATGACTTGATATTAAAATATTTAATATACAGACAAATAAATTCAAACATGTTGAGTAAAAATAATCATATTCATATCGATGACATAATTGGATTAATAAATATGTATAAAAACGTGTATATCTAGCTGAATTTGAAGAAGATTAAAAAATTATTTTCATGATATTAAGTTGATTCCAAATAAATTGAAGCCCTTTTTAGGAGATTGGCATCAGTTATTAAAATGACTGCTCATTTATCATGCTATGGGAAATAGAAGGGAGACATTGATGCCTTAAAAAGTGGATTCTAAAATTTTCTTTTTTTTTGATCTAGTGGCGACCAAAAGATACTAATCAATATGATTATTACAAATAACTTGAAAAATAAATTTGCAAAAGTTTGAGAAAAATACGACTTAATATCAAAATATTTAATATACAGACAAATAAATTCAAACATGTTCAGTAAAAATAATCATAATCATATCGATGGCATAATTGGATTAATAAATATGTATAAAAAAACGTGTATATCTAGCTAAATTTGAAGAAGATTAAAAAATTATTTTCATGATAATAAGTTAATTCCAAATAAATTGATGCCCTTTTCAAGAAATTGGCATCAGTTTTTAAAATTACTATCCATTTATCATGCCATGGGGAATAGGGAGACATTGATGCCTTAAAAAGTGGATTCTAAAATTTTCCTCATCTTTTACGATCTAGTGGCGACCAAAAGATACTAATTAATAAGATTATCAGAAATACCTTGAAAAATAAATTTGAGAAAGTTTGAGAAAAATATGACTTAATATCAAAATATTCAATATACAGACAAATAAATTCAAACATGTTAAGTAAAAATCATAATAATCATATCGATGGCATAATTGGATTAATAGATATGTATCAAAACGTGTATATCTAGCTGAGTTTCAAGAAGATTGAAAAATTATTTTCCTGTAATTAATTTAATCCTAAATAAATTGAAGCACATTTTAAGAGATTGGCATCAGTTTTTAAAATTAATATCCATTTATCATGCTATGGGAAATAGAGAGACATTGATGCCTTAAAAAGTATATTCTGAAATTTTCCTCATATTTTTTGATCTAGTGGCGGCCAAAAGATACTTCTCAATATGATTACCACAAATAACTTGAAGAAATAGATTTGCGAAGGTTTGAGAAAAATATGACTTAATATTAAAATATTTAATATACAGACAAATAAATTCAAACATGTTGAGTAAAAATAATCATATTCATATCGATGACACAATTGGATTAATAAATATGTATAAAAACGTGTATATCTAGCTGAATTTGAAGAAGATTGAAAAATTATTTTCATGATATTAAGTTAATTCCAAATAAATTGAAGCCCTTTTTAGGAGATTGGCATCAGTTATTAAAATGACTGCCCATTTATCATGCTATGGGGAATAGGGAGACATTTATGCCTTAAAAAGTGGATTCTAAAATTTTCTTTTTTTTTGATCTAGTGGCGACCAAAAGATACTAATCAATATGATTATCACAAATAACTTGAAAAATAAATTTGCAAAAGTTTGAGAAAAATACGACATAATATCAAAATATTTAATATACAGACAAATAAATTCAAACATGTTCAGTAAAAATAATCATAATCATATCGATGGCATAAATGGATTAATAAATATGTATAAAAACGTGTATATCTAGCTAAATTTGAAGAAGATTAAAAAATTATTTTCATGATATTAAGTTAATTCCAAATAAATTGAAGCCCTTTTTAAGAAATTGGCAACAGTTTTTAAAATTACTATCCATTTATCATGCTATGGGAAATAGAGAGACATTGATGCCTTAAAAAGTAGATTCTAAAATTTTCCTCATATTTTTTGATCTAGTGGCGACCAAAAGATACTAATCAATACGATTACCACAAATAACTTGAAGAAATAGATTTGCGAAAGTTTGAGAAAAATATGACTCAATATTAAAATATTTAATATACAGACAAATAAATTCAAACATGTTGAGTAAAAATAATCATATTCATATCGATGACATAATTGTATGAATAAATATGTATAAAAACGTGTATATCTGGCAGAATTTGAAGAAGATTAAAAAATTATTTTCATGATATTAAGTTAATTCCAAATGAATTTAAGCCCTTTTTAAGAGATTGGCATCAGTTATTAAAATGACTGCCCATTTATCATGGTATGGGGAATAGGGAGACATTGATGCCTTAAAAAGTGTATTCTAAAATTTTCCTCATCTTTTACGGTCTAGTGGCGACCAAAAGATACTAATCAATAAGATTATCAGAAATACCTTGAAGAATAAATTTAGGAAAGTTTGAGAAAAATATGACTTAATATCAAAATATTCAATATACAGACAAATAAATTCAAACATGTTAAGTAAAAATCATAATAATCATATCGATGGCATAATTGGATTAATAGATATGTATCAAAACGTGTATATCTAGCTGAGTTTCAAGAAGATTGAAAAATTATTTTCCTGTAATTAATTCAATCCTAAATAAATTGAAGCACATTTTAAGAGATTGGCATCAGTTTTTAAAATTAATATCCATTTATCATGCAATGGGAAATAGAGAGACATTGATGCCTTAAAAAGTATATTCTAAAATTTTCCTCATATTTTTTGATCTAGTGGCGGCCAAAAGATACTTCTCAATATGATTACCACAAATAACTTGAAGAAATAGATTTGCGAAGGTTTGAGAAAAATATGACTTAATATTAAAATATTTAATATACAGACAAATAAATTCAAACATGTTGAGTAAAAATAATCATATTCATATCGATGACACAATTGGATTAATAAATATGTATAAAAACGTGTATATCTAGCTGAATTTGAAGAAGATTGAAAAATTATTTTCATGATATTAAGTTAATTCCAAATAAATTGAAGCCCTTTTTAGGAGATTGGCATCAGTTATTAAAATGACTGCCCATTTATCATGCTATGGGGAATAGGGAGACATTTATGCCTTAAAAAGTGGATTCTAAAATTTTCTTTTTTTTTGATCTAGTGGCGACCAAAAGATAGTAATCAATATGATTATCACAAATAACTTGAAAAATAAATTTGCGAAAGTTTGAGAAAAATATGACTTAATATCAAAATATTCAATATACAGACAAATAAATTCAAACATGTTAAGTAAAAATAATAATAATCATATCGATGGCATAATTGGATTAATAGATATGTATCAAAACGTGTATATCTAGCTGAATTTCAAGAAGATTGGAAAATTATTTTCCTGTAATTAATTCAATCCCAAATAAATTGAAGCACTTTTTAAGAGATTGGCATCAGTTTTTAAAATTAATATCCATTTATCATGCTATGGGAAATAGAGAGACATTGATGGCTTAAAACGTAGATTCTAAAATTTTCCTAATATTTTTTGATCTAGTGGCGGCCAAAAGATACTTCTCAATGCGATTACCACAAATAACTTGAAGAAATAGATTTGCGAAGGTTTGAGAAAAATATGACTTAATATTAAAATATTTAATATACAGACAAATAAATTCAAACATGTTGAGTAAAAATAATCATATTCATATCGATGACATAATTGGATTAATAAATATGTATAAAAACGTGTATATCTAGCTGAATTTGAAGAGGATTAAAAAATTATTTTCATGATATTAAGTTAATTCCAAATAAATTGAAGCACTTTTCAAGAGATTGGCATCAGGTATTAAAATGACTGCCCATTTATCATGGTATGGGGAATAGGGAGACATTGATGCCTTAAAAAGTGTATTCTAAAATTTTCCTCATCTTTTACGGTCTAGTGGCGACCAAAAGATACTAATCAATAAGATTATCAGAAATACCTTGAAGAATAAATTTAGGAAAGTTTGAGAAAAATATGACTTAATATCAAAATATTCAATATACAGACAAATAAATTCAAACATGTTAAGTAAAAATAATAATAATCATATCGATGGCATAATTGGATTAATAGATATGTATCAAAACGTGTATATCTAGCTGTATTTCAAGAAGATTGAAAAATTATTTTCCTGTAATTAATTTAATCCCAAATAAATTGAAGCACTTTTTAAGAGATTGGCATCAGTTTTTAAAATTAATATCCATTTATCATGCTATGGGAAATAGAGAGACATTGATGGCTTAAAACGTAGATTCTAAAATTTTCCTAATATTTTTTGATCTAGTGGCGGCCAAAAGATACTTCTCAATGCGATTACCACAAATAACTTGAAGAAATAGATTTGCGAAGGTTTGAGAAAAATATGACTTAATATTAAAATATTTAATATACAGACAAATAAATTTAAACATGTTGAGTAAAAATAATCATATTCATATCGATGACATAACTGGATTAATAAATATGTATAAAAACGTGTATATCTAGCTGAATTTGAAGAGGATTAAAAAATTATTTTCATGATATTAAGTTAATTCCAAATAAATTGAAGCACTTTTCAAGAGATTGGCATCAGGTATTAAAATGACTGCCCATTTATCATGGTATGGGGAATAGGGAGACATTGATGCCTTAAAAAGTGGATTCTAAAATTTTCCTCATCTTTTACGATCTAGTGGCGACCAAAAGATACTAATCAATAAGATTATCAGAAATACCTTGAAGAATAAATTTGAGAAAGTTTGAGAAAAACATGACTTAATATCATAATATTCAATATACACACAAATAAATTCAAACATGTTAAGTGAAAATAATAATAATCATACCGATGGCATAATTGGATTAATAGATATGTATCAAAACGTGTATATCTAGCTGAATTTCAAGAAGATTGAAAAATTATTTTCCTGTAATTAATGTAATTCCAAATAAATTGAAGCCCTTTTTAGGAGATTGGCATCAGTTTTTAAAATTACTATCCATTTATCATGCTATGGGAAATAGAGAGACATTGATACCTTAAAATATAGATTCTAAAATTTTGCTCATATTTTTTGATCTAGTGGCGGCCAAAAGATACTTCTCAATACGATTACCACAAATAACTTGAAGAGATAGATTTGCGAAGGTTGGAGAAAAATATGACTTAATATTAAAATATTTAATATACAGACAAATAAATTCAAACATGTTGAGTAAAAATAATCATATTCATATCGATGACACAATTGGATTAATTAATATGTATAAAAACGTGTATATCTAGCTGAATTTGAAGAAGATTAAAAAATTATTTTCATGATATTAAGGTAATTCCAAATAAATTGAAGCCCTTTTCAAGAGATTGGCATCAGTTTTTAAAAAGACTGCCCATTTATCATGCTATGGGGAAAAGGGAGACATTGATGCCTTAAAAAGTGGATTCTAAAATTTTCCTCATCTTTTATGATCTAGTAGCGACCATAATCAATAAGATTATCAGAAATACCTTGAAGAATAAATTTGAGAAAGTTTGAGAAATATATTACCTAATATCAAAATATTCAATATACAGACAAATAAATTCAAACTTGTTAAGGAAAAATAATAATAATCATATCGATGGCATAATTGGATTAATAGATATGTATCAAAACGTGTATATCTAGCTGAATTTGAAAAAGATTAAAAAATTATTTTCATGATATTAAGTTAATTCCAAATAAATTGAAGCCCTTTTTAAGAAATTGGCAACAGTTTTTAAAATTACTATCCATTTATCATGCTATGGGAAATAGAGAGACATTGATGCCTTAAAAAGTAGATTCTAAAATTTTCCTCATATTTTTTGATCTAGTGGCGACCAAAAGATACTAATCAATACGATTACCACAAATAACTTGAAGAAATAGATTTGCGAAAGTTTGAGAAAAATATGACTCAATATTAAAATATTTAATATACAGACAAATAAATTCAAACATGTTGAGTAAAAATAATCATATTCATATCGATGACATAATTGTATGAATAAATATGTATAAAAACGTGTATATCTGGCAGAATTTGAAGAAGATTAAAAAATTATTTTCATGATATTAAGTTAATTCCAAATAAATTTAAGCCCTTTTTAAGAGATTGGCATCAGTTATTAAAATGACTGCCCATTTATCATGGTATGGGGAATAGGGAGACATTGATGCCTTAAAAAGTGTATTCTAAAATTTTCCTCATCTTTTACGGTCTAGTGGCGACCAAAAGATACTAATCAATAAGATTATCAGAAATACCTTGAAGAATAAATTTAGGAAAGTTTGAGAAAAATATGACTTAATATCAAAATATTCAATATACAGACAAATAAATTCAAACATGTTAAGTAAAAATCATAATAATCATATCGATGGCATAATTGGATTAATAGATATGTATCAAAACGTGTATATCTAGCTGAGTTTCAAGAAGATTGAAAAATTATTTTCCTGTAATTAATTCAATCCTAAATAAATTGAAGCACATTTTAAGAGATTGGCATCAGTTTTTAAAATTAATATCCATTTATCATGCTATGGGAAATAGAGAGACATTGATGCCTTAAAAAGTATATTCTAAAATTTTCCCCATATTTTTTGATCTAGTGGCGGCCAAAAGATACTTCTCAATATGATTACCACAAATAACTTGAAGAAATAGATTTGCGAAGGTTTGAGAAAAATATGACTTAATATTAAAATATTTAATATACAGACAAATAAATTCAAACATATTGAGTAAAAATAATCATATTCATATCGATGACACAATTGGATTAATAAATATGTATAAAAACGTGTATATCTAGCTGAATTTGAAGAAGATTGAAAAATTATTTTCATGATATTAAGTTAATTCCAAATAAATTGAAGCCCTTTTTAGGAGATTGGCATCAGTTATTAAAATGACTGCCCATTTATCATGCTATGGGGAATAGGGAGACATTTATGCCTTAAAAAGTGGATTCTAAAATTTTCTTTTTTTTTGATCTAGTGGCGACCAAAAGATAGTAATCAATATGATTATCACAAATAACTTGAAAAATAAATTTGCGAAAGTTTGAGAAAAATATGACTTAATATCAAAATATTCAATATACAGACAAATAAATTCAAACATGTTAAGTAAAAATAATAATAATCATATCGATGGCATAATTGGATTAATAGATATGTATCAAAACGTGTATATCTAGCTGAATTTCAAGAAGATTGGAAAATTATTTTCCTGTAATTAATTCAATCCCAAATAAATTGAAGCACTTTTTAAGAGATTGGCATCAGTTTTTAAAATTAATATCCATTTATCATGCTATGGGAAATAGAGAGACATTGATGGCTTAAAACGTAGATTCTAAAATTTTCCTAATATTTTTTGATCTAGTGGCGGCCAAAAGATACTTCTCAATGCGATTACCACAAATAACTTGAAGAAATAGATTTGCGAAGGTTTGAGAAAAATATGACTTAATATTAAAATATTTAATATACAGACAAATAAATTCAAACATGTTGAGTAAAAATAATCATATTCATATCGATGACATAATTGGATTAATAAATATGTATAAAAACGTGTATATCTAGCTGAATTTGAAGAGGATTAAAAAATTATTTTCATGATATTAAGTTAATTCCAAATAAATTGAAGCACTTTTCAAGAGATTGGCATCAGGTATTAAAATGACTGCCCATTTATCATGGTATGGGGAATAGGGAGACATTGATGCCTTAAAAAGTGTATTCTAAAATTTTCCTCATCTTTTACGGTCTAGTGGCGACCAAAAGATACTAATCAATAAGATTATCAGAAATACCTTGAAGAATAAATTTAGGAAAGTTTGAGAAAAATATGACTTAATATCAAAATATTCAATATACAGACAAATAAATTCAAACATGTTAAGTAAAAATCATAATAATCATATCGATGGCATAATTGGATTAATAGATATGTATCAAAACGTGTATATCTAGCTGAGTTTCAAGAAGATTGAAAAATTATTTTCCTGTAATTAATTCAATCCTAAATAAATTGAAGCACATTTTAAGAGATTGGCATCAGTTTTTAAAATTAATATCCATTTATCATGCTATGGGAAATAGAGAGACATTGATGCCTTAAAAAGTATATTCTAAAATTTTCCTCATATTTTTTGATCTAGTGGCGGCCAAAAGATACTTCTCAATATGATTACCACAAATAACTTGAAGAAATAGATTTGCGAAGGTTTGAGAAAAATATGACTTAATATTAAAATATTTAATATACAGACAAATAAATTCAAACATATTGAGTAAAAATAATCATATTCATATCGATGACACAATTGGATTAATAAATATGTATAAAAACGTGTATATCTAGCTGAATTTGAAGAAGATTGAAAAATTATTTTCATGATATTAAGTTAATTCCAAATAAATTGAAGCCCTTTTTAGGAGATTGGCATCAGTTATTAAAATGACTGCCCATTTATCATGCTATGGGGAATAGGGAGACATTTATGCCTTAAAAAGTGGATTCTAAAATTTTCTTTTTTTTTGATCTAGTGGCGACCAAAAGATAGTAATCAATATGATTATCACAAATAACTTGAAAAATAAATTTGCGAAAGTTTGAGAAAAATATGACTTAATATCAAAATATTCAATATACAGACAAATAAATTCAAACATGTTAAGTAAAAATAATAATAATCATATCGATGGCATAATTGGATTAATAGATATGTATCAAAACGTGTATATCTAGCTGAATTTCAAGAAGATTGGAAAATTATTTTCCTGTAATTAATTCAATCCCAAATAAATTGAAGCACTTTTTAAGAGATTGGCATCAGTTTTTAAAATTAATATCCATTTATCATGCTATGGGAAATAGAGAGACATTGATGGCTTAAAACGTAGATTCTAAAATTTTCCTAATATTTTTTGATCTAGTGGCGGCCAAAAGATACTTCTCAATGCGATTACCACAAATAACTTGAAGAAATAGATTTGCGAAGGTTTGAGAAAAATATGACTTAATATTAAAATATTTAATATACAGACAAATAAATTCAAACATGTTGAGTAAAAATAATCATATTCATATCGATGACATAATTGGATTAATAAATATGTATAAAAACGTGTATATCTAGCTGAATTTGAAGAGGATTAAAAAATTATTTTCATGATATTAAGTTAATTCCAAATAAATTGAAGCACTTTTCAAGAGATTGGCATCAGGTATTAAAATGACTGCCCATTTATCATGGTATGGGGAATAGGGAGACATTGATGCCTTAAAAAGTGTATTCTAAAATTTTCCTCATCTTTTACGGTCTAGTGGCGACCAAAAGATACTAATCAATAAGATTATCAGAAATACCTTGAAGAATAAATTTAGGAAAGTTTGAGAAAAATATGACTTAATATCAAAATATTCAATATACAGACAAATAAATTCAAACATGTTAAGTAAAAATAATAATAATCATATCGATGGCATAATTGGATTAATAGATATGTATCAAAACGTGTATATCTAGCTGAATTTCAAGAAGATTGAAAAATTATTTTCCTGTAATTAATTTAATCCCAAATAAATTGAAGCACTTTTTAAGAGATTGGCATCAGTTTTTAAAATTAATATCCATTTATCATGCTATGGGAAATAGAGAGACATTGATGGCTTAAAACGTAGATTCTAAAATTTTCCTAATATTTTTTGATCTAGTGGCGGCCAAAAGATACTTCTCAATGCGATTACCACAAATAACTTGAAGAAATAGATTTGCGAAGGTTTGAGAAAAATATGACTTAATATTAAAATATTTAATATACAGACAAATAAATTTAAACATGTTGAGTAAAAATAATCATATTCATATCGATGACATAACTGGATTAATAAATATGTATAAAAACGTGTATATCTAGCTGAATTTGGAGAGGATTAAAAAATTATTTTCATGATATTAAGTTAATTCCAAATAAATTGAAGCACTTTTCAAGAGATTGGCATCAGGTATTAAAATGACTGCCCATTTATCATGGTATGGGGAATAGGGAGACATTGATGCCTTAAAAAGTGGATTCTAAAATTTTCCTCATCTTTTACGATCTAGTGGCGACCAAAAGATACTAATCAATAAGATTATCAGAAATACCTTGAAGAATAAATTTGAGAAAGTTTGAGAAAAACATGACTTAATATCATAATATTCAATATACACACAAATAAATTCAAACATGTTAAGTAAAAATAATAATAATCATACCGATGGCATAATTGGATTAATAGATATGTATCAAAACGTGTATATCTAGCTGAATTTCAAGAAGATTGAAAAATTATTTTCCTGTAATTAATGTAATTCCAAATAAATTGAAGCCCTTTTTAGGAGATTGGCATCAGTTTTTAAAATTACTATCCATTTATCATGCTATGGGAAATAGAGAGACATTGATACCTTAAAATATAGATTCTAAAATTTTGCTCATATTTTTTGATCTAGTGGCGGCCAAAAGATACTTCTCAATACGATTACCACAAATAACTTGAAGAGATAGATTTGCGAAGGTTGGAGAAAAATATGACTTAATATTAAAATATTTAATATACAGACAAATAAATTCAAACATGTTGAGTAAAAATAATCATATTCATATCGATGACACAATTGGATTAATTAATATGTATAAAAACGTGTATATCTAGCTGAATTTGAAGAAGATTAAAAAATTATTTTCATGATATTAAGGTAATTCCAAATAAATTGAAGCCCTTTTCAAGAGATTGGCATCAGTTTTTAAAAAGACTGCCCATTTATCATGCTATGGGGAAAAGGGAGACATTGATGCCTTAAAAAGTGGATTCTAAAATTTTCCTCATCTTTTATGATCTAGTAGCGACCATAATCAATAAGATTATCAGAAATACCTTGAAGAATAAATTTGAGAAAGTTTGAGAAATATATTACCTAATATCAAAATATTCAATATACAGACAAATAAATTCAAACTTGTTAAGTAAAAATAATAATAATCATATCGATGGCATAATTGGATTAATAGATATGTATCAAAACGTGTATATCTAGCTGAATTTGAAAAAGATTGAAAAATTATTTTCCTGTAATTAATTTAATTCCAAATAAATTGAAGCCCTTTTTCAGAGATTGGCATCAATTTTTAAAATTACTATCCATTTATCATGCTATGGGAAATAGAAGGGAGACATTGATGCCTTAAAAAGTAGATTCTAAAATTTTTCTCATATTTTTTGATCTAGTGGCAACCAAAAGATACTAATCAATACGAGTACCACAAATAACTTGAAGAAATAGATTTGGGAAAGTTTGAGAAAAAATATGACTCAATATCAAAATATTTAATATACAGACAAATAAATTCAAACATGTTGAGTAAAAATAATCATATTCATATCGATGACATAATTGGATTAATAAATATGTATAAAAACGTGTATATTTAGCTGAATTTGAAGAAGATTGAAAAATTATTTTCATGATATTAAGTTAATTCCAAATAAATTGAATCCCTTTTTAGGAGATTGGCATCAGTTATTAAAATGACTGCCCATTTATCATGCTATGGGGAATAGAGAGACATTTATGCCTTAAAAAGTGTATTCTAAAATTTTCTTTTTTTTGATCTAGTGGCGACCAAAAGATACTAATCAATATGATTATCACAAATAACTTGAAAAATAAATTTGCAAAAGTTTGAGAAAAATACGACTTAATATCAAAATATTTAATATACAGACAAATAAATTCAAACATGTTCAGTAAAAATAATCATAATCATATCGATGGCATAATTGGATTAATAAATATGTATAAAAACGTGTATATCTAGCTAAATTTGAAGAAGATTAAAAAATTATTTTCATGATATTAGGGTAATTCCAAATAAATTGAAGCCCTTTTTAAGAAATTGGCATCAGTTTTTAAAATTACTATCCATTTATCATGCTATGGGAAATAGAGAGACATTGATGCCTTAAAAAGTAGATTCTAAAATTTTCCTCATATTTTTTGATCTAGTGGCGACCAAAAGATACTAATCAATACGATTACCACAAATAACTTGAAGAAATAGATTTGCGAAAGTTTGAGAAAAATATGACTCGATATTAAAATATTTAATATACAGACAAATAAATTCAAACATGTTGAGTAAAAATAATCATATTCATATCGATGACATAATTGGATTAATAAATATGTATAAAAACGTGTATATCTAGCTGAATTTGAAGAAGATTAAAAAATTATTTTCATGATATTAAGTTGATTCCAAATAAATTGAAGCCCTTTTTAGGAGATTGGCATCAGTTATTAAAATGACTGCCCATTTATCATGCTATGGGAAATAGAAGGGAGACATTGATGCCTTAAAAAGTGGATTCTAAAATTTTCTTTTTTTTTGATCTAGTGGCGACCAAAAGATACTAATCAATATGATTATCACAAATAACTTGAAAAATAAATTTGCAAAAGTTTGAGAAAAATACGACTTAATATCAAAATATTTAATATACAGACAAATAAATTCAAACATGTTCAGTAAAAATAATCATAATCATATCGATGGCATAATTGGATTAATAAATATGTATAAAAAAACGTGTATATCTAGCTAAATTTGAAGAAGATTAAAAAATTATTTTCATGATAATAAGTTAATTCCAAATAAATTGATGCCCTTTTCAAGAAATTGGCATCAGTTTTTAAAATTACTATCCATTTATCATGCCATGGGGAATAGGGAGACATTGATGCCTTAAAAAGTGGATTCTAAAATTTTCCTCATCTTTTACGATCTAGTGGCGACCAAAAGATACTAATTAATAAGATTATCAGAAATACCTTGAAAAATAAATTTGAGAAAGTTTGAGAAAAATATGACTTAATATCAAAATATTCAATATACAGACAAATAAATTCAAACATGTTAAGTAAAAATCATAATAATCATATCGATGGCATAATTGGATTAATAGATATGTATCAAAACGTGTATATCTAGCTGAGTTTCAAGAAGATTGAAAAATTATTTTCCTGTAATTAATTTAATCCTAAATAAATTGAAGCACATTTTAAGAGATTGGCATCAGTTTTTAAAATTAATATCCATTTATCATGCTATGGGAAATAGAGAGACATTGATGCCTTAAAAAGTATATTCTAAAATTTTCCTCATATTTTTTGATCTAGTGGCGGCCAAAAGATACTTCTCAATATGATTACCACAAATAACTTGAAGAAATAGATTTGCGAAGGTTTGAGAAAAATATGACTTAATATTAAAATATTTAATATACAGACAAATAAATTCAAACATGTTGAGTAAAAATAATCATAATCATATCGATGGCATAAATGGATTAATAAATATGTATAAAAACGTGTATATCTAGCTAAATTTGAAGAAGATTAAAAAATTATTTTCATGATATTAAGTTAATTCCAAATAAATTGAAGCCCTTTTTAAGAAATTGGCATCAGTTTTTAAAATTACTATCCATTTATCATGCTATGGGAAATAGAGAGACATTGATGCCTTAAAAAGTAGATTCTAAAATTATCCTCATATTTTTTGATCTAGTGGCGACCAAAAGATACTAATCAATACGATTACCACAAATAACTTGAAGAAATAGATTTGCGAAAGTTTGAGAAAAATATGACTCAATATTAAAATATTTAATATACAGACAAATAAATTCAAACATGTTGAGTAAAAATAATCATATTCATATCGATGGCATAATTGTATGAATAAATATGTATAAAAACGTGTATATCTGGCAGAATTTGAAGAAGATTAAAAAATTATTTTCATGATATTAAGTTAATTCCAAATAAATTTAAGCCCTTTTTAAGAGATTGGCATCAGTTATTAAAATGACTGCCCATTTATCATGCTATGGGGAATAGGGAGACATTGATGCCTTAAAAAGTGTATTCTAAAATTTTCCTCATCTTTTACGGTCTAGTGGCGACCAAAAGATACTAATCAATAAGATTATCAGAAATACCTTGAAGAATAAATTTAGGAAAGTTTGAGAAAAATATGACTTAATATCAAAATATTCAATATACAGACAAATAAATTCAAACATGTTAAGTAAAAATAATAATAATCATATCGATGGCATAATTGGATTAATAGATATGTATCAAAACGTGTATATCTAGCTGAATTTCAAGGAGATTGAAAAATTATTTTCCTGTAATTAATTTCATCCCAAATAAATTGAAGCACTTTTTAAGAGATTGGCATCAGTTTTTAAAATTAATATCCATTTATCATGCTATGGGAAATAGAGAGACATTGATGGCTTAAAACGTAGATTCTAAAATTTTCCTAATATTTTTTGATCTAGTGGCAGCCAAAAGATACTTCTCAATGCGATTACCACAAATAACTTGAAGAAATAGATTTGCGAAGGTTTGAGAAAAATATGACTTAATATTAAAATATTTAATATACAGACAAATAAATTCAAACATGTTGAGTAAAAATAATCATATTCATATCGATGACATAATTGGATTAATAAATATGTATAAAAACGTGTATATCTAGCTGAATTTGAAGAGGATTAAAAAATTATTTTCATGATATTAAGTTAATTCCAAATAAATTGAAGCACTTTTCAAGAGATTGGCATCAGGTATTAAAATGACTGCCCATTTATCATGGTATGGGGAATAGGGAGACATTGATGCCTTAAAAAGTGTATTCTAAAATTTTCCTCATCTTTTACGGTCTAGTGGCGACCAAAAGATACTAATCAATAAGATTATCAGAAATACCTTGAAGAATAAATTTAGGAAAGTTTGAGAAAAATATGACTTAATATCAAAATATTCAATATACAGACAAATAAATTCAAACATGTTAAGTAAAAATAATAATAATCATATCGATGGCATAATTGGATTAATAGATATGTATCAAAACGTGTATATCTAGCTGAATTTCAAGAAGATTGAAAAATTATTTTCCTGTAACTAATTTAACCCCAAATAAATTGAAGCACTTTTTAAGAGATTGGCATCAGTTTTTAAAATTAATATCCATTTATCATGCTATGGGAAATAGAGAGACATTGATGGCTTAAAACGTAGATTCTAAAATTTTCCTAATATTTTTTGATCTAGTGGCGACCAAAAGATACTAATCAATAAGATTATCAGAAATACCTTGAAGAATAAATTTGAAAAAGTTTGAGAAAAATATTACTTAATGTCAAAATATTCAATATACAGACAAATAAATTCAAACATGTTAAGTAAAAATATTAATAATCATATCGATGGCACAATTGGATTAATAGATATGTATCAAAACGTGTATATCTAGCTGAATTTGAAAAAGATTGAAAAATTATTTTCCTGTAATTAATTTAATTTCAAATAAATTGAAGTCCTTTTTAAGAGATTGGCATCAGTTTTTAAAATTACTATCCATTTATCATGCTATGGGGAATAGGGAGACATTGATGCCTTAAAAAGTAGATTCTAAAATTTTCCTCATATTTTTTGATCTAGTGGCGGCCAAAAGATACTTCTCAATACGATTACCACAAATAACTTGAAGAAATAGATTTGCGAAAGTTTGAGAAAAATATGACTTAATATCAAAATATTCAATATACAGACAAATAAATTCAAACATGTTCAGTAAAAATAATCATAATCATATCGATGGCATAATTGGATTAATAAATATGTATAAAAACGTGTATATCTAGCTAAATTTGAAGAAGATTAAAAAATTATTTTCATGATATTAAGTTAATTCCAAATAAATTGAAGCCCTTTTTAAGAGATTGGCATCAGTTTTTAAAACGACTATCCATTTATCATGCTATGGGAAATAGGGAGACATTGATGCCTTAAAAAGTGGACTCTAAAATTTTCCTCATCTTTTTGATCTAGTGGCGACTGAAAGATACTAATCAAAATTGTGAACTTTGCAAACAATTATATGTCAATTATGTCAGAATAAAATGTGTAAGTTATTTAAAACACAAACAGCCTTTTGTGTTCAATGTAACAGAAGGGAACAAGGATTTGTAGTAATACCTGATTTCGTTACAGACATAATTCAATACAAACTAATACAAAGCTTAAAAATTCTGGACTACCCAACCATTTGCTCCAAATTGGTCTTTTCTTTCGTTCTGGTCTTTGCAAAATGATAATCTCATCCTGTACCCTTGTACCCTGTTTAAAATAATGTGAGAGTTATACATAGCATTAGACTTTTTGAGTAGTAGACAAGGTAAATACCATTTTGGCAATTATAACATACTAACATTGTTATTCCTCAGTTAAGTTCACAATATATAACAAATATCCCAATTATTTTTTCAGCAACATAATCCTCAATGCGATTTTAGTGTCACTTACCGTATGTAGATGTCTAATCATGAATGTGATGCCTGGTACCCTCCCCCCAAACCCTCAGGTTATGTTTGTATCAACGTTTTTTCAAATTTGAGAGAATATTTAGATTGCCTTTGCAACAACAGCAGGTATTCGAAGGGGACAGATTACCAAACCATATCAACTGGTTTGTACAGAAATTTTTTTGCGAAGGCAGTTATAACAAAGAATGCCTATGTAGATAATACAAATGTATTTGTAAAGTGTGTCAGATGAATAATTGGAAATTCCATCAATGCTACTAATAGACTTTTAAAAATATTTCAAAAAGGTCAGAAGTTATCACACATTTCCTATAAACAAGGCACTGAAAGATAGCTTGTGAGACTATGTTTAATGAGTTATAATAGTCCAGAACATATCTATAAAAGTTTTTCTTGCTATTTGTAAAATTTGGGGGAGTGGAATTATAATAAAAAATTCAGAAGGTTGCGTGTTCAGATCACGTCGGGGTCACCAATGTAACTTCTGGTGTCTAAATTGGTCTCTGATTGAGCGAATTAGATAAGTATCTGACTCCAAAAACAGAATATATAGTAGGTTACGTGTTCAATTTGAGATATCTGTTAATTTTATATAACAGTAAGGATCTGACCCATTTGCCTGTAAAGATTTTTATTTCCACAGATAATATATCACAATAAATTGACTTACAATAAAACACACTCACAATCGTGAAAACCAAGTCGGTGATGAATTAGCATTGTTGCATCGAAATTGAAATAGAAAAGCCGGTTGCTGTATCGAACGAATAGAAAAGCCGGTTGCTGTATCGAACGAATAGAAAAGCCGGTTGCTGTATCGAACGAATTGAAATAGAAAAGCCGGTTGCTGTATCGAACGAATTGAAATAGAAAAGCCGGTTGCTGTATCGAACGAATTGAAATAGAAAAGCCGGTTGCTGTATCGAACGAATAGAAAAGCCGGTTGCTGTATCGAACGAATAGAAAAGCCGGTTGCTGTATCGAACGAATTGAAATAGAAAAGCCGGTTGCTGTATCGAACGAATTGAAATAGAAAAAGCCGGGCTGTATCGAACGAATTGAAATAGAAAAGCCGGGCAAACCACGATCAAAATGTCTATTTAAACGGTAACATCTTTTTCATCTCGCTCGCCAAAAACGGTACCTTTCTTTATTATCCAAAAATCTCGTTTCCCACGGAGCAATTTTTGCTCATATCTAGAATGTTCGGTACCCTTCTTACAATAATTACACTTGTTTATAGGTTACCTGACATGGGAAATATCCATTTTCTCATACACGAGAAAGATCTAGACTCAATATTTCGAATGATCTAGAAAGATCTCTTCAATATTTCGGTTGTTTATGGGTCACCCGACATGGGAAAATATCCATTTTCTCATACACGAGAAAGATCTAGACTCAATATTTCGAATGATCTAGAAAGATCTCTTCAATATTTCGATTACGTCAATTATTATATAGAATTTGACTTACATTATCCAAATTATTGGTTAATTTGTTACACATTCCTGGCACCACAAGTGAAATATTTTAAAAGCACATATTAAAAATTAACCGATAATTGTAGAAATATAAGAATGAAATCGAAATTATCATGACAGTAATCAAATCTCGTAACTTTTGAAGATGGCAATTTGAAATGTCAAAGTAATTTGTTTGAAAACTGTCGGATGAAGAGCAAGAAAAAATGGTCGAGTGTAATTAATCAATAAGACATAAGACTCAGAAACGACAAGACAAATTCCTTAATTTTGGTTATTTAAAATGGCAATTGAAAGATTTATATACAAGAAGAAAAACATGAAATTTGAGCACTAATTATACATGCAAGAATTAAAAACATACAACTTAAGAACTCATTGTAGCCCCATTTATTATGATTCTGACTTGGGGTCTTTTCAAATTATAAGGATGAGACATTTGTATTGTGAAAGGCATTTGAATTGTGCGATTCAGTGAAATAGTAATGGTATTATTATACCTTCTTCTCACCTACACGACTTTCAAAATTGTGAGCACTTGTTTAATGTACGATTTACTATTAGATAAATTAGGCGATAATGACTTTAAAAAATGAAGAAAAGATGGTTTATTGATTCCCAAAAACAAAAAAATCTTACAATATGACTGTATTGTAGGTCTTTACGTTATCAGTGTTAAACCTTATCAAACATAAGGCTTTTTGGTAGGTCGTTACGTTTCAGTGATTGCAACTAGGTAGGTCTTTACGTTTCAGTGATTGCAACTAGTATTGTTACTACTCATTCTACATTTAATTGTCTGTACCATTTGCAATAAAAATGGGGGGGGGGGAAGATTTAGATGTAAAACACAATAATTTGTCATGAGATTTGAAAAATACAACAAATAGACGAGCGTCGTAAAACCAATAAAAGAATGCAACAATAAAATTAATTTTGAGACATCGGTACCGTGATATTTCCTATTAATCTCATAAATTCAATAAACTGCAGAAAGAATTAAGATAACTTTTGTGAAAACTTTGGCACTTTATTTGGAGATAAAACTTGGTGGAGAAAACAAAAAAAAATGATTGGAGTACTCCATTTGGGGAATCATTGGTTGAAAAAAAAATGATTGAGGGAAAAAAAATGAGGCTTAAAAAAAAAAAAAAAAAAAAAAGGTTTTTATTTTCTTGATTATACTTTCTTGATTATGTAACCTGTCATTGTCTTTTATCAGGTCATGAGTTTTGTTTATCGCCGCGAGCGCTATAAGTTTTTATTTATTCGCTTCCGCTATCCGACACGAGATTTATGACCTCGACATTTCCACCATTGCTTCTGAGGTGTTGCATAGCATTGGCCCTCTCGTTTGCTGGGGGAGCTCTTTGCACCGGTGCCATAGGACGAGCTGTGGATGATTGGCCGATGGGGGTTCGGCTTCTGGCTCCGCCACGGGACGACCAGAGACGGTCCCATCTATCCCTTACTGGGGTACGCGTGACTCTCGGTTGGTGGGGAAGTGGGCACTGCAATAAAATGGGCAAGAATGAAACATTAAAAATTAGGCGAATATATATATAAGACACTGAAAATTACGAGAAAACTACGGCAAAAATATATAAGACACTGAAAGTCGGTCGAACAAAAAAGGCGAGAATGAGACATAAAAATGGTGGGAAATTAGTACTGCAATATTTTCTTGATTACGTATGACACAGTAAACCAACGAAAAAATAAATCGAAAAACTGGCGAAAAATAGACGTTGAATTGACGAAAAATTGCCACTCCATTTGGTGGAAATTGGGCACTTGAATATTTTCTTGGTGTTTAGATCAAATCATAAGCCTAGTTGGCTGCTCGACTGAGCTTCTTTCTCTGTTACGTGTCAATGTTTGCGCGTTACCAGCTTGACTTTTTCATCTGAAAAAGATCCTTTAGACCCCATTTGGTCATCCTCCTGGGTGCCTCTGGGCGCATTGTTACAATTTTTTTGACCTAGTTGGTTTGTATTTACTCATGTCGGGTTGAAATAGCGCATTGTTGCAATTTTGCGACCTAGTTGGTCTATATTTGCCCCATGCCGGGTTGAAATAGCGCATTGATGCAATTTTGCGACCTAGTTGGTCTATTTTTGCCCGATGTCGGGTTGAAATAGCGCATTTTTTTTTGTTTTGTTATGCCAGCTTTGGGCTTTTTCGGAGAATATAACTTTTTTCGTCTAATTTTTGTTAAGTCGAGCGTGGAGCTCATTCAATCACTGAATTTACTTTCAAGGGCATTTTAGTAATAACGAAATCTATCCAATCAAAAAGGGGTTTGTTAATTCCCGCCAAGCTTTCAGTTATTATAAATCTCTCGAAAGTCATTTAAAGTTTAAACATTCAAATTCTTCTACCATTAATTCATCAAAATTGAAAGCCAAATTGTAACATCATAAATATACAAATGGAAAAGTACTATATCTTAGAAATAGAGTGAATATAAAAAAGAGTGAATACAAAAAAAACTTAAAATTAAACAACATGATGAATTACGTTTCTAAACATGTCTATTAGGTAGGGATACGCACTGGTATCTTTATTATTCGGAATAGAGCTGGTTTTATTTCTATTGGAGAAAAAACTTTGCCAATGCACTTTATTAATTATTTCGTATTTAACTGAATTAGTTTCAGAAATATCCAAATCCAAGTCCGAATTGTGGGTCGATTTCGTCAACAAATCGACCTTTTGACATTTCTGGGGTAATATGTGGTAATTTATAATGATTCACCCCTAATTTAACTTACGTAATATCTATCCAATATAGACCAAACCCCACTAAGCAATACCAGTTACAAAATTACAATAACAAAATTAAACCACCAAAACAATAACAGGTACATAATTACAATAAGTATGACAGTAAGACAAAATTAAAAAACGTACAAAACAATACTAAGTAATAAGATATAAAGACTTGCTTACGGTTGTTAAGTATAATCCATAATAATCTCGATATTCGGCGTCATCAGTGAGACGACTTCTGGTGATGAATAATTTCAAGCTATTATTCATAACAGTAGCGTAGCGATCATCAGAATTATTGATACTTGACGATAAGGATGACGATCGCTTGAAATGTTTGAGATCGCATTTAAAGGGATACACAATTTTCTCGATTATTCGAGACCGTTCTTACACTGATTATTCATGTAAAACACGGTCATTCAATCGTGAAAACCAAGTCGGTGATGAATTAGCATTGTTGCATCGAAATTGAAATAGAAAAGCCGGTTGCTGTATCGAACGAATAGAAAAGCCGACATTTCAAATAAAATATCCGAATCGTCGTCATCTTGGTTTATTGTCCGCCTCAGATCAAGATGAATCCCTACTTTTTTATTCATATCAAACTTTTAATATGCAATTATAACATAGGATTCTCTTATTGTGTGAGTGCGTTATTGGTGAAATATGTTTTTGACTGTGTGTTGACGCTAGGGATGCGTTGAATCTAAAAAGGTTCGGCTCGGCCGAATCTCGAGTATTTGCGCTGGACTCGTGTCCGAGTCCCGAGTCCAATACTTTTACATAGCTCCGAAATAAATACCTAAAGTGAAGCTGTTGTTCGCGTATATTGGCCGTAAATTAAACATTCTGTATGATAAGACTATGCAATTAAAAACGTTGCACATAAACACTATTGCTTTCGAGACAATCATTCGCTGAGCGGCTAGTTTAAATTAGTACAAATAGGTCCTATTCCCCGTCGAAGGAATACTTTGTTACGTAACTCTGATCTACCGCCGCGTCGACTGCTGAAGACGCCGCGCTCGTGTCCTGTCACGATAAATATGGGCCATAACCCACACGTTTGGAACAAATTTTTTATGGGAAATTTTTACTTATATGTTATCTTTTTTAGTCGGCTTTGAGATATTAATAAAGAATTGCCAACTGTGGAAGCATCGAATAAATGTATCTTATAAATATATCGTAACAAAATAGCTAGCTACTCTTGGTTTGAAAACCATCAATAGCGATTTTCGAATCCGCGGAAAATGAGAATGTGTAATTGTTGATTATAATTCAATAAGGGAGACGTAAAAGAAGAAATGTGTTATATGCTAAGTTACGGCTGTCTGTTCAAACTCATGGTCATGACACAATCATTTTCATTAATACAAATAACGGCGCTTTGAAAAGCAAAATCGAATTTATTAACATTAATTTAGAAGAGAGAGTTACGAGTAAAAACCCACATACGACTCTCACTAACAGACAGAAACGATAAATGTGAGAATTATTATGTTTTTGGTTTTCTTTCTGCGCCTATCCTTATCTTTACAATTGCCAATTTTGCATAAAGCGCGCCAACACCTTTTCACATTTAGAAACGTCAAACCAGATTACGTGAGGCAGGTAAATAATGTAATATATGGAAATATTGTTTGGACTAGGTAGAAATGCCATAACTCGAAACAGCACGCAATGGTAAATTTCCGGAGTTTTTATTTAATATCTAATACTAAAATAACACAGCCACGATAGGTATTGTTCGCTTAAAACAGGGACCGTAATTTACAAACTGTGATATGGAAGACCAAATTCAGAAGATGAGACCAGAATAAAATTAATATGTTTATGAATTCACTAATTAATAGCTGTCTTTAATATCTTCGCCTATTTGTACTCACACTTTTTTATTTAATATCTAATACTAAAATAACACAGCCACGATAGGTATTGTTCGCTTAAAACAGGGACCCTAATTTACAAACTGTGATATGGAAGACCAAATTCAGAAGATGAGACCAGAATAAAATTAATATGTTTATGAATTCACTAATTAATAGCTGTCTTTAATATCTTCGCCTATTTGTACTCACACTTCTGCCTGAAATATAAAAACGAAACTTCGATGTCCGGCGTTGTGTGGGAACTGATAGTGAAAACGGGTGCTTTAAAAATATAGTTTACCAACAATAATCAGGATGTCCGTCGCCGAAACGATCGCGGTGACAAAAAAAAACAATTCGCGATTGTGATAAAATTACGGATAAGAAGTAAAGAAGCCGCTTTGTTATCGAGTCTCCAGTCTTCTGGTAATTTTCTACTATCGGTAAATAAAAAGAAATAGACGAATTATTCGATCAGGAAAAATTCGATTTGCCCGTCACTAATCGCGGTGTATGTAAATACTTAATTGAATAAAAATAAAAAGTCGGCCCGATTAACATCCAATTACCACGAGTAATAGTTTCCAAATTTATGCACATTTAATCGATGCGACTAGCGAAATTGTTTTTGTACATATATACGATTGTAACGCCACTGACATCTGCGAGTTGTACTTTTCTCTCAAATATACCGTAATTTTCACTATTTTATCGTTTCATTTCTAACATTTCTCACATTTGTTTCTCTCTGGAAATAGCTAGATCAGTGATTCCCAAAGTGGGCGATATCGCCCCCCGGTGGGCAAAAACGATACAGAGGGGGGCGAAAAATTCGAAGGGGGCGATAGGGGGGCGATTTCGCGAAACCTGTTTTTGTTCAAGCATCGTGCACTTATTCTGTACTCTGTGTGAATTCGCAGGCTTGAATCACGTGGCCGATTACCACACGCAAAAGGATTGCTTGACTCGTCTTCGCAGTAAGGTAAGGTAGTTTGCTTATCCCAGTGGTCGGCAAAATACGGCCGGAGTAAAATAATCTGGCCCGGAACGATTCACTGAATGGACCATTCCCCGACCTTTGACTGCGGAAAATTCTTCCTATACTTTACCATTTCAAAATTTTCGGTGCTCATTTTAAGAGTGGTTTTGCGAGTTGCTGCCTGTAAAATGGGATATTGTTTCAAACTATCATTCTAATTCATACCATCCAACAATCTGTTTTTGAAAAATACAGATGGAGAATTTTAGCCTAGTCTATCACAGCTATTTCTACACTAAATTTTGATTACTGTATTTAAACTGAAACTCATAGGAAGACAAAGTAATCATTGACTTATTTGATTTATATATAAATTTCCGAAAAACAACTAAAAACTAACGAATATAAATCAAAAACGCGAAAATGGGGTAATGTTCACAACCACGCCTGAAAATCTGTCTGAGAGAGTGTGTCTGAGCGGATGCGAAAGAGGGCATTGTTACGTTTATTTTTGCATCTTGCTGATTGGCCAATGTCACGAAGTAAACAAGGAAGTCTATGCCCGGAGAAACATCCAAATGGCGGTTTTGACGATGAATTAATATTACCCATAATCTACGCTCGAGGAGTAAATTACATTTTTTTACGTAACAAAATTTATCGTGAGACACGTTTAGACTAAATTTTATTATATCCTGAAAATTCTATCGAACAGCTAGCTACTCGTGTAACGAGCCTACAATTTAACTAATTATAATTAGACAAATGGAATCACGGAAAAAAGTTGATGCTGAGGGCAAGGGTTCAATAGCGCAGTAAATATTCGAATATAATGCGATGCAATAAGGAAATAAAATTTATATTCTATTCGAGAGATTCACGATAGTTGGTCACGGCTTCTTCCACATCCGAGTCCATGAATCCAAAAACAAAAGACTGATTAATTCTGTGGACTGGAGGCCGTGGTAGGATAAGGAATCGGGGATGATATTTACCGAAGTATTTTTGTGCAGGTCATCAGGCTGTAGGAATGAATGAGATGTACGAAAATCATTATTATAAGTTTGGGAAAATTACCTTTGTTTTCATTATTTTAATGTGAAGTGGGGTGAATTTAGGGAGTGAAAGGCTATAAGGAAGGAGTACACGGCGGTTTTTGAGGAGGTAGAAGCCTGGATTCTTTCATTTCCTACCTATTATATGGTGAAAAAGGGGTTTTCAGCCGTGCTACTATTGCTATCAAAACAACGAAATCGCCTTTCCATCTGTAAACGGGGTAATTTTAGATATAATGAAAAACTCGCTGAAGGACACCAAGCTCATCCATCTCATTAAAAAACAATATAAACTATGATTTGTCTTCTTATTTGGTCTGTAATATATTCGTTTCTGACTTTAAATTTTTTTGCATTGCTGGGGGGCGATGAAGTTGTATAAGCTACTGTAGGGGGGCGATGGTCAAAAAAGTTTGGGAACCACTGAGCTAGATCATTTATGGAACGATAAAAGGCGAACAGCGCGACACGGTTACCGCTAATTGCGGATTAATCACTGTTCGAGAATTAGCAAGTATATGCTTGAAATAGGACGTGGTAAACATTCACTAAACGAAGTCCTATCAATGGAAGGCAAGCTACACGCAACACTGGAATTTATTCAACTGACTTTCGCTGACATTTTTTTGTTCTTACGGCTAATTTGTAGTTTTGGCGACTAGTTTTAATTTCACCGTAGAGAAAATAGGCTGGACCAGCGGTTCTCAACCAAGGGCCCTCGGCCTCCTTAGGGGGCCACAGAGGAGTTGGAGGGGGGGCACAAGGATGGGCTGAAATCTGAATTTACTTTTCACTTTAATGGAAATCTCACAGTTTTCCCTAGTTTGCTGCTCAACAAGGTTATTTCGCAGGGTGTTTTCGCTCTCTTTTGTGCAAATTGTTTTAACATAATGGGATTTGGAATCTATCAATGAAAATAACCCTATTAATACCTCTGGAATATTAAAGTGGGGGCCATGGGTGCTAAAATCCTCCGAAAGTGGGCCACGAGTCATAAAAAAATTGAGAACCACTGGGCTGAACAGTCTCGTGGCAAAACAGAACGAGAAAGTTGCCGCCACCAGTCTGCGCTTGACTATCGCGTGACGTATGATATCCCGGACTCGGGTAAAATCATCAAAGGCTCGGGCCGAATCCGAGTAGCAAATTACGGGAGATTCAGCCACGAATCCGAGCACGAGTCCGAATCTTGTCGCATCCCTAGTTGACGCTTAGAAAACTGTCCGAGTGATAGATTACCTACATGTTTTCACTAATTCATGTTTCTGGAGGGTCCATTACAATAAAACAGTCGATACAACTAACTACATATCTTCCAAGTATTCGAGATTTGATTAGATTCAAAATAAATATTCGATTTGGTTCTTAAATCATCAGGTGTTCAAAAATGCTATATTATATACATGCATGTAAAGCAGTTTTTAGAACGCTTTGTCTTGTGGCCTCGTTTATCTTTTGACTTAGTGGTATTATAGTGTATTTTGATCAGTAGATTTCAAATCCAACTATGTTTAAACAATTCATGCTCAACATAATGAAAACACGCAATGAAATACCTTTATCAATCAATAAATGGGGAGGTTTATTGTCAGGGGAAAAGTAAAATCAGTTTTGTACCTAGCATTGCGGACCCCCTCTGAAAATGGGCCGCCGGTCCAAACTAGCATTTGCTTTAAATGCAATTTAGAAAACAAACCTAAAGACTTTCTCTGATGCTTGAGTGAAGCCACAATGCTCTGGTTTGTATTCATGTGATTTGATTGATAGAAATGAGCTGAGCTGAAAACTAAGAGATAAAAATAAGATTTCACCTTTGAATAAATTCAGACATATAATATAGACTTATGTATACATACATTATTTACAGTTGAAAGTAAGAAATTCAGCTATGGATCGTCTTTAAAAAAGAACATATTGAAAAAAACTATACTTTTGGATTTTCTAATAAATATTTATTTATGTATAGAATAATTCTGAAAAAAGTCAACTTGGAATTTCACTTAAGAATGGCATATATAGGATGGAGTTTCAGGTTTCAGTCAAAAAGTTGAAGTGCAGCATTCATGGCTTCAATGAATTTATTATCTTATTGCAGATGTTCACAAAATACCTAAAAAACAATTAATCGATGTCTTTGTAGCCCAAGATATATACGGTAAGCGCTGATAGATACCTATGAGATATGACTTGGGAGAATTTGCGAAAGCTATATGAAGATTTTTGCATTTTATTAAATAATCAGGTCATCCTAATGGCAACGATCAGCTGTTATACAAAAATTAGCTATGGAAAATCACACACATTTTTCGTAACCACTTCAGGATTGGAAGAATTTTAAAAAGGGGTGGTTTGGACCCTGATTGAATATGGATAAGCTATGACAGGTGTGGTTTGGTGTTGTTTCGTAATACAAATAACTAGCAAAATCTTTTGACATATTGTTACATCACTAATGAATGTCACTGAATTGACTAGTGTTAAGGCTAGCTGGGGCAACTAGCAAAGTTGAATAATGTGTTTGGCTAGCCTAAATTGTTAACCGGTTTTCTATTTTTTGGTCGGGAATATATGCTAACAAAATAGGCTTAATATAAAATTAAAAATCAAATGAGTTTTTTTGCAACCAGCCTAATCAGTAAAATATGCTGCCTATATGTCAGAAAATTAAGTAATTACCCTCTCAAATTTGATAAAATTCAGTAATCAAACAATCTGCAGTTATTTTGTGAACATGAGAAAGAAAGCTGACCAATTTGAGCAGATGTTTGAATGAATATGGGAGGGAAAATACCACAATGCTTGCTCAATATGTTTACAAATTGTGTCGTGACAATCTAAAATGACATTTTCTCCATTATGAAGAGTTTGAAATCTTACACTAAATATAGTACGATTTTGCATGCTTTAGTGAGTTTTTTGGTAGTTTTGGCATGTTTTAGCTTGATAAATTACAAATAATGATCACTGTATTTGGAAAATAAAATGGTTTGTCTTGTATTGCAATGTTCACCTATTCTTGGAATTATTGTTGCCCGCAAACTTAACAAAAATAATAGTGTGGCCAGCAAGGCCGTTAACCTTGGACCACCCTGAGCTATGAACTAAATAATTACCGTACCTGTATTCTCTCCACATTTTTGCTGGCTGATCTTTTATCTTCTGGGTCTCAGTTGTTACAATTACTGTTTGGGCAGGAGGTGCCGTGACTGAAATATGAAATAAAATATGCCAAATATAATATATATTATAGCATTATAGGTAAGATATAGGTATATTGAGCATACTGTGATGGCGACTATATAATGTTAAAAAGAGCGTATTTCCATATTTTGATAATCTGGTATTCAATGCTTCATCACTCTCAAGATAATCAAGATGCATCTATGAACTAACAATCATCTAATCTTTGAGCAACCAATTTACCCAATTGTTCATCTGCATAGAGCAAATAAAACATGGAATGTTTTATTGTAGAGAGATTGCATACAGAATTTATATAGGAGAAACTGGTTTCTTTATAGAAGTTTGAGAGAATGGAGAAAAAGTATAAACTTCTGTAACTCTTTATTTGAATATGTTGTGAACCGCCATAAATTTAATTTTACAGACAGGCAAGTATGGAAATGAGTTTCCAGCTTTGAAAGTTTGACCCATGCATGTGAACATGTACCTAGGTATATTAAATCATAACAATACACATCCTGCTTGAAGAGTTAACAGGAAATTTTGTTTGTCGCCCTGCTAATTATATTTTAGCTATGTCTATGAAATTCGCGCACCAAACCCAAGCTCTGGAGAACATGACACAATATCTTTGTTGTTTTTCGCTACTCCCGTAGTGTTTGTACCAGGTTGGGGTTAGGCCATAACTTTAATCAGATTTTCCTTATTTTAGTTTTATTACGAGTTCCGGGACTGTCTGTGTTAGCCCGTGAATATACCCCCACCAGCCCATATGCTTCCGTCCCTTTACAACTTGATGTGGCGAAAAAAATTAGTTACCTCCATATCTGGTACACACACTTCCGGAGCGCCGTTTTTTCAGTACTCTTGACTGTTGGGAACATGCCTATCAATATTTTGCAGGATAAATGCGTACTAAAACCATAATAAAACCATACTAGAGGCCTGGAGCTTCCATTTATACACATCAATTTTGGGGTATGAACATTCTTTTGATAGAAGTCATGAATCATAAATCTAACATTTACCTTTAAAAAACTTTGACCGGGCTTGGGATAACAGCTGTCAAGTCCAACCAACTCAAGGTTGTGGAAAACTGACCTTACATAATGAAAAATCTGGTAAAAATCACAAAAGTCAAGACCATATCTACCTGAAAATTGTTGAAGTTATCAACATTCTTATCTCAGATATCAGGATGATGATGAAGTCTCCATACCTATCAGTGTCAAGAATCTAAATTCTGAAAAATGATATTTACAATTAGAACCAAAGTTGCCCTTGCCTTAATCTAGCGTTATTATCTTGTATATTTGATTTCAAAAATTTGGGGAATTCTTCTGCTCACTTAAAAATAAAAAATATCTCGACTCAATATGGCAAGTACAATAAAGAAGGAAGCTATATTCCATCTAACAAGACTCTCATCGACAGAGACTCAGAAAATGATGTGATAGCCTTATTTTAATGAGGCGAAAAAAAAGTCATCTAAACATCTGGGGCCAGAATTCTGAACATCTGGGGCCAGAATTCTAATCCCATTTCCTAGCACTAAAACTTTGGAAATGATGACCTATTCTTTTAATAAGACTAGAAACTTATTGAGAAGTTTTTTTTTTTTTCTCATGATTCAAATAATTTTCTATTAACCATTCATGTCATTTTAAAAGAATCAACAAAAATAGTGAATCTGAAAGACAACTGATAGGCATGAAATTATGCTTTTTGTTTGTTCAAACTAGGGTCCAAGGCCCTCAATTACGAGGGATAAGAGTATGAAAAAAGTATTGTAAAGACCACTGAAAAGTTAAGACAGAGATGCCACTAGTCTGACTAGACAGTTGTTCTCTGGTGTCCAGTTGTTGGCACAGTTCTCGGATTCCAAGAATAGCAGCCCTACATTGAAAAACATCTTTATTAACAGTAAGTGCAAACTCCTCATTAATGAGACAGTCTGCCCTCCATATCAACATGAATGAATCAACGCATAAACAAACAAAAATGAAGTGCAATCTAAAAACGTCACCATCAGATTCATCAGAAAAAATAGTCCGATTGACTGGAGGAACAAATTTTAACCATAGCATTCGAGAGTTTTAAGCCAGAAATTGCACTCTTGGCCATGTGATGGTCGCATCAAATTCAGATAACTATTGAGATATGCTTGGCACAATCTGGCGCGTCTGCGTCATGCCAGAAGCCCTCCTTTCAGAGACAGATGGAGTCTTTGTATTAATGAAACAAATGTCAGAACATAGAAATTGGCCTTTGGAGAACTGTGCTCTACTGTCACAAGACTTAAAAAATTAAGTCAACTCAGCCAGGGGAACAAATTCCACAACAGAGCTTGTTCATGCCCAGAATTGGTATATTATTCCAACATCTAGAATTAGATAACCTCCATTATAATTTAGTATTTGTGCAAATATTTATACCGGTAAACCAACTCATTGTCTGCAGTAATTAAGTAGGTAGTATTTTAATAATTCTTTCCACGCTGGAAAAACTCACTTCTAAAACATCAAGAAACATAGTTTGATTGAGGTGCTGCTGATCCTTCACAAAAATGTCCCTCCTTGTCTTCAATCAGAGAGTTAAACTGTGTCAAAAATTAGGTTTCTGAAAGCGAAAAATAACCTAAACAACAAGAAGGTAATATTTAAATCTTTTATATCAATGATGATGACTTGCAACCTTGATATGATCAAACCAACATAAAAGCACACACCCAGGGAGCATTATCTAGAACAGTAGAATGAGACTTTCCATATGATATAATAAATAAGTGCTAGAAAAAAAATATAAAAACATATTAAAAAAAAAATGATCACAATATGTTGAATAGCTTACATCGATTTAGTTAGTGGTTTCTTTCATTGGTCAGATATTATTTGTATTTTCCCTATAATGTTAACTTATACCATTTGAGCTAAATAACAAAATCATAGTATATATATCACTTAACGGTATATCACACAATATTTGATGATATAAGTTCTGCGCTATATATTGTAATTAGAAGTAAGAAGGCAATGAATAAAAACAAAATTATATAAACCAAATAGTTCACATACCGGTAATTACTGCTTCAAAGGGATAACGTCCCATGATCCCCATATATATAATAGCCTGACTTACAATTGAATTATTATTCGGGCGTAAATACTTCGTGTGGATGTGAGTTTGAACATAGACTGCAGCTTCTACTATACAACTGTACTGTACAAGAAAATAACGGAGAAGTGTAGAATACAACAAACAAACAAACAAGCGGTGCACAAAATGCGATAATCAATGTGATCACGAACGCAATCAACTAGTTCAGTAGTTGTCGACTGGACGATAAACAACAATAATAAAAGCAGCGTAAAAGTAAACAACAACAAACGAAGTAAAATATGGCAAGAGCATTCCAAGCCCTGGCGTTCGAACTTTAGTTTAAATCAAAATCCATGTGCTTTGTGTAAGCAGTCTTTTTATGGAATCAAATATACGGTACGTTACATCTGACGTTTGAATGTTCATGTTATTCTCAGCTTCGATCAGTTTTCCAAGATAAACTCCATGCAGGCCAGCATGATCTGATGCGAACTCATCCATAAGGTACCGTATCGGTATCACCCATATCGGTACTGTATCCGACTGGAACTAGTTACTAGTTTGGGAAGCCCTGCCATAGATCTCCATGGCGACTATTTACTGATTTAAGACGTTTTTTTTTATTCCTTTTCCACGGAACACTTCGAAAATGCTCGCGGAACACTAGTGTTCCGCGGAATACAGTTTGGGAAACGCTATGCTAGAGCATGACACTGCATTGACCGAATTCCAACTACAAAAACACACGATTGTTCCCGATGGGTTTCTACCGCGCATTCAGTCAACAATTGTTTGGGACAATAATGATTTCAATGAAGAGACAAAATCTGGAGAAGGAACGACACATAATACAAATGGAATTTTTATACAGGTCACAGAAACTGTTATTGCCTCTCAATCACGAGAAAAACATGCAAAATCTAAGCGACGTTCTGTTCCAAATCGATCGGAATCCATAACTCCGTACCGCGGTTCAATAACGTCCTAACCTGCTTAAATTTCAAACGAAATTATGTCTCCACTGCCTGTTCTTCGTTAACTTCCGAATATTTGAACATAGATCTTGCTTCTTAAACTGCCAGAAGTTTCAAAAAAGGTTGTTCCGGGCTGGAATGCTTTTGATGCCATTCTAAATAAAAGTACTGCCAGTGTGTCGAATATTGGATACTAGCCGGTTATCGACGCACCATCTACAGATATATCAACAATTAACACAGTACTCGAAAAAGCGTTGCTATTGCTGATGAACTTGACTTACACTCTGTTGTTGTAGTATTTGATCAGGCCATATACGCTAAGGCCCAGAAAATACGTTGGAGCAATCCACTTTTCTACAAAAGATTGGTTTTGCGACTTGGAAAGTTCCATACATGCATGTCATTTCTTTCAGTAATTGGAAAACGATACGAAAGCTTTGGTCTATCCGATATATTAATAGAATCCCGTGTTGTTGCTCCAGGTTCCATTAATAGCATTATGCAAGGTCGCCATTACAATAGAAGTATTCGAGCCCACAAACTCGTGTTTGAAGCGTTGCATAGGATGCGGTGGAACGTATTCATTAAAAACCAATCTTTGCAAAGCAAAGCCAAGGTTTTTGATTTGGCATCAAAGCTGAATAATGCTTATACAGACCCTCAATTATTCAAACAAATATGTGAAAGCGAGGAAGTGAGAAGTCTACTGGCGGATTACCAGTATTTTATAGAGCATCAGAGCAAGTTGAATAAAACATTCAGTTTATGGAGTTATATCGATATATATATCTTATATCGATATGGTTGAACTTCTGCTGCAATTTATTCGTGATACTAGAGACGGCTTATGACATCTCCATCTTGCTACACTTTATAAAATGCTACCATGTTTTTTTGCGTATGATCATATCAATTATGCGAGATATGTCTCAGTCTATTTGTCCGAAATGAAAAATTAGTCATCAAGTCATCTTTAAATATATCAGTATTTAAAGCAGGGTATTTTTTCTGTACAGCATCATGCTCAATATGGTTTCAGCCAAATTGCCTGCGATCAAATAATTGAGCAAACTTTGAACAGAGATTTTAAAACCCGAGGCGGAATTCGTGGGCTATCTTTAAACAAATATGCTGTAAATAGATGGCTCCTATCACACCATCAATGCAGATTCAGATAATTTATTTTTATCATGCAAGAATCAATGAAGACACAACACAAAAGTGTATAACGGAATTATATGAAAAATTGAAATAAACACGGGAAATAACGACAGAGATTCATAGCAATCGATAAGGGGTCGCGAAGGACTGTAACAGGCAACGCGCTCTTATTTCTATGGCATGCAGAGAAATGACTGGAAAAGATGCTACTAGACGACAATGCAAAGACCTTGATTCTGCTAATTCAATCAGAGAACAAAAAAACGTGCAATCAATAGTCGATACGGTGACCTTCATGACCGACCCGTTGGGTTTAGAACTTTTCTTCGGGGTCCGTGGCATCAAATGCTATTAAAATGGGTATGGAAGACGCATGTAGACTGGGAAAAAGCAACGCAGATTTATTTTGCCGAAACCGAATTCTTGCTAATTCAACTGTAAGTATATTTACTCCAATGAAAATCAAGAACATTTGCTTTGGGTAGCGCCAAAATTAACGAAAAAGTACCACACTTCTCTAAAAAATCAGAAGATAATTTCTATAGGCTTCTACTTATTGGGAAAACGAAAAATATAGAACTCCAAGAAATGCTAGAATATCCATTTACTGCTATCCCCGCATCTATTGGATCAACAAACGGAACGCCGGTGAGAACTAATAAAGCTAGGCTCTTGCACGAATTGGAAAATAGTGTACCAGAAGTATTAGTCAAATCATATCCATTGAATGCAGCTCTCGTAATAGATGGTATGGCTTTACTGCAATCGTTGAATAATATTCCGGAAACTTTTGGAACACTCTTGAATTTGATTTTCGTCAGAATAATTAATATGGCAAAGTCTTACAATTGTAACAGGGTTGACTTTGTGTGTGACACGGTGACCGTACATTTGAACCCATGTACATTTGAACCCATGGGTATATCCACGGGTTCAATCTATATGCGGGTGCTAAAACCCATGGGTTAGGGTTAGTATGGGTTTAACTATCCGTGAAACAAAAAAAATTCCAAAGGTGCAATAGCATACAGGTGCAATTGTCATGGGTTCAAATGTACGTGGGTTCAAATGTAATGGAACCGTGTGACACCTATCCAGATACTAGCATAAAAAATTTTGAAAGGTGTCCCCGATCATCGAATGAAAGCGAAATCATCAAAATAATAGAATTAAAACAAAAAACGCCGAAACAGTTTAAAAAGTTTTTGTTTTCCGGCATGAATAAGGAGGCTCTCGTGGAATGTTTAATTTTGTTTGCTCCGAATTATCAACCTCCTCGTCCTGCGGGAAATATGAAAATTTTTATCGGCCACGATTCTGAGTGTCACTGCATCAATTTCAGCTTTGCGTACCGGGCGAGCCTTCTTTGGTCAACGATCACGAAGAAGCAGATACCAAGCTTTTATTACACGCAAAGCAATGTTCATCGGGATTTAACGACGTAATTATTATTAATGGTGACCGTACATTTGAACCCATGTACATTTGAACCCATGCGTATATACACGGGTTTAATCTATATGCGGGTGCTAAAACCCATGGGTTAGGGTTAGTATGGGTTTAACTATCCGTGAAACAAAAAAAAATCCATAGGTGCAATAGCATACAGGTGCAATTGTCATGGGTTCAAATGTACGTGGGTTCAAATGTAATGGAACCATTATTAATAGTTCTGATACCGATGTATTGATATTGTCATTGGCACATTCTACCGATATTGGATGTAATTCGTATTTTTTAACTGGAAGTGGTTCGCAGTCCAGGATGTTATCAATCAGAACGATGGTTAACCACTTCGGAAATGTCATTTGTAAAGCTATTCCGAGTCTACATGTATTTAGCGGATGTGACACCGTTACCGCTTTCGGTGGAAAGGGAAAAGTGAAGGGTATGCGATATAGGCTTTTAGATAGGCTTTTTCAAAGTTAGGGGATCAGTGGTACATTCCTGAAAATATTTATATTCAACTTTCAAAGTTTGTTTGCACTCTTTATGGTTACTCTGGTGAGATGTCTGTTAACAAAGTACGTTTTGAAATATTTCAAAAGAAATCGCTAGACGAACCCTGTATGCCCCCATCTGAGGATGCTATCGTACTCCATTCAGCGCGTGCAAACTACCAGTGTGTCATACACAGGAGAGCACTACAAAATTTTATATCTGCTCCAAATCCTGATGGCCACGGATGGATTGTAAATGATGGAATTATAAGTATTAAATGGATTTCAAAACAAATTGCCCCAAACTCAGTGCTAAACCACTCTAAATGCAGATGCGCCAAATTGAATTTGCAAGAACACCAAATGCCCTTGTGTGAAGTCAGGGTTCTCATGCTCCAGTTTGTGCAGTTGCAACGATTGTAGCAACGCGGATGTCATGCGTGAGGAAGACGATTATATTAATATCGAAATATGGTTTTAACTTTCATGAAGTCCAGCCCAAACAACTAAAATAGTGATATATATACATTATACGAGTTAGAACGAATTATTTTTATTTAAACATATTCAATAGTGATATATGCACCATATTAGCCGCGTGCTTGTTCATTTTTAATATTTTAATTGCTTTTTTTTTGCAATTCTTACAATTGTCATAGTAGATTTTATAGCAGGTGACGCTGATTACATAATTATTAGGACATGAGAAATACTTTTGTTTTTTTAGTATTTTTGGCCAAACGCGCTCTTGCTCTCTCTGTACTCATTTTGTGTTCTTTTCATAACATAGTGTTTTTGAAAGTTTAATTTAATTTTACTTTCACATTATTTTTGTTACTTTTACGGAAGAATATGCCATAAAAAACTAGTTTTGAAATATCCGTTTCTGTGTGTATCGATAGGAAACAGCAGGGATGGTCATTGCAGATTACTTAGTCTCCGCACAATAACAGAAAAATAAATGTTGAAAAGCAGTTATGACGTCACATTTGACCAAAGAGCAAATTGTGACGTCATCTGATACAAAAACTTACCCCCTAATTTTTTACAAATCCGTCAAAGGTTTCGGTATTCAACGTGCAAATCCTAGGTTTAAGTAGAATATTATATAGTAGATATGGGTTGTGAGGGCACGTGACGTCATCGTTAATTGTGAAGTAATGCTCCACTTTAGAGATGTCAACTTTTTATGTTTAGTTAATTGAGCTTTTAGCTTTCTAACCCACCAAAATTTAGGTCCCCCCTCAAGAGTCACCACGAACTCGATTTTTTAAGCGCTTTACAGATTTCGGCCCATGGCCTAACTAACACAACTGTTTCTTTTTATCTAAATTCCTGCAATCACGCACTCATGAAGATCCCAATCCCCTCACGGCGTCCAGGCTACTTGCGAACGAAACGGCAAACGTGGTAAAGTTCTTGGCGACTGATCTCAACCCGACAGTTTCACTATTGCGAAACAAAGCCTCTTTAGTACGGTTGTGAATTGAGGTCTCATTCAGTTTATTGAGCTTGTATTGCAAAAACAGAACGGACGACTTTCATATTCTGCCTGGGTATTGTATCAAAATTATCAAACTTACTCTGCAAAAATCGTAAAGACATATACAGAGAAATTAAAAGATTTTTTCATAAACAAAATGTCCACTTGATGTACGAAAATTATACCCGTTGATTATAAACCAGCAGAACTACTGTCCCCTTAAAGTTGGCGAAAATATGCAGATATTTTAAAAATATTGAAAGAACATATTATTTTTGATACTGTTTTATCAGAGAAAAAGAGATTTCAGATAAAAAAAAAACGCAAAACGTTTTAATTATGGAACGTGGAATTATTGAGCGGACAGGAAAATGTCTACCCAATTTTCCGTCTACATAACTATCGCTTTTTTAGCACGGTATGTCTACTTAACTACCGTATTAGATACATATGTTCATATATATATATATATATATATATTCATCAACTTGAAATACTTTGCTTAAATGGTCTCAGGATTCATATATGCTATTTTGGCTAGGGCAACTTCACTAGATTTCTTGTAAATTTGATATTTTAAAAAACACCTCTGCCACGTTTCAAAATTAGTAACTATTCAGTTATTCGTAAATATCCGTGGTAGAATTGACGATTATTCCATATCTTGAAAACAAAAACGGTTACCTTTTTCGAATAGTTTCTGCAGTCTGAAAAGTCGAATAAGCATTTCGTCAAAGTAAATGTTATGATCATTGCCATCAATATATTATGCTAGGGCCTTGCACGAAATTCATAACGTGAAAAGATACGTCCAGCGGTTTATACCATAAACCATTTTAGTGTTTTTATCGATAATAATATTCAATTGTTTAAAAGAAATACATTTTGTTAGCCTTTTTTATTTCTGTCGCAAGTGCTGACAATAACACTATTGAATGATTTTGGCAATGGAAAAATCAAATTGTAACAAAAAATAATTAGATTGTGCAACGGTGAGAATACCTGCGATACTAATAAGGGCATAACGTGGAACGCGGAAGGGCGAGCAAAATCGAAGCGCGTGATCATAAATGCGTTTCGAGATCACGTCTTACCGGTGCAGCCGCGCATCTTTTGCAATAAGCAAGGTGCTCTGAAGGCGCTCTCGTGTACAATTATTGTAAGATAACAGTTATAATATCGGTAAATCTTAAATAACCAATTGTGCGCGCTCGACTATCGCACTTTTTCGTAAAGCGGAAACAACATGTGTTTAATTATAGACGAAATTATTGGGGGGGGGGGTCCTCTCTTAGAGAGTTAGGAGAATGTCTACCTCACATTCGTCCACAAATTACAGCAGTAGTAGTGAAGCACCAGGCATAATAGTCTTACTGACATTCGCCATTCTTAATCTATACCTGTTACTAAATACAGGAAATGTTGTATTAGGCCGCGAGACGGGGGCGTTTATCTTTCAGTTTCGTAGCGCGCATAAAGTAACTACCTGAAAATGATTTTAAAATGTTCCTTAGAAATTTAGTAACAAATATTGCCTTGTTCCCACTTCCAAAAGTTGCTCGTTTTACGGAAAAAACGCTTTTACTACAATAAATATGATTTTGTCTTCTTCATCGGTATCATGGGCCAATGAACGCAGACTTCTACATGACGTAACAATTAAATTGGTCAGCTGTAGATGGATGGATCTATTTCATATGAAATAACTGTATCACACAATCAAACACTTTGTGTCACGAATCATCACAAAATATCTCAAATATATCAAAATTTCTACATCTCAGGCCATTTTTTATAAACCTTCAAAAACCTTGGTGAAATTTTAACTTTTTCGGTGGAATGAATGCAGTCTAAAAAAATTCCAACGTTGTTTGATATAAAAAATGCAAAAAAATTACTTTCACTACACTTTTAAAAAAATTGATGGAATTCAACTTTTGCTTGGAATGGCCCATATACGCTCATTGAGTAGCCTACATAAATATAATGCATTAAAAAATGCATTATGTATTAAAAGTGTTAGTCAGTATTTAGTGGTATTTTTACACTCATGCTGTTCCAAATATGATTTTCTTCCTCATTTTAGATACTGTACTACAAAATAAAACGACAATGTTCCACCAATCCAACCTCTAGGCTCTAATCCCTGCTGCTATCAGCGCAAAATGGATATAACAAGAAGTCTTGAAGCATAAAGGTATATGAGAACCAAAACATTTGCAAGCAGCTTAAATTGGCTAGATATGAAGAATGTAAATGATACCAAGGCATGTCTTTTTAACACTGGCAAACATATGTATTATAGTACTCTCCCACCCAACAATGATTCACTGAAGAAGCATGTGGGACAAGAAACAAGCAAGCTAATGGCAAATTATCAGGCAGGACTTCATCATTGTTGCCTTGAACCAAGACCAATTATTCTACCATCTATCGGCCATAGATGTGTTCTTGATAAGGGTGTTTTGCGGGTTAAATTGATGGATCTACTTCCACCCCCCAAATCAGTTCTTGAGTTGGCAAACTGCAAGTGTAAGAAAAAAATAGTCAAAATAATTTAGGCACGTGTGCCAAAAGCAACCAAAATAGCACAGATTTTTGTTTGTATTGACTGCAAAAACAATAGTACACTTATAGAGGAAAAGTCGACTTCGAGATAGTGGGTTTCGGAAACAATTCAGAAGAAAGTGAATTAAATATTGAAGTTGATTTAATAAATATTATTTTTTTTCGGACATCTGTTAGTGTCGTTAACCTGTTTCTAAAAAGAATATTGCCTTTGTTCGAATATATAACCACATTAACTAAAAAAAGACTAATTGTAATATTTCTGTTCACTATGGTATGTACATTCATTTAATTTTCTTGACTTCTCCAGTAAATTTCTAAGTGAGAAATAACTGATTTATTTGTGTTTTTGTGCTCTCGATGTTAATTTGTGACTTCATTGCTTAAAAATAAATACGTTTGACAGCTTCTGTAAAATGAATGCAACTTCTTATGCTGTCATTGTTGTAAACTGCTTGTGGTTGGTTATTACATAAAATTTATTCGCTAATCTGAATCAGCGTTGTTGATGTCCCTGCTTGAAGACCTTTCGAGGTTCCTCGCGACCCCTGTCACACAATTAAAGTATTTTTTGTTGTTGGGTAGATATGCCATATTTTTCGTAATCTACCTAATAAATTATGATTGACTGAGGAAGTCTGATTTTGGTCAGGCAAGACGTTACAGAAAACCTTTCGAGGTCCCTCGCGACCCCTGTCACACAATTAAAGTATTTTTTGTTGTTGGGTAGATATGCCATATTTTTCGTAATCTACCTAATAAACTATGATTGACTGAGGAAGTCTGATTTTGGTCAGGCAAGACGTTACAGAAATACATTTGTGTTAGTGTGCTGCATGGCTCTTGAATTGCATAGTTCTTATGCTACGTTGTTGTAAACCTATGGTTATTGAATTTTTGGGGAATTTTTTATTCAATTTCGCATCAGGATTGTGGAACAAGCTGTAATGCGTTCAGTATGTTCATTTTCATACAAAACTAAAGAATTTATTTAGTTACCAGATGTGCGCTACGAAACTCATTTTCTGGGCGTTTTCAATGCTTCGTCTCACGGCCCATATCCGTGGTAAGGATCTACAAGTGTTTAATAACTTACTTACTTTTTAACAACGTCTTAGCATAACTTAACTAATAATAATAACGAGAATATCGGTCAGAGACCGAAGACTTATCGATCGAAAGTTAGGGGATTCCCAAAACAGCGCTCTAACTCCATAGTGACACCTTGTGTCCCATCACTAATTAATCAATAACTTGCTAATTACACAACATAATTCGCCCAAAATCGATAGGCTTATGGTCCGAGATATGATGAATGCACATGCAAAATCTGGAGCAGATTAAATCTCGGTTTCGTGAGATATCGCGTGCGTCTAACAGACAGACAGACAAATACCTATCAACATACTTACCGATCAAAATCGATTAATCGAAGTAATAACTAAACAGTTTATGGAAAGGCTACCCAACTCAACGCAAGATCGAGCAGTAATAACTAAGATTCATCCGCCCGCTAACAGCTGATTCAATTCAATTGTTACGTCACGCAGAAGTCATTGTTCATTGCCAGAAATGTAGAGAATATAGGACAGATCGTAGCACATATTTCTTGTAGAAAAAGCGTTCTTTCCGTAAAACGTGCAACTTTCGGAAGTGGGAGCAAGGCATTATTTGTTACTAAATTTCTAATGAACATTTCAGAATTATTTCCAGGTAGTTTCCTTATGTGCGTTACGAAACTCATTTTATAGGCGTTTTTCAGGGCCTCGTCTCACGGTCTATATTTACATGAATACAATTCCCCTTATCTGATCTTCTTTGTTTATTATTATTTTATAGCAAATTGGCTTTGTGAGTAGAAAATGTTCATGTTTTGTGGTAGGTTTAAAGTGCTCAATAGTGTGCCGTGGCATAAAAAAGGCTGGGAACCACTACAGTATAATAAACTATACCAGACTCTATTTCTTTTTCTCTCGTTTTGTTCGTCTCAACGATCCCTATATGAGAGAGATCGCTGTCATTAGTCAGTTCTTCATCATCGGCGCGAATTCATTTCGGGCAATCGTAGTTATACTTTGACAAGCCCCATGACGTCGTAGTGACGTAATTTTTGGATGACGTTGTCAGGTGGGGGTTAGGATTGACATGTGGAGTACGAGGACGCCCACAAGTATGTTAAGTACGAAACTGCACGAAATCCCTTTTCACCGGTTTACACTGCTCATTGCGTCATATTTTTCAGTACTATTTATCTGAAATATATAGTTAAATATGATAAATTTAAAAATAAATCAATACCTTACATTCTTGTATTGATCCTCGAATGTTGAATTGGGACTGTACATGTTATAGATCATGTCAGAGTTGAAATATAAAAATGAAATTGAACTGGGGAATTTCCATGACAAGCTGTTGGAAGAAATTGTTAGGATTGAAGATAAAAATTATACATCAGGCGGATTGTTTTTTGCACAATGTCTCAATGAAATACATGACATAATGCAAAGTATGATGAAATTTAGCGATAGTTTTTCTCTGGATCATTCTGCTGTGTCATTCTTACTAATGAATGCGTCTGTCTTGAAAACAACCTTAGAAATCATATTACACACACCAAATGATATGCTATATTTGAGACAAAAATTTCCAGATATATTCAACAGTTTAAACTTTTTCGATTGTCTTATTTCAGTTTTGATTCGTGTTCATCCATCCAATACCTTGTTATTCGCGCTAACTGAAGTATTGTCCATTTTCATATTAGTTTCCTACAAGTTTTCTTGTTCCCAGTCTTATTTACATAAACTACAGTGTTGTATGAACCAAGATATACCGAATTTAAAAATTTACTTATATTTGATGTACCATTTGGTTTTAATAAGTCAAGATTATTTTTGTGAACATTTCCATGAATTCCTATGTGGTACTAATGGTGTTTTGAGGAATGACTTTTTGTCAATTCATTTATTCAACAGTGAAACTGACATTAAAATATTGACTTTGAAAATTTTCAAGTCATTGTTATCTGTGAAAGAAAGTGAAATTGTGAGATTTAAATTACTACAAAATATTAACTTATTTGATGGTTTTTCCAAAACTGTGAAATCGTTTAGAGCACGTGGATTGTTCTGGAATTTTCTCAGAGAATTATTGCCATTTTATAACATACATGATAACTATGATTTGGTACCAACTTCGGCCTCAAAATTTATTCTTGAAGAAATTCGTTACATCAATGTGGAAGATATTACTTTGCGAAATTTCAAAGGTGATCTCCTGGGAGGTGCTCGGTTTTCACCTGCGATTGTCAACTTGGTTTTAAACTGTGTCACTTGGGTCTGCAAAAGTGACGATTCGAATTGTGATGACGTGATACTGGTTAATCTCCGTAAACTGCAGCTGTTGATTACTCATAAAGATGCATCAAGCGCAACTATTTCGACACAAATTATTATAGTGTGCTTCATGGAAGATGATGAAGGTCTCGTAGATTTTCTCTTGCTCCAACTTGAATTATATTGCATTTGCCAACAAAGGTTAGTTTGTTCAACTGATATTTAATTTTTATGGAGTCTTGATACTTTAGCATACTTTTGTTAATTACCGTAATAAACAAATTTAGTCTTTTTTAATGCCTGTGTCTCTATGAATTAATTTAACTATTTGTTGGAAGTCGAGAAATCAATGCCTACACATTCGACCATCCTATTCCCTTAGACTCCAAGAAATTAAATAATTTAGTATTATTGACAATTACAACTAGAATGTGTTTATCAAGACTAGACTGATTCATTTCTTGCATTACTTACATGGTTTTAATCGATTGTAGGTACATAATCTTGCAGTAGTTAGGATAGATATGTAGTGTGTTTCTCAAGAATTACCGTATGTGCTTATTCATCATAACTTCAATGTAAATTGTGCCTGTATCTGTCAATCTTATGCTTCAAAATAAAACATGAGTAATTCAGAAATGCTTTATTTATTACCAGAATCGCATCATCAATTATGAAGGAAAGCTTCATATTCAATCCATTTGAACTATTTCTTGAAGTGATGGATGCATTGTCCTATGACTCTTCTATCCTTTTGGATTGGTTGCTATCCAATGAAACAAAGTTTCTCCAATACTTTATTCGATATTTGAGGATTTTAGAGTCTTCATGGAAGGATTTCATCAAAGCTTGCAATAATAAAGATGACAAGACACCAAAAAGCAGCACCAGCAATGGGATGAGGACTTGTGATTGTTCCATTTCTACATTGATCAAATTGAAAACTTCAATCAAAAACTTGGCTGAATCAAATTTATTCCCTTATTGTCCCACCCCGCTTCTGAAACGTTTAAATACTATTGAATCAATATTTGAAAGCAAAGTTGAATCTCGATGAAGTATTATTTGGTTTTAACTTTTCAGTAAGAAAGAAAAAAACTATATATGGGCTACCATCCATGTTTGGAAAAATGGAACATTTTTTTTGTCGTATTATTACATCATTATAAATTGGTTGTTTCAGCTTGCATCATTACTGGCTGGTATGAGCAATTGCTAGTTTAAATCACTGATTGTCTTTTTTAATGCATGTTTTTATTGTTTGCATTTTGCTTAAGTCCTTTATGTTAAAATGGAAAATGATACATATGGAATTGATAGCGGCGTGAATGAAAATGTCAGTTTAGAGCAGTCAATTGAACAAGCACCTGTAAAGACTAAAGAAGAACTATTTTGTCATGATAAACCCGACGAGGGCCATAAGGACAATAAACCACCTAGTGACGAGTTAACTGATCAAGTTGAAAGTGTATTGACTGCAAACAAAAAAGACGAATCTAATTCATCTGAATCAGTAACTTTCAAAGTGATTTTCAATAAAAACAAACATGATGTAAAATGGGAACTTGATAAAACTGTATTATCTCTAAAGAATCATATTCAGACTTTAACTAATGTTGCTCCAGCGATGCAAAAACTCATGTTCAAAGGTTAGTTCTAACCCACTTGTGATTGGATATTTCTTCTATACATCATTATTTTAATTGCATCGATTGTAATACTTTTTTCAGTTTGGTTCTATTTTATTGGGAGGTTCTATTTTATACTGTCATGTCCTTCACTAATATGGTTGGTGATATAAGTAATATTTAGTGTAGAATGATTGTAATTTTGTAATCAATGAAATGAAATATTTTAAAATAAATAATTACAAATATTTAAGGTCTTGCCAAAGATGAAAAGACATTAAGAGAACTGGGTGTAACAAAAGGTTCAAAGATGATGCTTGTTGGCTCAAAACTGCAAGATGTAATATCGATAAATACTGTCAATGCCGGTGCATCAGCTTCAGAAGATGAGAAAGCGGAAAACAAGAAAGAACCCTTGTCTAAGCAGAAGCCTCATGCAAAGGTGCGTTATGTTATCTGTAGTTGGCAATAGGTAAGCCAAACAAGAGACAATGTATAATAAAGAGAATCCCCACCTGTTACTAGTTAAAAAGTGGGTGCTCCAGAAGTGTGTGTACCAATATGGAGGTAACTTGTTCGCATCACGTTGTGTAAAGGGACTGAATCCCGTGAGCAGGGTGTAAGCTAACACAGACAGTCCCCGAACTCGTAATATACCTAAAATAAGGAAAATCGGAATGAAATTATGGCCTAACCCTTACCTGGTAATTGGTACACACACTGCAGTAGTACCCAAAAAGTGTGACACATTGGATCAGAAAATGCAAAATTTTGGAAGGCAACTGAGGCAAGACTTACTTGACTGGCCTCTTTTGACAATATCTCTAAACCAGTGGTTCCCAAACTGTTTGAAGTTGGGACCCACTATTTATTCCCACAGCTTATTGCGACCCATTTAACTTTTTATGACTTAATAACACAGAACACAGCAATGGCTAATCATCGCAAAACTACGGTGTTTCCTCGAAAATAAAAAAATATATTGAAATCCTGTCTAATTTTCGAGGAAAAACGGTAAGAAGTGCTATACAGTGTACAAAACTGATATGCATTCTTTGTGTAGCAAATTTTTGTTTTTTTGAGAAGATCGTAAAAAGAAAACTTTTACAGATTAGAATAAATTCAATTTAATTTTTTATGTTTTTTTGAAGATTTACGTATTCGAGTCGCCACTGATCCTAATAACTAGTATAATTAATCAAAGTTTTCTACATCTTTTCATGACCCACTAAGATTCCTTTTGCGACCCACCAGTGGGTCGCGACCCATAATTTGGGAACCGCTGCTCTAAACCATTTGAAATCAGATGTTTCGAATAACACTTGTAAACGCGTAATTGGGTGTAATATTAATTATTTGAGATGGAACAAGTCCGGCATTATAGAGATTCGACGAATCCGAGTAATAGGTCAAGGACTGGAATCGAATCCTCCAGAGTCCGTGACGTCACAGTATAAAAGTAGAAAAACACGCTTTTGACCATACTACAGCATCGCGCGCTCACAAACATACGTCAGAGCTCATATTTTTTCCCTAATGGTTCCGTAGATGTTGAATCAATTTAAAAATATATTTTTCTTCTTTTTTGGCGGCCATAATACAAACGCGAACGTGGGTCAATGTGCGTTTTGGCTGTGAACTGGATTTCCAGCCCACCACTTTGCGTCAATTTTGGGCGGCTATTTAGAAATTCTTACATGTCAATATGAAAAATAAAAAGCTTTTGACTACAATGCTTTCCCATAATTCCAGATATTTCTAGCCTTAAATTTACTATGTCGCGTACGCAAATGGTAGAGAGATGCCACCTGTCGTCAATACAATGCTTGCAATTTAGTAGTTCATGTAAACGTTCTAAATCGATCCATGCTTTCCATTGCTCCCTTTTTAGAGAAAGGATTGCACGTAATAAACTCGATTTAAAAGAGGTATTGATGAGATTCCCTCTTGGGTTGATCCTGCGCATCTTTCATATTTATTTACGCGATTCGAAAACTCAAAAATATTGCACTAACACATATTTTATTGGGTACCACACGTATACCAAAAAGGATAGATAGCTTGAAGACTACTGGCGCATTATTGTTATAAGCTATCAATAGTTTTTAACTTGCGTTATATTATCTGGATATCTGTCGTCGTTTTTATTAGGAGTGTTCATAATACACACAAGTGATATTGTTACATATCTAACCTTGAATTTCAACTAGCTAAGGTATGTAGTGAGATTTATAGGGGTAAAAGTACAAACATAGGCGCAAATTAGTAAAAACAGAATTGATTATAGACTCGGTAAAAATGACGGACTCGAAATCGAATCCGGGTCCAAAAAATGCCTGGATTCGAATCCGAGTCAAGATCCGAATCCCGGCCCATCTCTATTAATTATTTCAATCCTAGACTTTTTTATGACAAGGTAATTGAAAAAGGAGTTCCAGATGATGTAATGCCTGGGTATTCGAATGGGAAAGAGCCTCTTCCAAGCACACCTTTAAAAGGAATGGTGAACAAATTCAGCAACAAGGTTGTTTTTCATTTTTGTAAGATTGAAATTAGTTCTTAGTGAAAATTGGACATCTGTATTATAAGTATCAGAAGTATTGGATCCAGGTCACTTTTATTATTAATTCATAGAGTGGTGCTCCCTTATTTGAAGGTGTGAACTAAAAATTGAAAGCAAACTTCATTTCACTATTTGCCATATTCAAAAAAAGATTTTTGTTATTCGACAGTCCCCGATTTGAACTTTTCGTTTAACACTGCCTAGTGGGAGAGGGATTGAGTGAGAGTCTATTCAATAATCTCTTGTTGTGACTTGTGACACAATGAAAAACTTAAGCTAAGTCATTTTAAAAATTGTTATTGGAATTGTTGATGAAATAAAAACTCAAAAGACGTGCAAACAACTTTCTGGGATTCAACGGAAAAGACTTCGTGTTATGAAAATAACACTACATTCATGCAGTATGATAATGAAATTTGTTCTAGCGTAAGTGTTGTGTATTTCCATGCTATCACCAAATTGTCAACTCAGAATGAGAAGGCCAATGATCTAAAATATTTGTGGTACATTTGTTAATAAGTACGGTATGAATTTTATCTTCAGGTACGACTAACTTTCAAACTTGAAGCAGATCAACTTTGGCTTGGGACGAAAGATCGCACAGAAAAACTTCCACTTAATTCAATCAAAGATGTTGTTTCTGAATCAATTGATGATCACCCTGGTTATCACATGCTCGCACTTCAATTGGGACCAACTGTGCAAAGCAGGTGACGGAAGTTCGCTTTTGTTGTATTTTATGGATGGCATATGTGCAAGCCACAACTTCAAGTAGAATGTTCTTCAGTTTGTATTCCAGACCACCTATCTATCTTACTTATATTAAGATAGTCACTGTGAAGACCATGACATCCTAATTTGGGGTGGGTCTGCATAACTGCAGAGTGTTCTTTTAATATTCCTAGAGGCGGATGCAAACCAAAACCGCAAAGCGGCTGTACAATAATAATTGCATTGTTAATCTAAAATCTCTTGTGAATAAAATAAACCACATAAAGCTAATTAAGACGCAGTTGTGGCCATTTGCTAATTGTAAACCCCATACTGTAATACGTCGGTCGTCGAACGACTCACTACTCAAAGAATTCGGTAGCTAACCCAAAAAGTTCTCGTCAAATATACCGTGGTTCATGAACACCAGAGCACGTCGCCGAGTGAGATTACGTCATCCGAACTGTTTATCTTGGCCATTTATTGATAAGAGAGCAATGCTCAAATATATAGAGACAAAGGCCAAAACGAAGTAGTACGGGTAGCCATCTGTCACAGTAGACTACCGGTATGGAAATCATCACGACTAACGCGAGTACGGAACCACCACAAGGTGATCAATTTTTTATGGCGTCCTCGCACATGACAAACTAATCCCACAGTGCCATTCTATTTATTCAATATAAACTGGCAATTTGTTTATTCGATACGGTACCATGGCTTCAATTGTCCCTGAAAATAAGGTTCTCAATCACAAAAATTCACAATGGATGCTCTTATAGCATTCATTGCAATTGCAACCCAGATGCTATTCTGAAACCTGTAACGTTTCAAGCCAGTGATTCCCATTCTTTTTCGGCACATTCCTCCCTATGCCTATTTGGATTACGGTACTTTATTCCCACTTGCATTGCTTAAAAACTTTGTTTTCGTTATTTATTCAATTCTTATAGGATTTTTAGCTAGTGTTATGGGTGAGTCATTAGGTTAGTTTATAATGTGTGTATAGGGAAGTATTATAATAATAATAAAGGACTGAATAATATTTGTTATACTACAGCAAACACAAAGCAAAATTTCTCCCTGGTTGCTTTGAGCCGAGATCTCATTAAGAGCAAGTTCATGATACATTTGATCTTGTAACTTTTGTTTATTGCTACATTTTAAAATTTTGTCTTGATCTCATCTTTTCAATTTCAGGTATTGGATCTATTGGGTTCCATCACAATATGTTGATGCAATAAAAGATGCAATTTTGGGAAAATGGCAAATGTTTTGAGGCTTGTTTGTTGCCAGTGACTTCTCATATACCTGCAGATTGATTGCTGGAGCATTGTGCCAAATTTTGACCTTGTAATAATCTACTTCTTACATTTCTTGTTATATTTTTGAGCATTACAATTTTAAGACTTGTCAAGACTCGCACACACTTTCCATTGCTGGTTATGCATATGTTTGTTATTTGATAGGGTTTGGGAATTTATATCAGCTCATTTTAAATATCAAAAGGTGGATAGCAAGGATGGCCAATTTCGAATTATTCACAATTTAGAATACATTTTGAATTTTTATTTTGAATATGAAATATCGAATATATTCTAAACTAATATAAAGTAATAGCTCTTCTTAGTGCACGAAGGAATTCACATACGATAAAATAAACAACGGAATAACTGTTATCTCAACCTGGCCATTAAATTTTACGGGCTTTTCTTAATTTGTTCATTTCCTGTTAGTTACCTCGCATAAAACCTCTTCCCAGACTGTTAAAAAAATGATTTGCAGTAAGATTATCAAACCTGAATGAAAGTGTTTCAATCGCAAGCAAGACCAAAGTCAGTAAAATTGTCATTTAGCGGAGAACGCTATACATTTCGATTCAGTAGCACCGCAACAAATAAAAACGATACATGCCCTAAGCACTTAAGCTTTGGTGCCCTGTATATAAAAAGAAATAATGTTTAACTAGTGTTTCATGTTATCTGAAATTGAATAAGTAAGTTTCGGTACTCACTGCTAATTGAGGGCCAAGTTATGATTAATTAACATGATATTTTTTGGAAATAGTCCTCATGCGAACATTTATAGAGGTTTAATTGTGAAACTTGAGAATGAAAAAATTCATTTCAACAGGGTCAATATTGATGTCGGAGTTGAATCATTTTATTTAGCAATAAGGCAACATAATAAATTCGACTATGGCGATTTCTGTGGTACCCCTTTTCCTCCGTGCCCTAAGCACGTGCTTATTTGCTTAAGGTTAATCCAGTCCTGGATAAAAGCGTACCAATGTTACCTATATTTCATCAAATTAGTATTCTTTTGAATTCCATCGCGGATCCTGGCATTTTTAAGAACGATAACGACTTCGCAAGAATACAAATCGAAAATTAATTTTAATCGGACAGTTTACCACACGTGTCTACATATTGCTTCGAGTAGAAAGGCGTTTTATTTTTTCGTAATTGCGTAAATACGAATCAAAAATTCTTTATAATCGGGTAGTTTACCTCTCATTTTTGTCCGCAGATTGCCGTGGTATTTTAGAGTAACAAGTCTGTTATTTATTCGTAAGTCGACGCAACCGTGAGTTGCGTTGAACAGAATTAAAATATTGCGGCAAGGCATTTTAAATGTTAGTATCGGTCATGAATTGAATATTTTGTTCAACAGGAGGAATAATATCGAAACTCTAGGAATATAATTTTAACACGAGGCTTATTGTTTTCTACTTTTGCTTGTAAAACACTGTAAATGTTGTTCATAAAATGTAACTTTTCACTTACATGGCCCGCCAGTCTAAGGATGCAAAATCTTTAGCCCCTGGAACAAAAACCTTGCCCACCTGTCGGAAAGATCGAGAAAATTGGCACAATCTAGAGAAAGGTTTATGCCAAACGCTGTAACACACACAGAAGTGAAAGAATCCTCACTACAATCTTACTGAGTGAAGAGAAAGAATGAAGCTATGACCACGAAAAAATAAAGTTACGTAGGTTATTAGTGAAAAATTTTGGTGATCGCAAGTGGTGAAGAGTATGCAAAAACAACGCATCGTACCAATGAGCATAGGATCGTACTAACTAAGCGTTAGGAATACTTTTGCCACCGCACTGTAGGGTTCGAATTTGTTTTTGTTAAAAAAGTGCGGGCAAGTGAAAAACGGGATTACAAAAAAATGTTAAATCAGCGAATATCTGAAAATGGCCAAATTACCCCGTTAAGAGTAATGACCCCATGTTTGGAAATCACGGATGACCTCTACGGAGGGGGTTATTTGAAATGCGATTGGGACATTGCATTGATGACTTGTTAAGGTAATAATGATGCAACCAAAGTGACACTTTGATTGCAACTATAGCCTATTTTATCCCTATCAATGATGTCGCCATCACGTCAAGCTAATTTAGTCATTGTATGAACCGAGTTTTGTTGCATCTCTTAGATATTTACTCAGGCTAATCAGTGTGGGTAATATGTTTATTTCTCTGTCTTTTATTAGTGAATATGCCATTTTATTTATTTTTCGAAGTGCCTAAATATGTGCCTAGCATATGTGGTGACCAAGCGCGTGCGACTACCTTTAATACTACGTTTTAAATATTGTTATTGAGTTTGCCCGTTGCAATTTGCGTTTTCAACATTTAATTTGGCCATTTTTAACTAATTGATTATGCATTTAAAAGGTATTACGCCCTTTTTACTTTTTTTCTAAAGTGCCTAAATAAGCGCCTAAAAAAGTGCCTAATTTGCAAGTGCCTACTTTTAGTCCGTCTCCCATCAACTTCATCGATCTAATTATTGCCGAAAAGATTAACGAACCGCGACGATATTTCTCACGCGTTAATGGAAATTACACTAAAATGCGGCCACAAACAAAAAAGTTATGACCGAAAACCCGACCGAAGAAGAAAAACGGTTGGTTCATTTTTACATGTCGCCAACTACCCATTCAGCCATTGTCCCATTAAAAAAACTTAAAATCCATTCAAATATAGGAGATAAAAAGATGAAACTTGGCAAGGAGATAGAGTTGTGTTTCTTTCAACCATCTTTGAATTTTCGAGTTTCTGCATTTAAAGGAGGGGAATAGGGGGGTGCGCATTTCACATACGCCGATAATGTCTTTGTCGACCAATTTGCGACCACCGTGTTTTTGTCTGTTCAACCTAGTAGTATATATTTACGGTCTGTTTGATTGCTGTGATGCGGTGCTTTGTATATAATTTGACGAGTTTTGTTCGAAATGACCGTGTTCTTGAAATATGTGACGGTTAGAAAAGCAATTAGAAGCCCAATTTTTTCACTCAAAGCTGCGTATGCTGTCTCTAGTAGATGCAGCAGAAACGATGTTCAAGGCCTGAAATCCGTGGTCGCACACTGGTCATTCGGTCACTAATACGTCTTCCGAGTGTCGTACTTTGGTGTCTGTATAGCTTTAACCGTAAATATATACTACTACCTTTAACCCCTGGTCGTGGAAAGTTAATCCGAGGTTTAGCGTGTAGAATAAATGCCAATGCGCACCTACGGTGAAAAAAATAACGGGTTAGAAATATTGGTTTTTGTTTTATAGGTAGCGAATGATTTGAATGAAATCGTCCGCAGACTGGCTACTGGTACCCTATGCTATGGCCTACCTAATTTAGTTATTTAATTAATCGTAAAAGAAGTGAAATAGCTGAATGTCAACAGAGGTCAAAGAAGTTTTTGCAATCGTTGAGTTGATATTATTATTAAATAAATGCTCTTGCTGTCTTCAAGTACTGAAGCACTGAAGCAACTAGCATTATCATAAAAGAAAGAACTTTCACATTCAGACATTTGTATATAACAAATGCTATATCTGTATATACAGATATAGCAGACATTTGTTAATGCTATTTTTCTTGCATTCTAGAGATTATAGGTATACGTTATTTTGTTGAAGAATACTTTATCGATAAGCAAGGTATGTACCTGTAATGCAAATGTATGTGACGGAATGTTTGCATTATTCTGCTAATACTATCCCAAGAAACGAGGCAAAATATGTCCAGAATTCAAAACAATCTAGGCCTACTGCACAGTTTCAGAGTTTCTTAGTCATTATCATTATGATATTCTAATAAATGGCCTTAGATACAGTAGACATGATTTTACTGATTTAGTATCTATAGAATTAGGAACATATTACGATTTTGACTAAACTTTGAAAACTGATCAACAATGCAAAACCAGTTCATATTCCTTAATTCTTCAAATTCTATATTCTGATACCAGTTAAAAAAATATTTCATCCGCTGATTTAATTGTGATTTTCTTGATTATTTTTAATACAGAATAGCTTGTTTTAATATTAGAAATGAAGCGAACTATCCACTTCAAGAATCATCACAAGGCATTCATTCAACCAGTTTTGACCAGGAATGTTAAACATAGCACATGTTTCTCAGATTTCTATTTTGGGTCATCTTGTTCCACTCTCGAAGAACTGCAGGTTTGGGTGAGTAGTCTCGGAGCGATCAATCAAGAAAGAAAAGATAATGTTGGAAAACATATTAAAGTGCAAGAAATTCCAACACAACTTGGACTATATGCTTGGGGAAAGCCAGCTGAATACATTTTCATGCTTTCTGAATACTGGGGTTTGCAAGATGAGGCCAAATATATAGCTCTTGAGCTTTTCAATGTATTCATGTCAGCATTGGTTATGCAACTTCGCAAACTGATTTTTGACAAAATTGCATTTAGTAATTATCAAAGTGATTCGAGTTTTAATACGTCGTCTGAAATTGATCATCATAGCCAGCAATTTGCACCTGGAGATGTCTTTAGTTCAAAAGATAAAAATACACACTTGGATTGGATGAATTTGGGAAGAAAAAAAGCTAATAGTGAATGGAAAAAAACTTTAGAGCACATAAAAAGTCAGATGAAATTACGAGCAGTCACTTGCGTTGTAATAGCTAGCAAAGCTACAGCTCACTATGAAATCGTTACATTGAACAAAGCCTTGGACTTTCTGCAAAAGCAGGGACATCATTTTAGCAAATCTGTACTTCTAAAGTCAGAATTGAGAATTTTGAAAGCCATTAATTTCAGGATTAAGTTTCTTCCTTCACCTCACCCTTATATAACAGTCATGCTTGAAATTTTGAATAGAACTGACCAAAGTTTCAATGTCAAACTGTTTTATCCAATTTGCATTAGGATATTAGATCTTTTCTATTATTTGCGACCAAGAATAATTGGACGTGTTAGTGAGATCTTAGTGACTGAGCTTGGACTTCCCAACATGAAGAGTTTATCTGAAGCACAACGCTTTATAGAAAACCAAAATGACTTACAATTCATATCAGCTGGTATTATTGCTGCTTCAGTGTATATCAAAAACAAATCTATTAGTGACAATATCATCACTCTTTTAGGTAAAATGATTCATGTACAAGAATCTGATCTCACTCGTTTTACATGCATTATTCTGGATGTAACACTTGCATCTTGATTGTATTGTTGATTATTGCTAGGTAAAAATGTATGTTATTGAATTTGTGAATTGGATATTAAATTTTTAACAACATCCCATTTAATTCCAGAGCATGTGTACATTTCACTTATTAACAGAGAACAGTTAATGAAGTGTTTCCTGTCATTTTGAAAATTCACTGCTCTCCACTATCAGTTGTTAAATATCCGAAGCAGTGTCAATCTAAAGCGAGTTATTTTTTTTCTAATATTAGTAATATTTACCTTGTTTCACTTGTCCTATTTTCTTTCATTAATACACTGTTTGTTTATAAGACACTGTCCATAATTTTGTATTCTACTTTACCTATTCCTTATGCAAATACATTCATTGGCTGTTGTTACTTTTCAAGGGCTTGCAAACTCTCACTGTCAATATTCAGTTTATTCATTGCACTCTGAACATCACCAAACCTATTGTACAGTTCAAACCAGGCCTGATTTACACAGTTACACAACTTGTCAAACTTTGAAAAAAATGTCAAACCTTATTTTAAGTTATTCATTCGTTTTTAGTTATTCATGCGATTTAGATTTGGCTTAATAAAATGAACCCTTGTAGTAGGTTCTTGCTGTCATTGTGGAAAATTGCTTTGCTATTAAACAAAAGATATTGTTTTGAGTGATAGATTTTGTAAAATTTCTTCGATTTTGGTTTGTGATGGGTGTTGCAAATTATAGTTGTTACTATTAGAAGTGATTCGAGCAGGCTAGAAGCTAATGTACATTTATTTAAATAGGCTTGAGTCAAACTAAATTATAAAATATGGTTGCATAAAACATGTGAGAAACATTCCTTTTTATGAATGCATATTAACAGAATTTTAAGTTTATTCCAATTTTCATTCCTTCAATTTATTCCTATAGCAGTTCATTATCAATCAGTATAAGCACAGTTCATTTTACATTTGCATGTGTTAGTGCCTCATATATGTTTCATATATTTATTGCTTTCATTTCCTTCATATATTTCAGGATTTTCAGCAGTCATTAATGGTGATTGTAGCAATATTATCTTAATATGGTCATCGAAGAAAATGCAACAGAGGGAAAAAAATACGAAAAAATGAAGCATGTGAAATTATGGGAGGACAATTTGAGACCAGAACAACGTCAACTAATATCTGACTATAATAAGCATCAAAACTTAAAATTCAATAAAGTACATCCATTGAGAAAAAACATCATCGGATTTACTATAGGGGCAGCTGTACTTTCTATTTATGCATACACATGGCGTCAAATGTCTAAAGATCGTCTTTGTGATGAAATTGATACAGAAATACAGGACAAGCTGCAGCATTAACTGATGTGGTTGATCGAGTTAAACATTTACTGTTCTCGTCATAAACTATGTTTGTTTTTACGCAACCCATCTTGGTTCACTTGTGGTTCACAATCCAAGAAATTAGATTGGGTCAATATATTGTGCATAATTAGTTTTTAGTCAAGGCATAAACCATTAAGTGATAAACGTGCTTTGACTTTTTTTGGTTTAACTTTTGTGGCATTGCCCACATAATTTGGACATCCACAGGTGACCTTAATAAATTGTTTGTATGTTTACTAATTGTTAAATATGGGTATGTCAAACATTAACTTGATTGGAATTATCATCATGATATTTTCCTGCAAAAAGAACAAGCAGTTCAATATGACACTCACACAGTAGTGGTGTATTTAGGTTTTAATGCTGTTAAGCTCAAAAATATCATTTAGTGTATACTTTTATTAATTAATGATGAATTGTGAATGTTATGGTATAGTTAGATAAAAAATGGTCCAGAAATTTGTCACCTCATTTAATGCTGTAATAGGAAAGTTGTGATGGATGATGATTAGGTAATACTTAATTTTGCTATAAGTATATCACTTTGAGCGAATTAATTAAAATATGTACCGGTATGTTGAAGTTTTCTTTTGGTGTGGCTTTGTAGAAATCTGTTACAGTATATTTAACAGCAACCTTCAAATACTGTGTACTTTAAGCATCTTGTTATTATATTTGAAAATGTAAAATTTAGTGCACCAATTTTGTTCCTAAAATTTTGGTAGGCCTATTCTGTTCATCAATCGGTTATCCATTTTTTGTTTATAGATATAGGAGGTTAATATTTCATAAAATAAAATGGCGGACACTTCGGATGAAACTAAATTGATCATGGAGGAGCGTAGAAGAATGGATATTAAGGTTGAAGAAATAACAAATGTCATTGATGGTGGATCAAATAACACAACTCTTCGAAGAAAAATTAGTTAGGATTATTTTATAACTAGTTCTTTTTTGTGTATCGTATTTTTCGTTCCTAGTTGATAAATCATGTTCCATACTAGCATTAGTGAATTTCTAAGTACTTATTCTGATATTGTTTATAGTTGTAATGCTATATTCATCGATTACGTTTTTATCGATTATGGTTTTTAAATTGTTCACTCACATGTAGTTTGAGTATTATTGATTTACTCTGATGAGAAATTGTTCAAATCATTTTTTGTGTGTTTTATAGCCGACATGATACAGAATGATGCGATTCTTTCTGATATGGATCAATTCTACAAAACTGAGGAAGAGAAGTATTCTCGTGGAATACGAAGAGCGTTACGCGTGAGAAAATTAGACGTTGATTTCAATGATACAACAACTCAAAGAATTCTTTTCATGTCAGTAGATATGTATATTTAGAAATGTTGTTGTGAAGTGCTTCTATTGGTTTTACACCTACCTGTTTTTAAATTCTATTTCTCCAATTATAATCATTCGAAAGTAGTATTTTCTGGTTTTTAGAAATGACATTCTGTGCGATGTTTTTGCTGTAAATTAAGGTTCTCAAAAGAGAATAGGAAATTTTTTGAAGATTTATTTGAATCTGTAGTATTTTACTTCATTTTAATCAATCAAAAAAATTCATGTTTAGAGCAACTGGTAAAGAAATTGGCCTTCCGATTCATAGTGGCGTATTTGTACCAACTATTATGAATTTGGGAAATCAAGAACAAGTCGAGAAATGGGTTCCATTGGCAGTCAATTTCAATATTATTGGCACTTATGCTCAAACAGAGCTTGGTCATGGTGAGAATTTTGCTGTTTGTTGCACATGTATAATCTTGATATGTTTTGATCAATTCCAATTTTTGTATGTGATTTTCTCCTATAAAAGATTTGATACTCCTGTAGTACATGAACCAAGGTGGTGGACACCGGGAAGTAGAATGTGTACCAAGTTAGGGTTAGGCCAGGCCTGGGCAAGGTGCGGCCCGCAATGTTTCAGTCGGCCCACAAGCAGGTTTCTAGATTTTAACATTTTCTTTTTTATTTACATATAAAATATACTTTGATTGTGAACAAAAGAAATATTTAGAATAATCAAATCAAATAATCGGTAATCAAATTGCCGATTGTTTTCGTCAGCGTGAGGTATTATTTAGACCGTAAACATCTTCTTTAAGTCGGAGATTATTTTCCTCGAATCACAAATTTCCCTCAACATATATATGTCTTGAATACGCAACTGTGAAACCATTGATGAAAACTAGTTATTCGGCGACTAGACGCTAAAAGATAAAGAAAGGAGTGCATCTGCAAGCAACCTGAATTTAGCTTTTAGAGCGGCATTATAAAATACTAAAATTTTCCCCGACCCCCTGTTTACATTAAAAATGCTCCGATGACAGCAAAGATAAATGAATCACCATGTTTGACCACCGAAGGCAGCTATTTATGTTTTAAACTAGTTTTAATAACTGTGCTTTAAATAAAAATTCTAACGAAGTACAATATATATAGTACTTTTTTTTTAAATGTGTAATAAAATACATTAAAAACACGCAATTGACTTTGCTTAGTCCGGCCCGCCACCGCATTTTGAATATTCAATGTGGCCCGATAGCAATAATAATTGCCCAGCCCAGGGTTAGGCTATAATTTCAGGTACAAATACCACAGCTAGTCCTCGAACTTGTAACAGAAATAAAATAAGGAAAATTGGAATAAAATTATAGCCCAACCTGGTACACATACTACACTATAATATGAAGGCATGAATGAGGACTAGTAAATGTCAACCTCTAAAACTATCTGGTCAAACGTTAAAGGAACAAATTTGCGAGGATTGGAGACGACTGCTACATTTATTCCGGAATCCCAAGAATTTGTCGTCAATACTCCCAAACTATCATCAATGAAATGGTGGCCTGGTGATCGTAAGTATTTATTAACATGTATGAAAAATTGATAGATTTCTTGTCATTGAAGTTTCTCAACTCATTTTATTGTTCCTTCCATTTCAAGGTTATTAAATACTAGATATACACCGTTATTAGATTTCATCAAAGGCAGCCGCAGTGAAAGCAAATCTTTTTTAAATTTTTGAAACAAACACATACCGGTAGGTATGTCCTTTTATCATGTATATGCCCCATTCAACGGGATATTTGTAAAATACATTGTGAAATCATTGAATTTTGTTACTAATTGTAGTGTCAGGAAGTTGAAGAAAATATGACTTTTTGAATGACCATCATTTCAAATACCGGTACCTAAAATGGCAATTTTTATGAAATAATACTCAATTAGGTATTCCCGTATTTTTTTCCAGTGGGAAAAGCCGCAAATCATGCAGTTGTAATGGCTCAATTGATCATTAAGGGAGAAAGTTATGGAATGATGCCATTCATTGTTCAGATTCGTGACTTGAGTACGCATCTTCCGCTTCCAGGTATTTTTTCTGATAAGCATGGAGTATATCGCAACATGATCTAATGTTGCTGTTTCTGTTTCTATATTCTTAATGCGTTGAATATTTTCACAGGTGTTAAAGTTGGTGACATAGGAGCAAAGTTTGCATTTGAATCTAATGATAATGGTTTCCTTATATTGGACAATGTTAGGATACCAAAAGAGAATATGCTTTCTGGAGTTGCTGAGGTATTTAGTCAAATGTGCTCAAAATGATTGACTAGTTTCTTGTACTGGATTGACGTTTATGTGTAATAGTTCTTGTGTTGCCGTTGGTGTAGATTTGCTTTTTCCAGATATTTTTTTGTTCAAATTCTCTAAAAATAAGTTTGATTTATTTTCAAAATTTTCATAAACATGGTCAATATAATTACTATAGATGGTGGTTATGGGTAAAGAAACTGATATAATTCCAAAACATGGAAAATGCTCTTCCATAGAAGTTCAAAAGTGTAGTTTATACATTGAAAGTATATTATAGAGCAGTGTTTTTCAAACTTTTTTTCTTCACGGCCCACTTGGCACAGCCAAATTATTTTGCGACCCTCACAACCTAAAATAAAAATAAAGTGAAATTTAATAATAGAAAAATTATTAAAAATATATATAATAAAATTGGCAATATCTTTAATGAAACCAATGGGCTTGCATATTCTTTCCCGAAAGATTGAATCTTGGCTGTTCTTGAATCTGGTTCCAAATCTTTCAATTGTGATCGAAATTTTGTTTCAACATAGATTAGTGTTGAAAGAGAGTTTACCGCACCGCCATTTAGCTTTTTGACAACACACCAGGGGATCGAGACCCTCAGTTTAAAGAGCCTTGTCATATTGTAATTAATACTTCAGGTTGATGCGGAAGGCAATTTCATGCTTAAAAGTGATCCAAGGGTTTTATATGGTGGAATGATGTTAATTCGTGTGAATCTTGTCGACTCTCAGGCGGTTTTCCCTCTGCAGCAAGCATGTACTATTGCAACACGATACAGTATTGTAAGAAGACAGGGTTCCATTCAATCTGGGTCGGTATTGTTTGCAGCAATTCCTTTTCACTTTATAGATAAGTATTTTAGATATATGTTGGATGATATCTATGAATCATGATTCTGAGCAATAGATGATTTTAAATCTTAACTACTTATTTTTGATTTGTAGCCTGATGCAGGACTGGGTAAACATCTAATAAGACCTAGTATAACTATATAAGTACTCAAAAGTTTCAAATTCACTTTCTACATATATATTTTTGAATTCACTTTTCAGCGGGGACGAAGTATCAATTCTTGACTATGTTGCTCAACAGCACAAACTCTTTCCACTTCTGGCTGCAAGTTATGCTTTTCATTTCTCAAGCAGACAAACCCACGAGTTGTATAAGATAATTAATGCTGAAGTGAAGAATGGAGAATTTTCCAATCTTCCTGAAGTTAGTTGCTACCGTAACAATTGAATTAGTTGTTTTTGTTTATGAATGATGCGGTAATCGATACTTAATTATGCGAAATTTCAAAATAGTTGTAATAGAAATTTATCAGTGGATTAATTACCTATGAAAATAAAAGTGATGTGTTTTTTTTTTTTTGGGGGGGGGTCATTTTTCAAATAAATGGAACTAGTTTTTTGCTGTGATAAACTTTGTGTTGTGTTATGTGCACATTAAGTTTAACTGCATATTACATCAACTGCAACAGCATGTGGTCATTTTGTGATGGTAGACTAAATTCTTATGATCTTTATATTTACAGTCATATCTTGTATTGTTTGAAAAAGTTAGACCATGATCGGAAGCTGACAAATATACCCGCTATTTTGTTGAAATCATGTTGTTGAGATCATGTTATTTTTACTTATCAGAATAATAATTAGTTTATGAATATTGAATATATTTTAGCTTCATGCTCTTACTGCTGGGATGAAAGCCTATTTAACTGAGAAATGTTTGGCTGGTACAGATATTTGCAGACGGGCTTGTGGCGGTCATGGATATTTGCAGGTAAAATTATTCATTCATGATGATGGTAATTGACATCTTGTTTTTCTGTTATTCTTTTTCAATTTGATACTTCTACTTATGCATATATATTGGTACTCAAAATTTGTTACTTTGGGTGTTATGAATGTCCTTGTTTTCATTCAGAAACTGTCTAAAAAAAATTCAATAACTTTTTAATTTTTTATTTTGACAATAGCATTTCAACTCGCAAAAGCTTATATTTTGAGTTATTTGTACCAGATTTTGTTATATATGTAGATGAAGTCATCAATTGTTAACAGTCATTGAAATAACTACTTCTCTTTTACAGGCAAGTGGTTTTCCGAATATCTACTTGCAACAATTGGCATCTGTAACGTATGAGGGAGAAAACACAGTTATGTTTCTACAGTGTGCCAGGTTTGACAATTTCAAAAAATATTTCTTACATTTATCAGTAGAAAATATGCGGGACTAACTCCCAATACTTCCTCAATGCCATTGCACAAGTGGATTCGTATGCATATAATGCAGCAAGGATACTGCAGCAGGAATAAACTTATCATACTTGAATATATAACACAGAATTTATTTTTTGATTAAAAATTGGACATTTTTGAATACAGTTTCAGTTGTATAGAAAAACTTTGATAATATTTATGGAAATTGAATATATACCACAAAATTTTTTTTTGATTAAAAAAATTGGATATTTTTGAGTTTAGTTTCAGTTGTATAAAAAATCTTGAGATACAGTTGATTACAAGTCATTTCTATCATATTGTGATTATAGATATCTGATGAAATGTATGTCTGGAGTAATCAATGGCAGAAAGATAGTTGGTATCCCATCATACCTCAATGAAAGAATGTCGGATCGGTGTCATGCAACTTCTGAACGAGATCTAACAAATCATGATACACTTCTTCAGTGTTTAAAGCATAGGTAGTATTTTTTTTTCATTTTCCAATGGTTATGATACTGAACCAATATGAATGCTCATTTTTTCTTAACTTAGGCAGCTGATTTCTAAACTGCCATTCATTTTTTCATGAGGTCGATTTCTCTTGGCAGTCAACCAATTTACATTATTTTTCGTTTAATCTATTTTCTTCATACTAAAATATTTTGTGCCAAGTTTTATTGAGAGATATATACTGACAGGGTTAGTTAATATTCCGTAAATGAATGAGAGATATATACTCACTGGTTAATTGATATTCCGTAGTAAATGAGAACTGTGGTCCTCCATGACCATAAGTTGTCTGATCCTGTGTTTTTCAAACAAAGGTTGAAAGAGCTTCATTGGTCTATTATGTCTTCACAACTTGAAAAAAAATAATGTAACGTAAATGAAGATATCATAATTTGGAACCAAAGTTCGGCTTTTTATTTCTGAGAAGAACCATGCTAAATGTTGGGGTAATGCTCTTGCAATCGCCTCTCACCACTTTTGATTTAAATCAAAAACTCTCTTGTGTTTTAGATCAAGTTTTCTGATTAGACAAGCTAAAGAAAAAATTGACAGTTTGACTAAATCAGGGAAGTCTTACCAAGATGTATGGAATATAACATCTGTTGAACTTGTCAACGTGGCAAGGGTAATTATAAGTTTTTCATAGTCCTGTTTCAAGATATAAAATTACTGAATACATTTCAATATTCAAAAACAATTACTGCTGAAAGTGATGTAAATATCCATAAAACATGATTATTAAAGACGAGGTAAACATCACTTATATTGTTTTTGAATTGGCGGAGTTTGTCAATCAGATCCATATGGAGGATGATTGTTCAAACTTCATTTTCATGGAGTAGACTTTTTAGGAAAAAATAATTTTGAAATATTCACAGCGTTTCAAATGCTATTTTTTTTGTCGACAGGCACATTTGGAGTACTACATCTTTTCCAGTTTTCTGCAAGTTATTCAGAACATGAATGCTTCTGCGGATACAAAAGGAAAAATGGGAGAATTGTGTTCATTGTTTGGGCTTCATACCATCAATGAGAATATGGCAGATTTATTGAGGGTCTGTCTCAAGTGTATAGTATTTTTAATGAGTAGTCTATAGCAGGGCCTAAAATGAGGTTTTCTCTTTTTAAATGACTTTTATACTTTTAAAATTTATTTTATAATTTGCACCTGACTATATATATGGAACGAACTGTAACGTCATAATAAACAATGCGAATAGCGCAATCTTGATTAGCCAATAATCATTAGTCAGCCAACGAAGTGTGCGTTCAAGGAATTTTTGGTAAAAATAGTTGAGTAGCCCTGGTCTATAACTACCATACTAACTTGGATGAAATGGCAAGATTTCCATATTTATTTTAGAAAGAGTTAATATGGCAGCTTAATTCAGGGTTTAATGCCATTAATCATGTATGGTATATGACGGCTAACCAGTTAATATTCCATATGGCTGGGTATGGTTGACAGTGAGCCACAATCAACTTCATTCACCCTCACATTATTCAAAATTATGTGTCTGGTTCATTGATTACTAGTGTTATGGGGAGAAGCAAGCTTGCTAGAGCACTAATACTTTCAGGTGACCTATACCAAATTTTCAAAGTTTATATGATTCAACGTGTGGATAAAATAAAGTAGAACAAAACTTTCGAACTCCACATAGAAGATTTGAATATATTTAGGTTCCCTATCAAATTGGCCGACCATTAATTTCACTGTGAGATATCATTGCCGTGGCTGTTTGGGTTGGTACATATATCGGGCATGCACAGGTCCAAGCCTGGTCGATTGACTGATGTGAATTGGGGGGGAACTGACTATGATGACCTTATCGCTCCCTCCAGTCTATACCGAATTGACTTGCATATTTTTATATATTTTACTGTACCATTGCTTGTTTCCTGGTTGAGGAAATAATAAATATCTCTCGTTCTCTCTCTGTCACAGTCTGTAGAGGTTATTTCAAAACAGCAGATTAATAAATTTGTTTTCTGTAAATTCATGATGTTATTTTTTATCGCAGGATAAATACCTGAGTGCCAAGCAAGCAAGATTGGCAACAGAAGCAGAATTGTCATCACTGTCTCGAATTCGTAAGTATGCTCTTGGCCTTGTGGACGCATTCGATTTCACAGACAAAACATTAATGACATGTATCGGCACTTATGATGGAAATGCTTATGAAAGATTATATGAGAATGCTAAGCGAGCACCAAGGAACAAAACTGAGGTAATAATATATAGAGTAGTTGTGTGTAAATAGCATTCAAAGGTTATATGGGTCTGCGCTTACCACAGCATTATATTCCATTGTTCTTTCCATTTTAAGATTTACAGCAAATAAATTTTGTTGGATCTTGAAATATTATTTTCCTTTATGGTATACTTAATATTTCTATGGTTTGGTTTCTGTATTTACAGCAAATAAATTTTGTTGGATCTTGAAATATTATTTTCCTTTATGGTATACCTAATATTTCTATGGTTTGGTTTCTGTCAGCCATTAAAACAAATCCGTGGGGAATGCTGCAAACATGACTAAGAATTGTGAGTTTAGTCTCAAGTGGGGCGTTGATTTTTTTGTTGTGCAGTGGGATTCATAGTTCAAATTTAGTCCAACACTGCATATGTAGATAATACATGGCATGGTTCGTGAATTTGTAAGTTCAGGTAAAACATGACCTCTTCAAATTCTATTTGTATGATCTTGTTCACGAAGCTTTTTAGAATATTTTGCATAACTTTTTTCACACCTCTTTTGTCAATATTGCTAATTAAAACTTGTCTTGTTTCAGGTAAATGAGGGTTTCTACAATCAGTTGCGGCCCTATTTATTGAAAGGCAGAGATATTCTGGAGGGAACAAAATCAAAACTATAAAACGTACATATAAAAATTGTGTTCATGTTTTTTTGTAATTCATGTTAAATTTGTGCAGCATTAGTGTCATTTCAATTTATTTTTATATAATTATAATATCTGCCTCATTCAGCTGACCAACAATCAAGTTGTAAATGCTGTCATTTGGTTCTTTTTTTTAATTTATTCTATGCAATATGGTAGAAATATAATTGGAAGACATTTTTAGATTTTCTAACAGTATATATTAATTTATCACTGAGCAATGAGTATGATTACTAACTTTCTTTCATAAATTTGATGACTGTCTGATTTTATTGCCAAATTCAACTCACATTCTTGCGACAACTTATGTTATTTTACCATTAATCATGACTGATAAAAAATTTCTGAATTCTATTGAGTTACTTGTGGTATCAGAGATAGTATCAGATTTATGTAGGATAAGGCCATCTTAAGCTAGGAAATGAAGTGCGGATACCCGAAACGTTGTAGTTGAAAGTGTTATATTTGTGTAGAGTGGGGGTCAGCAACCTATGGCATCCGGCCCGCGACGCTTCACTGCATTATAGCTGAATTAGAAGAAATTATAGATGTTTTGTCGATTATCGTGTAGACTAAATTCTATTCTAATGTGACAAGAATATAATTCACAATTACTCGTTTAATGAGCCTATATTTTTATTATAATTTAGACAAATGGCAACAAAACGCAGAAAAGTTGTTGCTAAGTGCAAATGGTTTAATGGCGCAAAAAATATTCAAATGGTCAGTCTTCACGCGCTGCTTAAAATTTAACTTTTGATCTGTGTGATCAAATGTGATTCATCTGTCATCCATTCGATTTTTAACTTTCTAAAGATATGTGCGGCCCGCCAATGACTTGCAACCTTTAATTTTAGCCCACGAGCGACAAAAGGTTGCCGACCCTTGGTGCAGAGGGCATGATTATAATTTAGTTTTACCCAGAATTGTAGACCAAATGATTATCAGCAAGAAGTCTCCCCATCCACTCTGAAGTGAATTTTAAGAAAAATCGCTACACAGAAACTGGTTTTGAAAGTCAATTGTAATGGTTGGATAAAGCAGTGTAGGAATAATTCGTCCCCTCCCAGTGTTATAGTGTTTGTAAAATAAGCTCATCACTGTCGAGACTTGGTTCAGCTTGAATAAAAATGCTTTTCGGACAACTTTATTCTGTAGGTATTATTCAGTCTCTAGATCTGGCATGTGAATACTGGCTCCGAATCTCTGCGATACATGTTCACACTGGACCATGGGGACTACTGGGAGTTTCTAGCTGCCATTATTGTAGATGGCTGATGAGAACCTCTAGCTAGATCAAGGGTCGGCAACATACGGCCCGCGAAGTAAAACAACCTGGCCCGCAATGCCCCACTGAATTATAGCCACAAAGCGCCGATTTATATATATCAAAAGTATCATATTGAAGAAAACTTTATTCAAATTTGACAAACCATGCGAACAAAATTCACATTGATGTTTCGAAGTACATATGTGTGGGAACAATCATTCCCAAAAATGGACATTACAAAGAACGGGGAACTCGGATTAGTGATGCCCATTTAGAAAACGTTTTATTTACTCTTGGCTTCATCCATCATACCACCTGATGTCGAAAAGCTATTGAGTGTGATGCAACAAAAAAGTGTCACATTAAATGTCATTTGTAAATTTTTTTCTTTTAGTAAGACGAAGTTGAGTTCACGAGTGGTCATGGTCTTCTTCTCAATTTCAACTTCTGCTCCGTGTGAAAAAGTTGCTATTCGTCAGTATTTAACCTTCCAAAAATACGTGCGGCCCACCAAGTCTTGCAATTGCAACCCTTAATTTTGGCCTGCGAGCGACAGAAGGTTGCCGACCCCGGCTCTAGATCTCTAAGGAAATACTTCTTGATATTGCACATGCTGAACTTAGATCAGAATTATATGATTTGAATAAATGATGAGACATTTACTCCAGGTACAATTACATAATCAAAATAAATGGAACATAAAAAATAGATATTTTGGGGGCAATTTCATTAAAAATGAAGAGCCCACAGAGCGTATGTATGGTACGTGTCTGGGTATTCAGTATTCATTCGTTTTTGTGTATGACCTTACTACCCAACGCAAGCTATCTTGAAGATTTTAGTCGATCGTGGTTGAAATCAGGTTGGCCACCCCTGCCATATAAAATAAGATCAAGAACTGGAGATAAAATGGTACATGTACATTGCATTGTAATATCGTTTATCAGAATACGATTTAGATTATTCCATAGCGAGTAAAGTCCATGAAATGATTTGGATCATCTAATACAACATGGATTGTTCCCATAACTGGGGTTTGGAAGAATAAAATGCCATTGAACTTAGAATAATCTAACATAATTCGTTAAACTACTATAAAAATTGCAGCAAATTCATTGTTTTTTCAAATAGTTAGTTATATATCACATTCCCTTACGGCCACAATGAGATGAAATTGAATATAGTTGAATAGGCTATTAAAAACAAGGAGTGTGCTTCGATCCCTTCTGCTATCTGAGATACCAATATAAAAACTGGAAATGAGCATGCCATTGAGGGATTTCAGTCAGTTTAATATTCATATTATAAATGAAAAAACTTCTAAAATTCATTTGAAAGTCAATATTTTAAATCAAATAATCAGCCAAATGATTCTGATGATAAAATGCACTTTGCTTTTCACTATCTAAAGGATCATATTATGCTTTATCATACTAATTATAACCAATGATTTGCACAAAAAATGATAATTGATTCAGGCGTCTGTTGGCCGTCTGAGAAAAGCACAAACTTGGCAAGTTCTTGTGTTAGGTTCAAGCACAATATCTACAGTTGAAAATACTTTAATTTTTTGTGTGATTGTCTCATTATACTTCGGCAATTTCAGCTTCCCTTTCTTTTTAAGTGCCTTTTCATCATTTGTTAGTTTGTATTGCTCTGATTTAACACATGGCCACAGTAACTCGATCTCAGTGTTAAGTTTTATTAATTTCGATCCAACGATAGGCATGGCGTCCAAATAAATTCGATGCACTTGTCCATATTTGATCGAAAGCACATCGAAAGAGTGATCATAAACATACATTACAACAGCCTCAGCTTCAAGTGATCCAATACCTTTCACAAGAGCGTAGAAGAACAATTGAGTACTCAAGTCTTGCACTCTCTTGGCCTCACTTTTGCGGACATTGCAAGCATCAGCTTGTTTCTGCAGCATAAAGAGTAATTCATTACAAATACAAATTAAATTCAGTATTTAAATTATAATTAACAACCTAAAAAAAATCTTGACAACCAAATTACATGCTCTAGCCAACATTTTTCTGTTATTCAGTAAATAAACAAATGATTTTCTGGAGAATCAATTTTTAACGTTAAATTCCAACTTTCATAAATTTGAATAGTTGCTAATTCCACTGACGCAAGAGCGTGTTTTGTCAAGATTTTGCATTTAGCATAGAAGATACGACAAGGATTTAAATATCTACTCATTAACTACTAATTTTCTTGTATTCATTTATAGCAAGTTTGCGCAGACACCGATAGCCATAAATAGAATATTTGCATTTGCATATCCAAATTGTTACATTGGCACTTGCCTGGAGATCCTGGGAAGACATACTTGCAAGCTCTATATCTCCGGTATCACCAAGTGCTGCAGAAAGTTGTCGATGAACAATGACATCAGCATATCTAAGTGAATGATAAGTATAAAAATTAGAGAAAAGTTACAGAGAAATAATAAACCAAATTTTAAAGTTTTACCTTCTGATAGGTGATGTAAAGTGGGTATACAGCGGTACATTCAAAGCATAATGTCGAAATTTTTCCTCGTCATCGACACAGCCAGTGCAAAAATAAATTGCTAATTCTTGTGGTTTGATAGCAAGCATTTGGAGTCCTAAGATACAATGATCTGCCAATTCGTCACTTTCAGCTGCAGCTCTCAGTGAATCCGCAAGGGCTTTTGAAGAAGACACATCGAGTTTCCATCCATTTTCACTACAATATGTTGCAATGTTTTTTAACATATCATCTTTGGGTTCAGGATGACACCTCAAAAATGCATGATCCGGGAGAGAATTTCGTAGCTTTGTTGCAACAGCCATATTGGCAAGAAGCATGAACTCTTCAATGAGCGCATTACTGGCTTTGTATTCATATGTAAAACATGAATTTGGCATTCCAGTTTCCTTATCAAGAGTATAAGAAAGTTTAATCTGATCAAGCCTTAGGGCACCATCATCAAATCTTTGACTTCGGAGCGACTGACTTATTTTATGTAAATCAAGGACCTTGGTTCTTATCTCTTTCAAATTATAGCTTGCACTTATCTCAGGAAATTCCTTTTCATCAAATTCCTTCTCTGGATTTTCAATGAAGGACTGCGCATGCTCATAACTCATTTTAATGCAAGAATGAATTACAGTCTTCCCGAACCATTCGTCAACAATTTTCCCATCACTTGTCATTTTCCATATTACTGAGAAAGTTAATCGATCTTTTCCTGGATTCAAACTGCACAACTCTTCACATAAGAGAGTAGGCAACATAGGTATAACTCTTTGCACCAAGTATACGCTCGTACATCGTTTGGCTGCAATTTCATCAACCTCTGTTCTGGGCTTTACAAAATGACTAACATCAGCAATGTGAACACCAACTTCATACAAATCGTCACCAATCTTTTTGCAATGCAATGCATCATCTAAATCCTTGGCAGTGGCAGGATCAATGGTGAATATACATTCTTTTGTTAAGTCTCTTCTATTTGAATATTCTTGCTGTGGCACTTTCCAAGGTAAATCCACCGGTAACGAATCATTCACAGTTTGTGGAAATGCTGAATGATCCACACCATGTTCAAGTAAAATACGAGTTGTTTCCGGTTCAATTTCTCCTCGATCTCCAATATATTTTGATAATTCACCTTGTGCAAACATGTCATTGTCATCCCATTTCACTATTGAAGCCATAAAAAGTTTATCAGCAAAATCGCCGCCCCGCTTGAGAAATTCAGGTGGACATTGGTCAATAGGAATTAAAATACGTGGAACACAATGATCTACTGGAGTGAATAATACTTTATCATTCCTAATATCTTTCAAAAATCCGACACAAACACGACCGTGTCTTTTTTCCAAAATTCCCACCACATCCCCGGTCTTTGTCTTTTTTCCACTGTTTTTATTTTGAACGGGTTTATCACTAGATACTGACAGATTACTCATGAACTCTGAAACCACTTCAACGCCTTTATCACCCTTGACATTCAACCATTTATCCGGAGAACGAAGTTTAACCGCAACAACATCACCTGATAAAGCCCGATTGCGGGCAACAACAGAATCAAGTAAAATGTCTGGGTTTTTTCCATCACTAATGTAGGACGTAAAATATTGTCTTGGATTCATTTTTAATGAACCAGAAATAAGGGAACCATCTTCCAAGCCATTATTTATTCGATCTTCATCCCAGTAAGGTTCATACCTTTCAATTACTTTGTGCATCATATCAGGAACAACAGTGTTAACTCCTTTCGGTTTATTTTCTTTCAGATTTTTCCAAATATTTTCTGCTTGCTCGGCAGTTGACATTTCAACAGTTGACATAACATTATTTGACAAAATTTTGCGCCGCATTGCGATAATCTGTCCGCCCAAAGGCTGCAAGATTGTTTTGATGTCAGTTAATGACAAAGCTTCATCCTGGTGGAAAAACAATACACATCTATGATTGTTGCTGGGCCAAATATTAGATTTAGGGGTTGTGTGCATGTTTCTTGATTGTTGTGCGTGGCTTTGCCTTCCTTGTGCTTCATCTTTATTGGAGTTTTTTCTATTTCTATAACCAGATTGTGGGCGTCTCTTCGTGTTGTTTTGTTTTTTACTTGCATCACTCATTATTACAGTCAATATCAATCGTTGATTAACCAGAGGTAAACGCTGAACAAGCTTTGGAAAAAGCATGAATTGAAATTTTCGAAATTGTTTAAATCTGTTCCAAATTCCCTGATATCCTCCGTAACTTAAATAAGTCTACCCTATATTATTCAATCCTATCTATATAAAATAAACAAAAAAACATAACAATTTGATCAGCAGAAATTCTCAGCACAAAATAGTTTTCCAACTGTAACCGTTTTAATCAAATTCACAAAATACATTTGGACATTGAAATACAAACAAATAAAAATTTTATGAACAATTAAAACCCGAATTAATGATCTTGTACAAAAAGAACATAAGCAAACATTTAATTAATAAAGCCTCAGATGGGAGTCCTTAGAATATGGATGTCAAATAATACAGGCCATGTCACTAAATAAAGTTGAAATATTTTGGTTAAAAAGTAACATGTACCACAAAAGCCTAATTTAAACCTGAATTACAAGAGCTATACTCAATCCAATACGTATTTTGTTTAAAATCTGAACATGAACAGACAAATAGAGTCACCAAATTAATATTGATGTAGTGCACTGTTAATATTCACCAATGAATGTCTGCTAATTGTATCCCAATAATAATTAAATTCCTTTTTTAAACAAAACGAAGAATTATTTTAAAAACACACAAAATAATTAAAACTTAAACAATAAAATCAGCCAAACTGCGGCTACTTTGATTGAATGAAATTCAATTCCATCATAATGACAATATTTAAATGGAAAGCACTAGAAAAATTACAACAAAGAAATCCAGAAAATTAAAACAAATTGCTGCTGACTTAAGAAAACTATAAGTGTTATTAAACAATATGGGCAATTGCTGAAAATCTTGTTAACAGATTGAAATCAAATAATCAATTTATCATGCCCGTCTCTAACAACCAGTGGAATAAATTAACAGTTCTGTAACTTTGACGCAGGTTGAAACCTTCTAAAACACTTGTAAAAAAGATCTAGAAACCATAACATAACGAAAACTGATAAATTTATCAAATCATGCTTTGTTATTTAAACATTGTCATAATTGTATTTATTAAAATATGGCATGAAACAACTGCTTTAGTGTTGATTATTATAAAAATGTGAGTCAAAAGTTATGTACTATTCAAATTGATTAAAAATATTCCCACATGTTTATTTAATTTTACGATTTCTCGAGGGCCTCCTGGCATCCGATGTTTCTTCTGACAATACAACAACTAAATTCTTTTTGGATTTGGAGTCGGCAATGCCATTTACAGTTAATTTCTTTGTTTCTGAACTTTTTTGTACTTTTGTTGGTGTACGCTTAGTGGATCTCAGGTAATCAAACATCTTACTACCAGCAGATGCTCGTTTTGGCCTAGGGGAGTCTGTCACCGATGAATTTGGAGATGATAACATCGATGAATCCTCTGATGGTGTAGAAAGTGTTTTTTGAGATGGAGACGAAACCTCCAGTGACGGCTCTACGATAGGCTGGTTTTCCTTCGACTTAGTAGATTTTTGATCTTTTTTAGGTGTTTTTCTGGCTTGCATCAACTTAGTCTTTTTTGTTGCAAGGCTTTCTTCATCTGAACTTAAATAATCCTCATCTTGATGTTTTACTTTTCTCTTTGACCCTCTTCTTTGTGAATCACTGGAAGACGTCGTCAAAGATTTACTTGTTGAACTTGATGAATGTTGTACCGCATTCCTATTTTTTGTTGGGCTAGTTACAGCAACTTTAGTAACAGCAACAATTTTAAGAGGTACTTTTGCTGATTTTTTAGCTGCATTCGATTTACTTTTACTTTCACCAGATGTTGCTTTACGTGTTGGAACAAGCTTGGCCTCAATCTGAAATGCTTCTGGAAGGTAATTGGTTGGATTTTCAGAAGACGTTAGCTTTGTGTACAATCGAGCCGGTAGAAATTTTTTCATTGCATCATCTGGAGGTTCAACGATACCAATAGCATATTGTGCCGATTTTATCAAAACAGACTGCAAGACAAGATCACATACTCGATACATTGTTTTGTTTCGAAAAGTATTGTCAGAATCATCCTGAAATTTTGTACGTTTGACCAATTCAGCCAAACGCTTTATGAAACCGAAACTTTCTGGGTTGTCTCTGGTTAGCAGTGGTTCTAACATGAAATTGAGAGATTCTTTAAGTCTGGAAAGAATGGGTTTAGGGATTTCCTCTTTCAGTGGAATGTCGGGATCATTGGCGAGCAAATGTATAGTGAATGACAGAACATATTCAGGCATAACATAGTGCATGTAGTTAGAAGTCATTGAACTCCGTCTGCTGACATCCCGATATCTTTTCACCAGCTGAATATACAATGCTGTACCATGATCTCTGTGTTCCTTCACTTTTTCTTGAGAAATCACACAAAATAATGACATAAAAGATATATGTATTTGGAACTTGAACAATGCTTGATGAAGTTTAGCCAAAAACTGTTGGCGTACTTCACGCAGATCATCCATTAGAAGAATGGCAAGTTCTAAAAACACAGAAGGTGAAATCAAATCTTTATAGCCATCACATCTAGCAATTCGTAAGACACAAAACGCTGCCTTCAGCCTCAAATGCGCCATATCAGGTTTGGATATTTGTCCGCATTTCATGAGATCCCCATCATTGTGCATCATATGTTGTAGAAGTCTCAATGTTGAGCCACAGCAATCTAATTCATTTGAATTTAATCCACACAACCACCGTACCATGCATTTCATTGCTACAAGTTTAGTTGCAGTTTCATCACTAATCTCAGATTTTTCCAGCCATTTCAATTCTTTTTTCTTTCTACTTGATTTTGCTTTAGTTTTCATGATGATCTTCTTCACAACTACTGTAGCAATGAAGCCTTTCAGTTCTTTCCCAGCTTGTTTTGGCAAACATTCTGCAATACACCCTAAAGTTGTTAGCAATGTTCGTAAATTCAGGCCGTGTGCAGTATCTTCACTCGCCATCTCTTTGCATTGTTGAAATACCTGCATAAGAGGAGCTTCTCGTACAGATGTCATTAAATTAATGCAGCGAACAGCATATTTTGCTTGTTTTGGTGTGCCTGTTTTAGCAATTGCTTTGAGTTCAGGCAGCAAGATAGTTCTTATTGTGGTAAATTTTTCTTCAATGATAGGGCAAGTATTCAAAAGAACAAGCAGTGCTTTCTCAACAGCAAACTCATCTTTTCCTCTCAGCATTGACAGAAAAATCTCCAAGCATTCACTGTCCGCAAATAAGTTTGGATCATGCTTCGCTAATACATGAAGCAGATCTACTCCTCTTTCTTTTACTGAATAACTTTCAAAGTTCTCAATGTCAGAAATTCCATCTAGCAAATCTCGAGCAAGTTTTGTCAATGTCAGCATTGAGGGTGCATCAATTAGAACTGTCACAAGAACAACTCTTTCGAGTAGCTGCTGCACAGTCCCGCGTACCACCTTTGTAACACCATCTGTGTCAAGTTTTTTTAAAATATCTCGGACAGCAAGCGCGACCTTTTGACAAGTATATTGCTCTGCAGTAATATACTCCAACCACTGTCGAATCTTAGCATCATCGAGAACAATTGCTACAAATTTCTTTATATGTTCACGAGCCTGCATTGGTGACTGCAAATGGGAAGATAATGTTAATATTTTTGGCCACAATTTCTTGTTCCTTTGTTCACTATCCTTTAAAGAAAGAGAATTTAAAATGTCTTTTAGTGCTTCTTTCAAGATTTTCTGCTTTTTGAACATTTCCACAAGCGCTTTGACAGCATGATTGTCTGCCGTACAGTACAACTGAAATAGTTGTTTCATTCTCTCTTCGTCAGGCAAACTATATTGCACAAGACTGCTCACTAAAATGCGTTCTAACAATATGCAATCATCCAGATTTTGGGTGTAATACACACGAAGAAGCTGACTTCTGAAAATTCCCAACTTCCTTTGATATATCAAAGGTGATTTCGTACTGGCAGAAAACTTTTTGTAGATATCGGCAACAGCTCTGATCGCAGTTTCACGAACTTTGTGTTTTTTGTCAAGCAATCTTTCTCTGAGGAAATCCAGCAATTCATCAGTTACTAATCTAAGATCATTCATAGCGATTCCTCGGATCGTAGTGACAACTGCAATTCTTACACCTTCTTCCGTGTCATGCCTTCTTAGTTTCAATAATTCCACCAATTTAGATAAAACCTCTCTCCCCTTTGCATCATCAGTACCGTGATTAATTACCATATCTGAGCAAAAGTTAACACACACTGCTCTGATTTGTGGATCTATGTCATTGAATCTTAAGAGGAAACTGTTCCAGAGTGCAGTATGCTGCGAAGAAAGGCTCGAGTCCTTTTCTGAAAACATTCTGCTTAGTAATCGAACAACTTGAAGTCTTTCAGGAACATTATCGGTTCTGAGTTTCATCTCAATCTGAGGAATTGTGTTGACAAGAAGAGTAGGAGCAATTTTATACAACTCTGTTATTAGTTGCGGCCAACTCCTAGATAAACGATTTGAATCCTGGTGATCACCTAATAGGATATTTTGAAAGAATAGCATGATCACTCCTTCAACATTGTGAGCAGTCTTCCTCAGTAGTTCACGAGCAAGTTCATATGCTGAGGGATTCATTTTTTTAGTTTTCTCCAAAAGACACTCAAAAACATTGTCGAACAATCTTTGTGATACAGATCCACTTTCAGAAACTATGCAAGTCATTATATCAAGCATGTGTGCTTTCAGTTGGTCATCATGTGAGGAATTAACTATGCTAAAGAAAATTTTGAAAAGTCCACAAAACACTTCATCCGCTGATTCATTGTCAAGTTCCAAGCAACTGTTATAGGATTTCACAGTTGCCACATTTTCCAATATATGGTATGCTTTAGAAAACAAGGTAGATTTAACATCTCGTAAGTGACTCAATTGTTCATTTAAAAACAAAAAAATATCTTTCAATTTGTCTCCTGGAAATGGATTTTCTGGGGCATGCAAGCGAAAAATATCAGCAAAAATACAACCTAAATGAATCCTTGCATTAGCATCAGTTATTTCATGAACGAGATCACTCTCTGATATGTATCGACAAAAAGGTAAATAGATCTTCTTTTCTTCATCTTGATCCTGTTCCAACTGAGAGAAAAACTTACAACATCGTTTCAACGACTTCAAAATCTCAGAAGGGTTCATATCAGCAGAAATTGATTTGGAGCCAGGAGGAAACCGAATTCCTGATAACTCCATCTTAGCAAACAGTTAATTCACCAGGTCTTCCAGTTAAAAAGCTTTTTTGAACTAGGATAATTCTGTATGAGAGTAAGTAAAGAACATTAATCATCCTGTAACATTGGTATCACAATATCACCACCCCAAAGTCAGTACGGTACACTTTCCAGATCGACAGACATTGGCTCATTTCAGGGCATCTCAATTTGCCGATGACCAAACACAGGAAGTCTGGACATTGTTTTTCCTCAAATCTGCAAGAATACTGTAAAATGAAGTTGCGCAAAAAACTAAATCGTTGAATTTGGCAGTTAAAAAATAATCCAATTTCCCCCAAAAAAGTTTTTTACCGTGGCATTTGAGAGTTTTTAGTAAAAACTCACTCAACGGCCATGATTAATTTAGATTATTATCAAGTCAAGCATGGCGCGATATGATGCATCTGCGGTGCCAGCCAGACGCCCCACGTTTGTGAGACACATGGAGTGTTTGTTTTATCGAACCAAACAGAGGGACATTCTAAGAATTTGGAAAGTGTGTCCTACTGAAAGTGCGTGGAAGTACAGTATGGCACAGTTCTCTGATTCCAAAAATAGCCCCCTCATTGATAGATATCTATGAAAATTATTGCAAACCCGTCGTTCACGAGCTAGTCTTGGTCTCCATACCGGCAAATCAGAACGGTGCAACGGTGCTAAAGACAGTAAAAGCAAGCGCAATCAAAAATCCAATTTACAAAAGAAAAAAAAATTTACTGTAGCATTCGAGTTTTTAGAAAAAAATACTGCAATTTTGGTCATGTGAAGGCTGACGAATATTGCGATTAATTTGGATTCATGAACCAATGCTTATACGTTTTAAATGTAAATATGATGAAGACTAAAAAAACTTTTTTTGCAGAGGCGTCCACATCACTCAACTCTTTAGCACAAATTCTTCTGATCTATGCATCTAAAAGAGTAAAATTTAAACTTGAATAAAATGCCATTTTCATTCAACCACCTTTCGAGTTCAGTCTCTCTGCAGTCAAAAGACTGAAGAAGTGTGTGTTTTAAATTCAATTTTTGACATTTGTCAGCTATTTGTTTCGTTGACAATTTTACAGACAAATTTCGAAAAAAATACTACTTTTCAAGTGTTTAGTGGTGTCATCAGGTGATTTAATTGTACCGGTATTGAATATGATTATAGGCCTACTAAAATGTGTCAAAATGTTTATTGAGAATCTGCACATGAGCCATTTGGGTAGCCTCGATACAACAGGACTGCAGGATGGTCGATGCATTAACGGTACCGTACCTGAAAGCCCTGAAATGCATACCTTACAGAAAATCTGTGTTTCAAATCATAATCAATAGACATGACATGGGTCCTATTATTTAGTTAAAATTGTAAGACGGTGAGAAACATGGCTAACAACTGAACATGTGCCGTTATTTAGTGCACAACAGAAGAAATCAAAGCAAAACAGATGGTAGCCATGTGAAATTGATACAAAACGATAAACTTGCCATATTACTAGTAGTTTTAGATAATAGTCTAATTGTCGTCTTTTAGTGACATTTATCAGTATTGCATATGACGCACACAAAACCAAATGCAAAATGTGGTTGAATTGTTTTTCTCATTTGGACATGATTTTACCGGTACCGTCCCTACAGTAGCAAATTCTGGCACCGTACAGCCGTACACTAGTGTCGATACAGTAGTACTGGGATTGATGGAATAGAACATGCGCCAATGCCTACCGGTACCGGTAACTGCTACAGGGGTGGTGACTCCTCTACGACCCATGGGCCGGGGCCACGGCCCATCCAATTGGGCCACATGGGCCATGGCCCATCAAGCTATGGGCCGCGGCCCCGTCAGGAAAAATTCAATTATCTTATCAAAATTTTCAATTCTTACAAAATTGTCAATATTCGAACCAAAAAATAAACTCCTGTAGTATGTGTACCAGGTTAGGGTTAGGGCAAAATTTTGTTCAGATTTTTCACATTATAGTTCTATTATGAGTTTGGGGACTGTCTGTGTTAGCCAAGTGAATAGTTTCTTTACACAACTTGATGGGCCGCGGCCCATAGCCTGATGGGCCGAGGCCCAATTTGATGGGCCGTGGCCCCGGCCCATGGGCCGAAGAGGAGTCACCACTTCCACTCGGTAACTGAACAGTGAACTTTACGGTGACTCTCCAATTTCTACATTTGGCGTTTTCAGAAACGTACCGGTAACCAGAATTTGCCGCGCAGAGCCACACGTCGTTATCAGTGCAAATGGTCAGTGTGAATCTGGCGCAAAACTAGCAAACATTTTTCATTACACCCAGAATGGTAACTGAACAGTGAACTTTACGGTGACTCTCCAATTTCTACATTTGGCGTTTTCAGAAACGTAACCAGAATTTGCCGCGCAGAGCCACACGTCGTTATCAGTGCAAATGGTCAGTGTGAATCTGGCGCAAAACTAGCAAACATTTTTTATTACACCCAGAAGAATTCCACGCGTAATAAAATATTGCACTCGTGTAATCCACGTCCAAGTAGAACTGAATAACATAGTTCATGTCGAAACCCTCAACACAACAGGGAGAAAACTCAACATATCACAGTAATACACAGAATGCCTAAGCGGACCTTCATATTTGCTGCGAATTACAAGCTACGCAAGATTGGTATACTGGGAAGGGAGTAGTGGTTATAAAGTAACGGATAATTTCCTCAATGAATCGTTGCAGTTGATCCATTTGCAAAATACATGAGTTAGTTAAGATCTAATTATGAAACATTTTTTTGATTCGTTCTGGTTTATGTAATTGTCCGTCCCTTTTGCTGTATTCTTTTTTTTTTTCAAATAGTGGGCCTCGACCCACCGATACTTACCTTTTTATACTTACTTGTTGCTGGGGAGTCTTTCAGGTGAAATTTTTTTTCTGAAACATATAAAAGATAGAGTTGACAGAACACCTGGCCTCGACAAAAATTTTTCCGCCACATATAGAGGACTTGCACGGGTCACGTGACATTGTTACTGGACGGCAATAAAACAAAAACGTCCATTTTGGCTCCTGTCAGTTGCAAGTCGGATTATACGTTTGCGTTTTGTTTGGTTGTTGAAAATGGTTATTTCGTTGTTCTGTTGGCTGTACGTATAGTATAGACATGGACGAAATGGATCTTCAGTAATATTCCACTGATTTCAAATAATCCTGAACGTCGCGCAATGTGGATATCATATATTGCCTATTGGCAGAACTGCTTGGTGTCAAGTCCAGAAGCCATCTTACTTGTGTTTCACTGTTTGCGGACAGCACTTCGTTGATGGTGAGTGATAATGTGGTGATAGTGTGCCGTTATCAATTTCTTTAAATATTCACAAGCTCCCTCATTTCAATCGAAAGCAGATGACAAACTACTGTTATCAGTAGGCCTAGGTGTGGGCCTACGTGCAGTTGCAGACTTGACTTGTGTAAGACAGTAAGGAATTAATAATCAAATAATCAACTACTGTTATTAGTAGGCCTAGTTGCAGACTTGACTTGTGTAAGACAGTAAGGAATTAATCTAATAATCAACTACTGTTATTAGTAGGCCTAGGCGTGGGCCTACTTGTAGTTGCAGACATGACTTGTGTAAGACAGTAAGGAATTAATAATCAATTGCTGTAAGGTATTGTTTCCTGATTAGCAGGTAATCTATTACTAAGTGTGAAAGGTTGAATAGATAACTAAAGTTTAACACCACTGGTCATGCAAAAAATAACCAGAATTTAATTTAATTTGCCATCTAGGAATACGCTCGCCACCGCATCTCTGATCACCCTGGTAGTTTCACAGGTTTCAATCCCATGCGGGGATAGTTATGTGCTAGAGGATTGCAGCTCCACTCCCCCGAGGGTGGTTCACATGACCGCTGATCGGTTACGACCATTCCCCACCATCCAAGTCCATGCTTCTGAAAACAAATAACTGGCTCCCCTCCCTCCCCAGATAAATCCTATCCTAATGGTGCTTGTACAATTGATTCAAAATGTCTTTTTATTGTCATTGGTAAAAAAGATATGCAACCCGGAAACAAATTCATTTTCGACTAGTGGCTGTGGTGGGATATGGACATAAATTTCACCCGGGCTAGGCATTTCGAATCGAATAGTAAATTATTCGAATCGGTTCAGACTGGAATTTCGAATCGCCGCCATCTTGTTTTTATCTTTCCGCTAATGGTCGAGGTGAATTCCCCAATTTTTTTTTCATTGAAGTCATATTTTTTCAACGGAATTCTAACATATGACTGTTTTCTGTAGTGAGTTATTGATAAAACGTGTTTGTTATTCTGTGTGAACGCTCAGTAATCTATCTGAGTGATTTATTCTATGTCTTCAGTAATTCATTTGTTGAGAGGACCAATTACTATGATAAAGTCGCTTACAATTTTATATTTTCAAGTATTCGAGATTCGATTCAAAAAAATTATTCGATTCGATTCTGAAATCACAAGGTATTCGAAAATGCCCAGCCCTAAATTTCACACTCCTTGATCGTTAGATTTTATGAAAACTCTTATCTGTATCCATTATCTTACAGATATGGGTGCGACCATGGAATAGATGGATGGCAAAGTATAAGTTGCAACAAGACCTCAGCTTGCGTGACTTGATAATACATCCTCAGTATTCATTTATTGATGCTTATCGTAATGACAAAGTAATTTGTCATTACTGTGGATTGGTGGAGATAAAGTGTCCATTGTGCTTTAACGAAATCAACTTCAAGACGACCCTATCAAGAAAAAAAATTGTTTCGGTGGGTCTGGTCGTGAAGGTTTCAGTCTAACGTTGGACACCGATACTACAACCAGATACAGTTGCCAATGAAACTTAAGCGAGGCGTAATATTGCGACTTTGTGATCTGAAAGGAAATTCTGATGGGTAGCCAGCTAGCCCCAACCTTTTGTTTAAACAATATTATGAGATACGACTTAAGAGTCTAAACTTTTATTTGAGAGGGGTGTAACCCAAGCTAATTTGCAAATAGTATTCATGTACCAAATGTATCACACACTTTACAGTAATTATATTTGAAAAATAAAGCACATCAAAAATGTATTTTTAAAAAACAATTGGTTTTATCTGCAGATACTAGGTTGATATTGAGATTGATCATTTCAATGCTAAATTTTCTTTAGTCAAAAGGCACACTTGATTCGCAAAAATTTGTGAATGCGCACAGTACACCAATTTGTCTAATGTTTTGATTCCATAGGCAGGAGGTTGTGGATCGGTGCTGCTCAGGATGGGATATTTTTGCCTCTAAATGCATATTACGTGTTTCACATGAATCCATCGTGCTCAGATTCGTCTGTTTTCAAGGTCTGAAGGCTCCAACAGCCTTATTTTATGGGTACACAAGAGAATTTTCAGTGTGGCATGCATGGGTCAGTTGGAGTCACTAACCTCAAGATATCTATAAGCAAGGATAAGATAACCTGGAAGTAACATTCCATAATTTAGAGTAAAAAATGTATCTGCCTCCACAGCCCTTTCAAATGAAAGATGTGATGCCTCGGGGGTAATTTCTATCAAATATTTTACAGTATTATGGTTCTAGTGAAAAGGGGTGTAGACGGCTTTTTTTAAAGTGTGGTAGGTCTAGTCGAAAGACACATTAAATGTTTATGCTAACAACTGCAAATTAATATTGCAACGCATACAAGTTAACAGAATTTGTTGAAATGGTCCTGCCTTTTTCCTTTCTTCGAAATTCTCTGGGGATGGCAAAAATTCAAATATCGATGGGACATGTAAGCAGCTGATAATTTTTCCCTTTTTCCTGAAAATAAATTAAACACTAATCATCATTTGACAGTGCCAAGTTTGTGTATCAGATCAGTAATAAATTACCTGCTAACTACCAAAACAATCAGACAACACCTTCTGACCATTAATGAAGATTTCTTTCAATTTAAAACGCAACTATGCCTACCCATGTGGGTAGTTTTTAGGATAGAATTTATCTGTGGTTGGGGACAGATTGCAAGGTGCAACATCGTACGATTACCATTCTATGTCGGGATTAGTTAGCCAGTTATTTGTTTTAGAAGCATGGACTTGATGGTGGGGGATGTCGTAATCGACCAGCGGTCGTGTGAACCACCCTTAGTGGGAGAAGAGCTGCAATCTCCTCGTCCCCTCGCACATAACTATCCCCGCATGCGATTGGAACCTGTGAAACTCCCAGGGTGATCAGAGATGCGGTGGCGAGCGTATTCTCAGATAGAGAATTCAATTGAATTCTGGTTATTTTTTGCATTAGCACTGGCATTAAACTTTAGTTATCTATTCAAATTTTCACACTTACTAATAGATTACCTGCTAACTAGGGAAACAATACCTTATGGCAATTATTGATTAATACCTTACACGAGTCAAGTCTGCAAGTAGCCTAGGCCTAAGCCTACCAATAACAGTAGTTTGTCATCTGCTTTCCATTGAAATGAGGGAGCTTATGAATATTTAAAAAAATTGATAACGGCACATCATGACTCACCATCAACGAAGTGCTGTCCGCAAACAGTGAAACACGAGTAAGATGGCTTCTGGACTTGACACCAAGCAGATGATATCCACGTTGCGCGACGTTCCGGATTTTTTTAAAACAGTGGAATATAGCTGCAGATTCATTTCGTTGTCTATACTATACGTACAGCCAGCGGAACAATACGAAATAACCATTTTCCACAGCCAAACAGAACGGAAACGTATAATCCGACTTGCAACTGACAGGAGCCAAATGGACGTTTTTGTTTTATTGCCGTCCAGTAACAAGGTCACGTGACCCGTGCAAGTCCTCTATAGGAGGGTTCGCAGAAGTGCACCTTGATACACACTCACCCCCCAGTGACGAGTATATCGTTTGGCCAGGCAGGCAGTAAATGGAAGAGAAAGAGTCAGAATGACGAAGAAAGAAAATTATGGAAAAGGCTATGAAAAAGAGAAAAAGAAAATAATAAAAAAAGAGTATAAATTAAATGGCAATGAAGTTGCCAGTTGGGTGTATGTTGTGCTATAGAATAGAGAGGACTTGCAAGGGTCACGTGACTTTGTTTTCTGCACGGCAAAAAAACAAAAACGTCCAGCTGACACCTGTCAGTTGCAAGTCGGATTATACGTTTCCGTTTTGCTTGACTGTTGAAAAATGGTTATTTCGTCTTGTGTCGTTGACTGTGCGTTTAGTATAGACAACGAAATGGAACTTCAGTTATATTCAACTGTTTTCAAAAGATCCGGAACGTCGCGCAATGTGGATATCATCTATTGGCAGGACTGCTTGGTATCAAGACCAGAAGTCGTCTCGCTTGTGTTTCACTGTTTGCAGACAGCACTTCCTTGATCGTGAGTGATAATGTGCCGTTATCAATTTCTTTAAATATTCATAAGCGCCCTCATTTTTATTGAAAGCAGATAATAAACTACTGTTATTGCTATTGGTAGGCCTACTTGCTTGTCTACTTGCAGACTTGACTTGTGCTGTTGTGTAAGGAGCCAATCACCAATTGCCGCAAGGTATTGTTTCCATTGAGGTGTATATATAACCTCAATGATTGTTACTCTAGTTAGCAGGTAATCTATTAGTAAGTGTGAAAAGTTGAATAGATAACTAAAGTTTAACGCCAGTTCTCATGCAAAAAATAACTAGAATTCAATTGAATTCACCATCTAGGAATACGCTCGCCACCGCATCTCTTATCACCCTGGTAGTTTCACAGGTTCCAATCCCATGCAGGAATAGTTATGTGCGAGGGGATTGCAGCTCTCCTCCCACTGAGGGTGGTTCACACAACCGCTGGTCGGTTACGACATCCCTTCAAGTCCATGCTTCTGAAAACAAACAAGAGAGCTACGCACAAATATATGGACACGTTAGACCAGAGCGAATCAGTCTTTACCGGTACCTTTGACGCTACCGGTACCCTAAAAAAAGTTCTGAATTTCCAGTAGCAAGAATTTTGCAGAATCAAAACGTACAGCCAGTCATGACACTGACTAAAATCCGTGTTCCCATGGATAAAAAATAATACAGCAAAATTTTAGACGAAATATCAAATTTCATAGAATTCACGCAAAATTTTGAAATAAATAAAAGTAATAGCCTTCTAGCGAAGAAATTAATCTTTAACCACTGAAAATTTCAAAGCAATTGGTCCAGTATTCGAAGAGAAAAGCGATTTTTTAAAAACGTGTCAAAGAACAAGAACAACAACAACATAATATTGAAACGATCGTTATGGCCACTAAACGTGTCCAACAAGAGAGCTACGCACAAATATATGGGCACGTTAGACCAGAGCGAATCAGTCTTTACCGGTACCTTTGACGCTACCGGTACCCTCAAAAAAGTTCTGAATTTCCAGTAGCAAGAATTTTGCAGAATCAAAACGTACAACCAGTCATGACACTGACTAAAATCCGTGTTCCCATGGATAAAAAATAATACCGCAAAATTTTAGACGGAATATCAAATTTCATAGAATTCACGCAAAATTTTGAAATAAATAAAAGTAATAGCCTTCTAGCGAAGAAATTAATCTTTAACCACTGAAAATTTCAAAGCAATTGGTCCAGTATTCGAAAAGAAAAGCGATTTTTTAAAAACGTGCCAAAGAACAAGAACAACAACAACATAATATTGAAACGATCGTTATGGCCACTAAACGTGTCCAATAACAACAAAATTTTGAAACGATCGTTATGGCCACTAAACGTGTCCAATAACTGGCTAACTAATCCCGACATAGAATGGTAATCGTACGATGTTGCACATGCAATCCTCCACCCCAGATAAATCCTATCCTATATTCTACTGTAATTGGTAGGCATATTTGCGTTTTAAATTGAAAGAAATCTTCATCAATGGTCAGAAGGGGTTGTCTGAATGTTTCGTTAGTTAGCAGGTAATCTATTACTCTATTAATAGGCGTAAAAATAGCAGCAGTGTTCATGAAGAAAATAACCAGAAGCTCTTAGCGACATCAATTCATTGATACACAAACTTAGTACTGTACTGTCAATTGATGATTAGTGTGTAATTTCTTTCAGGAAAAAGGAAAGATAACCCATTTTCAGCTGATTATGTCCCATCAATATTTGAATTTTCGCCATCCCCTGAGAGGAAAAGAATAGTTAGAAAAAGGTGGATTTTGAAAGAAGGCAAAAGGCAGGACTATTTCAACAATTTCTGTTAATTTGTATGCGTTGCAATATCACTTTGCAGTTAGTATAAACATTTAATGTGTCTTCAGACTAGACCTACCACACTTTAAAAGAAGCCGCCTAAACCCATTTTCACTAGAAGAACCATAATGCTGAAAAATATTTGAAAGAAATTACCCCTCAAGGCATCATATCTTCCACTTAAAAGGGCTGTGGAGGCAGATACATTTTTTACTCTAAATTATGAAATATTACTTCTAGATTACCTTATCCTTGCTCATAGATATCTTGATGTTAGTGACTCCAACTGACCAATGCATGCCACACTGGAAAATTCACACGTGTACCGATAAAATTAAGCAGTTAGAGCCTTCAGACATTGAAAACAGTCGAATCTGAGCACGATGGATTCATGTGAAACACGTAATATGCATTTATAAGCAAATGGAATCAAAACATTAGACAAATTGGTGTACTGTGCGCATTCACAAAACTTTGCGAATGAAGTGTGCCTTTTGACTAAGGAAAATTTAGCATTGAAATGGTCAACCTCAATATAAAACTGCTATCTGCAGATAAAACCAATTGTTTTTTGAAAATACATTTTTGATGTGCTTTATTTTTCAAATATAATGGCACATAACTATCCCCGCATGGGATTGGAACCTGTGAAACTACCAGGGTGATCAGAGGTGGGGTGGCGAGCGTATTCCTACATCAGTAGATGGCGAATTCAATTGAATTCTGGTTATTTTTTGCATGACCACTGGCGTTAAACTTTAGTTATCTATTCAACTTTTCACACTTACTAATAAATTACCTGCTAACTAGGGAAACAATACCTTACAGCCTTATGGCAAATGATGATTAATTCCTTACACAAGTCTGCGAGTAGGCCGAAGCCAACGACTAACATACCGGCCAAAGCCTACCAATATCAGTAGTTTGTCATCTGCTTTCCATTGAAATGAGGGAGCTTATGAATATTAGAAGGAATTGATGACGGCACATTATCACTCACCATCAACGAAGTGCTGTCCATACATACAAACGTCAATGTCATCTGAATATATATACAGCCAAATCATACATATACGGCAATTCAAGTGATGTACATCCAATGCCATATGCGTATATAGATACTCAATATATTTATACAGCAATTCAAGTAATGTACGTACCGTGTTTCCCCGAAAATAAAACCTGTGCTGAAAATAAGACCTAGCCTGAATTTTAAAAATGATTTTAGTATAAGCCCTCCCCTTAAAATAGGACCTAGTCAATAACGCATTTGTTTTTATCTAATAGGGTAGCAAGAAATGTATCATGATAAAGAATATATGTATTGCAGTTATTTCGAATATATATAGTAAATTAATATCGGATCTCATATTTTGTAGGTTTAAAAATCTCGTAATTGTCTACTTTGTAAATTTGTTTTTGATAAATGAAAATATAAGACATCCCCCGAAAATAAGCCCTAGTGTATTTTTCGGAAGAAAATTGACATAAGATCCAGTCTTATTTTCGCGGAAACACAGTAATTAACCAATGTCATATGTTACAGGGCTTCTCTGGAAGGGGCCTCGAAACGAATTTTAGGGGCCAAAAAGTAAACACCAAATTTACACGAAGTACTATATCTATTGTACTTTTTCAGTCTCTTCATTCGAAACACAATTATTAGAATGTGTGTAAAACAAAAATTTCACGATTCCGAGTTAATATATCTTCATACCGTGTTCCCCCAAAAATAAGACAGTGTCTTCAATGTTCTTTCGAAAATAACACTAGGGCCTATTTTGGGAGGATGTAGAGAATAACGAGATTTATTAATATACAAAATAAGAATATCGACTTCTATTTACTTATTTAATAGCACGTTTTCATTTAAAATAACTGCTATATCCTATATATATAGATTATTAACCATTTAAAAAGTCAAAAAGATTTCTTGCTATCGATTAGGACTCGGTGATTCTCGAACTTCATTGTATTGTGACGCCCTCCAAAAATATTCTCAAGTTGCGACTTTCCGTGAAAATACGTGTTGATACCTTTCAATAAAAGACCTTTATTGCAATGAGTTTCATAAAAACGAACAAATAAAACCTAACCACATTCAGTGAAATCATATTTAGCAGGCCATGGTAGAAAAGCCTGCTTTATAAAAATACAAAATCGCAAAGAGGATGGGAGTGCACAATGCTTCTTGAAAAATAAAGGTAAAATAATCTTTATCTACAAAAAAAAGAATTTTCAGAATTAAACTTATTTATCATAATACCATCACAAAGTTTGCGACGCCCTAGCAAAATTGAAACGATGCACTTCCACTGGACTAGTTAATTAAAAAATTGCACTATCGACGAAGTCTTTTTTGAGGGGAGCGCTCATATTTAAAACATTTTTGAAATTCAAGCTTAGTCATATTTTCGGGGAAAAACGGTAGAATCATCGCGCATACCAATGCATATTCTGATTGTAAGACCCGATTTTCGCGTGCTTGCATAACAATGTCGGCTTTAATCACTAAACTAGCGATTTCCGAAGGCGATTAGCTAAGTGCGCCTCGAAACATATCATATATTTTGTTTGTTCTAAATGTTTTATTGTTTCTCATTACTGCAAATGATTGTTATATGAATCAAATTCATTTTACCGTTCTATATTGTTCACTTTCTGTAACGTTGGGGTCTATTGTTACGCAACAGAAGAAGTAAACCATACATGCAGCAATTTCGTAGGCTGCAGTTTATTCATTTGCTGAACCGAGTTTATCGAACATGAGTGATTTTTTAGCGTTTTAAAGAAAACCTAGGCAGAGATAAGAAAGAAAAGTTAACCTTGATTTGCTTCAAAAGGCATGAAGTACATATTAACGATGACTAAATTGTGCTTCATTTTGAAGCAGTATATTTTTTCGTAGGTGCACCATGAGTTTTTTCCCTGATAATTTGGAGCACACAAATCGGTGTAAGTTTGATCAATAAGAGTGTGAACAATTCCGGATAAGGACTAGACCGTCGGTGGCCAGACATTGTAATTCATCAGTTAGGCCTGCATACCCAAACATTGCGCCACGGCTGGACCTGCTATGCAGCAAAAAGCATTCGCACCCATTACATTGAATAATTGAGTAACCTTAATCTGAGTAGCCTAAATATGTGCTTGTTTTTGTTATTAAGTAGGCCAGGCCTACTAAAAGCTGGGAATTAGCTGTGTCAATTAAATATCAAAAATGCATATTTCGAACTGTTTAGCAATATTTATTTAAAACGAGGGCCGCGAAAAATTTCAGTATATATATCAAAAGGGGCCGCGAGCTCAAAAGTTTGGGAAGCCCTGATCTCTAGTCAACTCTATATACATATGAAGGCATTTCAGTCAGCTGTTGTGAGGCATTAGGGCTTTATAGATTTAAACCTATTCTAGGCCTACATTTTTATGTACCACGAGCGCCAGCAATTTAATGTAATACCCAATAAACACGTGGACCCTTCCCCTGAATGATTATATCATAGTATTTGATTAAGTCTACTGTAAAATTATTGTGGCTGTATTTGTATATTGAGTTGTTTGTATACGCATGTGACTTTGACAGTATATGTAGGCCTATAATTGGTTGACTGTATATGTATATAAGTTGGCGGTATGCGTCGGAAGCTCTGGTGTGCGGCACGTTGCCAACCCTATTGCAATCACCAACTGCGAGCAAGTAAATTGCAATCGGGACATATAACGAAATGGGCTATATGTTCTATGAGTCCCGAAAGAGTCTCCTTTTATCAGTTCATGTAAAAACATTTCGAACCAATTCTTCCCTTCTCGAGCACAAATCTTCGCTATACTTGTCCACACAACGAGCAAAATACATTTCTACATATGTTTTTATTGATAGAAAATGTACAAATCGATAGAAATGCTCGTAAAATCCAGGACTTTATATCGCTGGATGGATATTGAATAGTCTTGATGAGATAGGGACATTGATAATTAATCATTGTCGTACTAGTTTTTTTCTAGGCAACATTGGAGATTTTGCAATAGGAGAATCAAATGCGCACAGATTCAAGTTAATCTAATCTTCTAATAATTTTCCGCATGAACGCGCAGTGTAAAATCGATTTCAAACATCGTCCATGTAATTGTTTTCAGATAATGATCTTCACTGTGACCCATATACATGTGTTGAACTAGGCTCATGTGAAACTATTGCATGGACGCGCCATTATACGAATCCTCTTCCAAATTGCCTCGCAGATTTATCATAATTCCATAAACATTTGTTCGCAATTAGAGCTGGGCATTTTTGAATACCTAGTGGTTTCAGAATCGAATCGAATATTTTTTCAAATTGAATCTCGAACACTTGAAAGATGGGTAATTGAATGCGACTGAATGCAAAAAAAAACCATTCGATTCGAAATGCTTAGCCCTATTCGCAATCTTAAAAATTAAGCGCATTGGAAGATTCATCAACAACACAATATTTTTCTTTTTCTAATTCATACTTTGCGTTCACGCATAAACTCCCAAAGTTGCAATTCCATATTTTGTCAAACTGATTGACATTGATTTTCAATGAATTACGCAAATAATCAACGAAATTGAAATATATTACAAAATCATTTTTTTTTTAACTCTAAGCAGTGTGTTGCTGAATGCTTGTATTGTTTCTTCAATTTAGTTAAATTATTTAGTTAAATAAACTGCTGTAGGCGATCTTCTATGAAGAATCGTACGACCTCTTAGAAAAATAAAGAAAGTGAAATACTTCCCTAAAATTAGTACTGCTAAATATCGCCATCCCGTTCATCAACAACATTTACACATGAGTTAATTATACAATCACCAAATCGAAGTAACGCAGGCGATTCAAGCATTGTTTCATAACTATAACTATCAACCACGGCATTTTTTTTATTTTCATCAATGATTTTTCATCAACAAAAATAACGAAAGGCTTAACCAAACGAAAATTAACGAAATTCAGTTGATTTTCTCAGGTTTCTTGCAACATTGAAACTCTGACTGAATCAGAGTTACTACACAAATTGATCAGCATATTTTTTTCTTGGTTGGCATTGATGCTTCCGAATATCCATCCATTCAGTTGATTGTCAGACTTTGCATTATTACACTAATGAAGAATGGCATCATCAGCATAAACAAGCAATTTGCAAATGAGAATAACCAGAGGATCGGTGATGGATAATACGAAAACAATGTGGGTCCAAGAATTGAGATGTAATGGACACCGGCCTTAAATGAGATGCTGAAGTTGTTCGGTCTGTTGCATCGTCTTTCATATTCATTTCAAATGCCAGATGTTTATATTTGTTAGTGCTGCATTCAATACACTCTGTATATAAGTGCATATTGAATCTCTTTTGCAATATTTCTATATGTATTGATCTTATTTACTTCTACAAACGTCAAAATAATAGATACGTCATACCAGACTAGAGATTATACATAAACCAGCTTTTAATATAAATGAACTATTATACAATGTGAGCACTAGTTCGAATATATTTCCAAAAGAAGTTATATATATCGAAACGAGTGAGGAATTCTTGAATGTTAAAGATGATAAAAAGCGTTTAGTCCATTTTTATAGACAACTGAACAATGATTTTTCAAAACGAGTGAGAAATTCTTGAATGTTAAAAATGATAAAAAGTGTTCAATTCATTTTTATAGACAACTGAACAATGATTTTCCAAATGACATTCATACCCTTTTAAGAGAGTAAGTTTTTGTCTGTTTTTTTTTGGCATCTGGCATATATATTAGCAGGAGCTAATGCTGATCAGCATTATGAGTATTATTTTTCTCCAGTGAGGAATACGTCAGCACTTGGTGGCTTTTCCTCTCCTCCAACATTTGTCACAACTATGTCACGACTCATTGCTTGTGCCGCTTCGTATACTTCTAGATCGCAACCGAGAAGTTCTATTCTGAGAGCAATGCGGTTATGATACTCCAGTGGCTGTATTTGAATATATCGAGCAAGAACTGGTTCTGGGAACATGTTGCGCTTTAAGCCATCGTTATCCACGTTACCGTCGAATTTCTGAAAAAATGCGATTTTTATCGACTTTTCTTATGCTTGTAATAAGATTGTTCTCGTCGGCATTTAGTTTTTTACTGAACTTAGAAGAAAGGTGTCCGACATCACTTTTATGTTAGATATGTCTTGGGAAGGTCAACAGATGTATGCTTGTATATTTAAGTACTGATATGAATAACTCAAGCGAAACTGTGGAAACATATTTAGAAATTTCAAATATGTATAATTAAATTTGATAATTTAAAATGTACCTTATCTATTCCTCCTTCTTGTACAGTTTTGTAATTGTGACCATCTTTGCTAAATTTGATTAAATATTTTGTAACCCACATTTTCACATTATAACGACTTGCGCCTTGTGTTAATATTCCAGTTACCGCTGTTGGCTTTTCCAAATCGACCTGATACAGAATATAATGGAATAAAGTCGTAAAAATATAGAAAGCTACGGATGGCTACTGTAATTAAATATTTTGAGGTTTTAAATTAATGAAAATAACATTTTAAATAGAAGTTTCTTACTCTTTGACGTACTCTTCTGAAAAATTATTTCTAGCAAATAGTAGTAATAGTAATAATCATCACTTTCAACGCAATAGTTCGACCATATCATAGCACATTATCAATTTATATTTTTATGAAAATGGGGTGCCCAGAAATTAGTGAAAAACGAGCCACAAAAACAGCTTCATTTTTATGTTACTTGACCCAACTAAATTAAGCTTTTGAAAAAGAAGCAAACTTTATGGTTCGCAAAATTTGTCACAAATTTTCACCTGTATCACCATAACTAATAAACGTATAAAGTCACCATACCTCCATGTGTTGGTCACGACGATGATGGTGTGCGGGTATCCATGCATTTACCATGTCCTTATTGTGAAGTCGAGCGACTTGCGCACTCCAAATGTTTGAGAAAAATATCAGAAACGTGTGCTTGTATTCCGAAGTTGCGTAGATTTGAGAAGGGTCAATTTTGCCGCTTTCAATTCCGAGAGCTGTAGTGCAGTCTCCAATAGAGTCGCCTAAAATTTATTATTTTAACTTATAATACTTCATAATAAAGTTGAAAATTCAGAGAGGCCCCAGAGAAACATTGCGTGATGCCGTATTATATAAAAACATGCGAGTTTTTATCGGGGAAAGTAAGGATCACAAGCCAAAGTTATGTGAAAATCGATTTATAAGAGAAATATATATTGAATATATAAAACAAGTTTACAATTCAGTATGTTACATAACTAAGTTTACACGAAAATAAATTGGTAAAAGGAAAGGTAATATGAGAGACGAAATGATGAATGATGCAAACAAACTTGATGCTACATTTATTACCTTTATAACACCAAGCATCCCAATGATCCTGCCAATAGCATTGATGTAAGCCAGGAGCGTCACCACAACCATCAACCGCTGTAGTCATTGGAAACCATGCCGTCTTGTCTAAAGTCCATCCACACGCGCACAAAGAGAAATTACTGGAATATACCATGCCAACGGTTTATCTCAAATATATATAATTCAACACGGGCAATTTTGTATCTTTAATAAGTTTTCTTAATTTTGAAGATCGTTTAAATAGTGGTACGCAAACATATAAGATATAATACCAACGTCAAACATCTCGAGCAATTAATTCGAGTTGAATCAAAATTTAATTTTAGCATATTGCTAACATCACGCTATTTTTTGAAACTAACTTACGTTTGCCTCAGCTCTTCTAATTCTGCTTGTGTAGCAAGATGAGCACCCATTATCCCACAAGCTTGATGTGCTTCCCAGTAAGACATCTTATACGTTCCCTTTGCACTTGTGACATGGAACACTAAAAACATTTGAAGTTTTAGACGGCATGATGTGTGCCAACGTTACTGTCAGTTTATTAAGTCGTATTACGATGGGTTGGCAGTTGTTCAAATTTAAATGACCAAATTGAGAATGAATTTAAGAAATCTAATAATATAATTCTGCCACACACTTGATTAATTGGTAATTCAGCTTTCATCTGATATATTGATTATGTATCGGAAAACACGTTGTGTAAAACTTATCACAGTAATATCAGTCGACATTTGTTAGCAATGCTCATACTCGGCTTCCTTGTGAATGAAAAATATGTATATATGGCTTGTTTTTCTGTAACAATGTGCCTATTTTTATACTAAAATTGACCTGGATTATCGTCCCCGTGGTGTATTTGAGACACAGAGAAAGCTGAGGATTCAGATATAATTTTCTAAATATAAATATAATTTTTTAAGTGATTACTATTGCGTGAAACAATTGAGTTAACTTACCTTTGGCAGCCAAGCTAGCTGAAGCACACAGCAGCAACACTAACACAATATTTGTTTTCATGATTAGATGCTGAACTGATAAGGGATTTCTCATAGAGTTCTGAATTGCAAGTGAATTTAGAAGAGAAAATTTAATACTTTCTCGGAAATTTCTTTCAATATTTCTCACACATATATATATTCTAAATTAGTATGTTATAAAATGTAAACACTAGGCTCTCGTTCTTAAAGTTATATATCCATCTCAGCTCATTCTAAGTGCTAAACATTTCCTATGATTTCGGGTAGCGTGCACGCCTTTACGATGCGAAGTGCTTTTCACTTCTAGAATTAACATGAAAAACTTGCCGTAACATATTCGTGCCGAGCAATAAAAAACAACACACCTGATCACTTAACCCATTTTACAACAGATTTGCTGCTTTGAACAGACTACTCGTGAAACCAGATCAGATAAATAAATATTTACCACTCATAATGACTAATTTTTGTACTAATCAAATTCAGATAATTACATGACTTTGCAGTGTATTTTAATTACCGATCATTTCTATTACATGCGATTATTCTGTCAGACATGCCCAATCACATCTAATTTAAGTTCGAACGTGAGGAATTCGAACTTGGATATCTAAACCGCCCTCTTCGGTTGTTTTCGTAAATTGCTCTTTATAAGCAGTATTTCAAAGGTTATTCATGTTTTCGAAAATGGTTCGATAATTGCGGTTATAATGTAAAGATCGCGTCACGATTGCCCAAGGCTATCTATTGCAAAGATAATAACTGGCTAAACGTGCAACCTCATCGTATTTGTTGTATGAATCACTGAAGATTAGGAAAATTCGATAAGAAAAAAAAAATTGCGCATAATAGTGATTCACTCTTCTTCGAATACAACCTATAAACAAAGATCAAATTTAAATGAAAATTAGGCGACAAAATTACTGTTTATGTCTCATTTGAGTCATAGGTACATTAACGAAAATTATTATTCAATTTTTCATTACGTAAATATATAGGAATACTACATTTCACCACGCTTGTCCACCCTCGACTAAATCCTTACCCGATGCGCAAATGTCGTGTCCATTTACTAGCATTTCGCTTTTGTTCTATTCTAATATCAAATCATAAATGATCCTCGAATGGAATTTATTTATCAAGTATAAAAACTAGCCTAGCGTTGCTTTGCCAAGTTTGGATGAGATCCAGAATCCTTGATACACTTCCCAGAGTGACCCTCTGTATAACCAATATGTACAAGAAAAGTACTCTTTCCTCACGTAAACGAACACCATGCACTATCTAACTCTAAATTAGTGTATGAGCGACACGTAAAAGCAACTGTATTGGTTCCAAATAAACCTATACATTCATATCGTTCATAAGCAAGTCTAAATGTACCAGGTACAGTCAACGCCGAAGCTTTTTTCATGCCCTTGCGTGATACCAGAATTCTGTCGAAAACCCAATTCAGGAAATGGCCAATATTGATGTATTATCGTTTGCATTGGTAAGTAAATGTACGCACTAGAATGATTTAATTTGCTACTCCACAGAAATTCTGATACATCACGAGATATGATTTGACCATATTTTCAGTTTATAAAGTATTGGACAAGTATGTTCTATTACGACATCATTCTTTTGAATGCCCTTTGCACCGGAAGTTTTTGAACTGTGAATTATCAGTCACGATTTATTCCGTGAATTTAGGAGTTCATTGTAAGTGAAATTGATTACGAAGATTATGCATACTGACCTTTTTCTAAAACCACATGCTCAATTATTTTTCTGTGAAAGCAAAGTGGCGAAAACAGTGTGAGTATTTTTTTAAGCAAAAACTTTTTTAATGTCAATATTTATTTTCAGGTTATCCTTTATAACATTATACAACGTCCAATACGCATTTTACAATATAGTTTTGTATCTTTTCTACACATTTATGCTGTGGTTTCATTGTAAACAGACTCCCATTAAATACACGAATTCGATCTTGTTTTAAAGGTGATATAATTTTCTAACACATAAATCTACTCCACCAGCTTCATGATTCCTTTTTAAAATGAATCTTCAGTCCCGTAAATTCACAATAGCGCCAACTTGGCCAGACTCAGTAGCTACGTTTAATTTATAACAATTATGGGTCGACGAGTTATTATTTTTATTTGTTGTGGAGAAAAGCGATTTTCCCACCACAACAGCAACAATTGTAACAAAACGATCTATGTCTTTTTTGTACAATAACTCGATAATTATTTTGTCTTTTTAGGAGTTTTTGTTTTGTTGCAGTAAACAAAAATTAGTCGCTAAAAACTGCGATAGAGCTGCCTTATTACGGTATGTCAGTTCGTCAAATGTTGATAGGCAACGGCCATTTATCATGAAATATGTATAAACGATCAAAAACAAGTAACTAGACTCATCAGAATTAGCGCTGCGCTTGTTCGAACTTGAATACTGTTTATTGCAAAGTTAAACGATATTGTCGGCTAGTCACTGTGCTGCCCTGGTGCCCCAAAGTGAATATCTAGGAGAAGGAAGAGATAGTTTTGAGCAGCGGTTCACAACCTCTGGCCGTCGGAAAGGTATCTGTTTGTGTAGTATTGGTCTCCGAGGTATTTAATATTTGTTTTCTTATTGTTACGCCAGTGTAACCACTAACCACATTCCTCATATGTGAATGATATATATATATATTATAGATCAGGTTGGTCTAAACCGCGGCCCGTCGACACATTCCGTGCGGCCCGCAGAACAATTTTAGCGTGCACTAAACTATTGGCAGATACTTGTATTTAATGGCAGAACATTTTTGTGTTATTTGTAAACTATTCCAACTAGGAATAGCCTTTTTCCTAACCCCGATGTCGGGATTCATGTTTGTTAAAATCACGAAATTTCAATGTCGTATCTATAAACGTCAATACGGTGCCAATATGGGATGACGTCCTATGATTGTCTTGTGCAGACAGGACCAAGTCGATGAGATGGGTCGCGCTTTTCATCTAAACTTCGTACCTTGAGCTCGCTTCAAGTAACTACTCATTTAGAGAGACGTCTTGTGCCTTTATTTTAGTAAAACACTCTATTTTCAAGCGTTGGTCGTGTGACAGCAGTGACGAACTGACTGCAGACCTGACGCCGCGCTATCCATTTTTTTTAGCTGGGTTCGGAGTCCCAACTTAGACGGACTTGGTTGTTCTTTGACAATAGCACCAGTAAGCTACTGCTCACGCTACAAGTGATAAAGTTAGTCAAATATAAGAATTCATCATATAATGAGTGTAAAAAAGGTGACCGAGGTAAACTTTGAGGAAACGTATTTTCTAACCCACAACAACGTTGAACCACAGTGTCTGGTGTGTTTTCAAGTAATATCTGTCACGAAAGAATATAATTTGAAGCGACATTACCAAACCAAACACGAGAAAAAATACAGGAAATACAACGGTAATTCTCGGGAAGCAATTTTAGAATATCTAAAAGCTTCATATATCTTCCTTAAAAAAACTGATATCTCTCTTTTTTAAATATATATATACCGTATTTCCCGGCGAATAAGTCGAGGCCCATTTTTAAGCCCGGAAAATGTGTTTTTGCATATAACCTCCCAATAAGACGGACAGTAAAATCGGGATCTCAAATTATAATGCAACGGCTTCTGAGGTGTTCCAGGTGTTTGCGCATTTGTTAAAATAACCCGTAATGACTTTATCTTGTAGCGTAATATTCAATCCATGACAACTAGAGGAATTCAAAATGTCTTTCAATTTTAATTGTCCATGATGTGTCCATGTGTGCAATTGCACTTGGTTGCAAATGTCCGTGGTTGCAATTGCAGGTGGTTGCGAATGTACGTGTGTGCAAATTTTGTGGGTGCAGTTGTACGTGGGTTCAAATGTCCATGGGTGCAAATGTACGTGGGTGCAATGTAGCCTACATGGATGCAAACGCCAATGAGTGCAAATGTACGTAGGTGCGAACGTCCATGTGTGCAATTGCACGTAGATGCAAACAGTGATTTCCCTACACCCCCCCCCCCCCCCCCTATAGGAGGTGAACACCCCCCCTAAAATTTCAAACACTCCCCCCCCCTAATTTTGAGGTGCGATTCCACACTGGGGTTCTAAACCGCAGTCTGCGGGCCAATTACGGCCCGCGTGACGATTTAAAATGGCCCGCCGAACTTGAGTGAAATAGTTTAACCCTTCATGTGGTACCTTTTGAGTTAGATACCGTCTATTGCTACATCATTATCACAGTTTAAGCACGTTTATTTCGTAACAATTGAATTATTCCGGTATCTTATGTATACCTATGGGTATTAGGATTACACACTGCAGTATTTTAGATATCAGCCGTATATTAAGAAAGCTTAAAGATGTCACAAAACGAAAACTAGGCACTGAAAACAGACTTTTTTAGATGAATGACAGCGTTGTTTATTTCTTTATTGAAAAGAATCAAACTTCAGCGATTTGTCTTCTTAGTTCTTACCAACAAAATATTTCAGTTCTGAAGGAATACAACATTATGCGACATTATGATCAGTTGACGAGCTTATTCCAAAATTTAATTCATACAAAAGTCAAACAAACATGTTCAAAAAAAAGAAATGTGTAACAAAACAAGCCATAAGTAGCCATTCATACAATGCCAGATGAGCAAGTAACTTCATTAGTCACTATCTGTTGCAACTTGCAAATTACTTGTTGAAACGTAGTAGTATATATTTACGGCTGAAAGCCGTGCTTGTTATCTATTCCCCGGGAATTCTATCAGCTAAATATTATAATTATTGATTTCATTACATAACAAACTGCGATGTTAGGTGTATCTAAAATCAAGCTTAGAGCCTATTTTGGTGCCTATCTCTCAAAATTTTCTCAGGGCGCTTGAGCGCGCCCTGAACCCCAGCCGTGTTGTCCCGCACTTTTCCTCGCTCCCCTTTTCTGGCCCTACAATTACATTCTGCTGTGGATTTTGGCTCGCGTCAATCAACTTGGAGGCCCCCATGTAGCCTACATCGTTTCTAAAATACATACCATTTTTTTAAGAATACAAATAGCCTAGTTTTATATCTAACAGCAAATTATTTACCACCCCCTAAATTTTGAAACACCCCCCCCCCCCCCCAAAAGAAAAGCTGGGGAACATACTGGATGCAAATGCCCGCGTGTGCAAATTTTCGTGGGTGCAATTGTACGTGGGTTCAAAGGTCCGTGGATGCAAATGTACGTGGATGCAAGTGTAGCCTACATTGGAGCAAACGTTCATGGGTGCAAATGTACATGAGTGAAAATGGGTGCAAATGTCCGCGTGTGCATCATATATACGGTTTCTAAAATCTGTAGGTGCAAAGGTATGTAGGTGCAAATGTCCAACGTGCAAAGATAATGAAACCATAAGCACCATTAACCCCTTTTCAATCATTACTTGCGAGTCTATTTTGTATTTCGGTGACCGGCTAATCGGACTAATCTAATTCAAAATGCTATTTGAGACTTACCGAAAATGAAAGGGGCGCAAAAGAGGAGGGAGTTATAAACGTAAATCTATTCGTGAGCTTGCAAAATACCTCTCAGATTTGTTATGTCCTGACAAGGCAATGAGACGACTGTTTGAAGTAACGAAGTATATTACACAATATATACAATAGAAACGGCGACCAGTATAAGACCAAAATAACGAGCAGACCACAAGCTTAACAGAAAACAGTAGAATGAGTAACAGCCAGGGAAATCCCTTGACGTCACAATATGCTATATACAAGACTATGCGCATGAATATCTACCAAGAATGAGCATGTAAAATTAGTATCAATGTTTCCCCAAGCATCCATTGCCTCGTTCATTTTTGTAACAATGACCAATCAGCTACAAGTCAACAATGACATACAATTGTTATTTGGCCGCTTTTGCGTGTTATTTGTAAGGTTTCCAGTTGCTATTTCAAAAAATAGTTGTAAACAAAATAACTGAATTGTCTTCCGTAGAACGTCAGTATAGGTTGCGATAATTAAAAATTGATACCGCAAACGCTGTCATAGACTTGCCTGAAATTAGATATCAATCAGTACCTGTGAGCGGAACGGGGTCCAATCTTTTGAGTGGAATTGATATTTTTGAAAATATGAGCCAGTTTGTAGGCGCCAACTCCCTGAAATACTCTCAAAATAAGCGTTAAAAAGTTTTCCATAGTTAATTATAAGAGAGATTTTTCAGGTATCAAGGGTCGCGGAAACGTCCATGGTGAAGTCATCACAGAAAGATTTTTTCTGGTGCCGAAGGTCGCAGAGGCATCCATTGGATACCGAATTCAACATCTGTACATGGGCGATTCTACCATTGTAATAGATCTATGATGTAATAACTTGTGACTAATTCTAAAATTATGTCAATCTGTTTTTATTACCCGGCATATGGGCATAACAAAATTAAATCACCTTTGCCTGCCCTAGAATAGACAGAATAACAGCCAAGTGAACATTCGGTCTACTTGTCAGCGGCTACTTTGCAATAGCTGTATCAAATTTATGAATACAATTACAAATACAATTTATGAATCAAAGTTACTACAATACGAGTACAGTAAAGGCTTTTATGCGAGAACAGCATAGCCTCGAGATAGCGCTACAAGGCAATGAGTTGCCATGGTTTTTATAGAATTAGGGACTCCCGCTGTATTTTTTTTTGATGCAACGCTGTTCTGGCAGTTAGCTAGACGTTTTCGAAGGAGAATTCAGTAAGAAAGTTGAACATTATATAATCTACTTATATCAGATTTAACTGTATATCAATAGAGAAGTACTCATACTGATATCTTAAGTCGAAAAACTACTTCATAAGTGTAAAGATATATCAAACTAACAAATAGAATCACAATCATGTCCATGCAGCCATGGAGCCACGAATCACTAAAATGTAAAATCATAAGATAAGATTTTGTTTCGATTCATTCGCAAAAACAAAATAAACACATATACACAAAAGATTAAGGCGAAGAATCTGGAAAGTGAACAAAACCTAATAAAATAGGTTTAAAACGTATTAAACGCATTCACTTACCAAAGAAAAAAGAAAACGAGTCACAAACACAAACAAATAAACATACAAACAAATAAACATGAATATTGACGGCAGTCATTACTCAGGTGTTTCACTTGGTAATCAGGTTGCGTGCAATCTTTTCAAAGACAAAACAGTGAATTAAATATCCGCTGTGCGTGTGATGCGGCATGTAAACAAACAGTCCGAAAAATCCTAGAATGAGGTGAATAAAAGTACAGAAGTATGTAATAGGGGAACGGTACTACATATTTAGGAAGAGTATAAAGAGAATAAGTGATTGCGTAATTGTTTTTTTAAAATTGGGATATGTCAAGTCTTTAATGGTAGAAGGTGAATCATTCCAAATTTTTACACCTGCTCCCCCTTGGGTTGATGATCGCATGTGATGGCTATGTATAAAATACTGAGCTGTGAAATAATTATTAAAATCTTTTGGTAATAAATTTGATGGGTATTGATGCATTTATTTCCAGAAAGGCATAAATTCTTGAACTTGAGGGGTACAACAAGTAAGAGGTGTAGAATTGAATAATATTGTTACAGCTTTATTGTGTAAAACTTCTATTCTTCTTGACAATTTTCTGGTAATTTAAGTTGGGTTGGGGGCTGGGGCGAAAGTGATCTTTGGTGACGTTTTTCATCCCCGAAGGATTTTATACTCACTTATAAACTACTTCAATAGAGGTACGTCAAGAAAAATCTACTTTCAAATGTAAGTACAGAAGTAAATTAACTGTGAACTTAGGACCAGATTCACATATTTATCCTGGGGAAGAGAAAAGTTGATAAGATGGCCTAATCATATGGCGAACCATGGTCTCTCGTCTGGGTATCAGCCCACGTCGGGTATGGGATTAGTTAGTTTACTTTTATATCTGTATGTCAATTTTGGTTGAAATGTTATTTTATTTTCCTACTTATCGCTGTAGTACGAGCTTTGTTATTGAGTAAGTACAGAAGTAAATGCATTCTAAGAAGGAATTGCCCGATTCACCGGGGTTTGAAGTTTCATTGAAACTTGATGTGCACTCGGAAAAGGATTTCTGGGGCTCTGGTGATGGTTTCAAACCTGCCAAGTATGAAGTGAGCAAGAAAGTGTTGTATCCATCAGACCATGCTATTTCCCGACAGGTTGGTTGTTAAATTTGTTATATTCAACAAATTTGAAAGTTAATATTCTATATTTCTACATATCATTTTGTTCTGATTCTTTTATCAGTATATCAAAAAAGACCCAACGGTAAAAACGTTTAACTCATTTTGTTTTTGCATGGACAACACAATAGTAAATTAGCAAGATATTTGTTTATTATTACATGTGTTACATACATGTGTTATGCTTCTTTTGGTTAAAAGTTCGTATACTATATACTGTATATAGCCTACCCAGTTAAGAAGCACAAGATTAGAGTGTATGAAAATTTGAATATGCATGCATTTTATTGTCATTCCAGGTCCGAACTACAAGAGAAATACAAAGAAATCTTTCTGATGCCTTGGATAATTTGGAGTCTCGTACCGCTTTGAGTGAAATACAAACACTTTGTCATGCAATACTTAATCTGTACAAAAAGGTTTGATTTAAAAAATGCATACCTGAGTGGATATTTACTTTTTATATTTTTGCACAAAAGTTGGTACTCCCGTAGTATGTGTACCAGGTTAGGGCAAGGCCATAATTTTATTCAGATTTTAATTTTTTTAGTTCTATAAATATGTAAATCCTAATCCTATTACGAGTTCAGGGACTGTTTGTGTTAGCCAAGTGAATATACCCCCTGCTCATAGGTTTCAGTCCCTTCACACAACTTGATGTAAAGTAGGCGAACAAAATTAGTTACCCCCATTTTGGTACTCACACTTCTGGAGCGCCTGTAAGTTAGTAAGTCAGGAGGAGACCATGCTACCTGGATTTCAATAATAACAATCATTGAATTTGTTTAGACCCAACATCTTTCACAGATTGTTGATATTTTGGACAAATTGAATAAAGAAATCAAATTTTGTAGGATAAATCTACCTGGACTTCAAAATGCTAATGTAAGATATTGATATACCCTATTAACTAGCAATATTCATAACGATCATAGTTTGGGATTTTTAGAGGTTGGTATTCCTTAGAATTTTAAATTTGACTTACAAGTTTCAAAATTTTTTTGTTTGTTCCATTAAAACTTGAATATGAAGTCTTCGTCTTTGTGTAATCTAGTGCAATTTTTTGCATTCCTCCCACTTGACGATGCATATTTTTAGTAGTAAATGGCTCACTATTCTAATAATCAATGCAATTGTTTTTAGTCAAAGGCCAAGTTAAGTCACAGAATTGAATGGCTTGAGAAAGGAATACTCACACTTGTTGAAAGGAACAGCTCTGAAAAATTGGATGAACTGCTAGAAGTATGTCTCATAAATTTGTATGATGGAAAAATAACATTACTTATCAAAACTGAACACTTTTTACAGTCATTGCTGTAAATAGAAAATAGTCTAGCACTCCGCAGAAGAAAATTATTTATTATCAATTTCGAAAAAAATAATTACCAGGGATGATTTCAATACAAAAGTTGAGCATAAAAAAATTGAGCTATGTTTGTTTTAGCTACAGATTTACTTTTGTTATTAACTTCAATATCTGCCATCACTGCTGTCTGCAGGGCCGCAGCCAAGATTTTCAAAAGGGAGGTGGGTTCAAAATCGGAATCAAATACTTCCCACGCAAAGGCATCCAAATCAACTGTTGCAATTACACGCTCGTTAAAAGAGACTGCTTCTTCAGTGTATTATGATTTTTCCGTCACATAAAATATTCAATCCACGACAACTACAAGAATTTAAAATGTTTTTCTGTAATGAGTAAATTTTTCATCTGGCAAACATTCAATGAGTAAGGTAGCTGACCTACACAATAGTAGCCTTTATACCTAGAAAATGATATCCTCTTTTGAAAAGAAGGCTGTCAGAAAGCATTCATTTATTATCATCAGTACAGTATAAACTGAGTATTATGATTTTCCATTTATATTATTTTATATTAATAATGGTTACAGTTGAAGACAGTTCCTGAAATCAAAGTACCAAACGAAAAACAAGTCAGAAAAACAAGTTTGAATCTTGTCTCTTCTGCCTCCTTTTTTACAGAGGTATTTGAAATAATATAATGTAGTCTGATAATTTATTATTGCTATAGAATGAAGACTATTCAGACTATTACTATAAAGTTATAATAATGTAAGTAATCTCTTAATTTCAAATTTTACAATTTTTCATATTGTACTTGACATTATTTCAGGTTCCAGGAGCATCCCCGACACCAAAATCTATTATTCATCTAACTCCTGATGTACCCTTATCACAACAAACCATTGAAAGGTCATCTCTGAAGAAAACTGCTACTTTACCACCAGTTTCGTTTTCAATACCAGAAAATGGTACATGGTATAGTTTAATAATACTGCCAGTGTTTTATTTTAAATTGATAAAATTTATCACCTGGAATACTTACTGTAGCTGGAATTGTATAATTATGACAAGAAAAAAATATTGTTTAAAACTATTTACTTTTATGATATAAAATATCCTATTATATGGTTCATGTTAATTAACCATGAAATCTAGCACAGATTTTGATTGGAAGTGGCCATATAGCATTTTTTCAACTCATATCTGAGTGAGAATATAGCTAATAAAATATTGCAATGTAATCTATATTATGGGTTATATGAAAATAGTTTTTGCCAATAAAATACAGTTCTATGTTTATTCATTAAATTATTAGAGATCGCTTTATGAAATGTTGCACAGACTTTGATTGGCCAGTAGCCATATAGCATTTTTTACTCATGTCCAAGTGAAAATATAGCTAATAGAATGTCGCAATCTATAGTTTTATTGGTGGCATTCAAGCCAATCATTGTCTGGTAGTCCTGCTCCAATGAAAGTTGTTTTAACTCCTGCAAAAGTGTAATTACCCATACTGGTAAGAAATCTTACAAAAATTTCATTGATATGTTTCAGAAGAAACGAAGTCAAATGCTGATGCGAGTGATGCTTATTGGTCAAGTGGTCATCATCAGTTTATTTATTCTCCCAATAAGGACATTATCATGCAGGTATGGCTGTTTATATAATTCTTAATCAGTATGCTATCCACGACTATAGACTAGACCAGTGATTCCCAAAGTGGGCGATATCGCCCCCCAGTAGGCGAAAACGATACAGAGGGGGGCGAAAAAGTCGAAGGGGGCAATAGGGGGGCGATTTCGCGAAACCTGTTTTATGTTCGGCGCACTTAATTCTGTAATCTGTGTGCATTCGCAGGCTTGAATCACGTGGGCGATTATCACACGCGAAAGGATTTCTGGACTCGTCTTCGCAGTAAGGGACGGTAGTTGCGTATCCCAGTGGTCGGCAAAATACGGCCGGAGTAAAATAATCTGGCCCGAGACGATTCGCTGAATGGACCTTTTCCCGACCTTTGACTGCGGAAAATTCTTCCCATACTTTACCATTTTAAAATTTTCGGTGTTTTTTTTAAGAGTGGTTTCGCGAGTTGTTGGCTGTAAAATGGAGTATTTGTTTCAAACTATCATTCTAATACACACCATTCAACAATCTGTTTTTTAAAAGTACCGATCAAGAATTTTAGCCTAGTCTATCAGAGCTATTTCTACACTAATTTTTGATTCCTGAAATTAAACTGAAACTTATAGGAAGACAAAGTAATCATTGATTTATTTGATTTATATTTAAATTTCCGAAAAAAACTAAAAACTAACGAACATAATTCAAAAAGCGAAACTGAGGTAATGTTCACGACCACGCCTGAAAATCTGTCTTAGTGAGCGTGTCTGAGCGGATGTGAAAGGGGGCATTGTTACGTTTTTGCATCTTGCTGATTGGCCAATGTTACGAAGTAAACAAGGAAGCTATGTCCGGGTAAACATCCAAACGGCGGTTTTGATGATGAAAATTTTTTATTTATAATCTACGCCCGAGGAGTAAATTACATTTTTTTACGTAACAGAATTTATCGTGAGACTCGTTTGGACTAAATTTTATTATATCCTAAAAATTCTATTGTACAGCTACTCGTTTACTGAGCCCACAATTTAATTATAATTAGACAAATGGAAACACGAAGAAAAGTTGATGCTGAGGGCAGGGGTTCAATAGCGCAGTCAATATTCGAATATATTGCAATGCAATAAGAAAATAAAATTCATATTCTATTTGAGACATTCATCACTGCTTAATTTTTGTAAGAATGTATCTTCTTAAAGAAAATCTTTATCAAAATTTCACAAATCATGCAAAAATATTCACTTCGATGTTTGAAAGTACATATTTGTGCGAACAATTTTTTTCAAAGATAAATATTACAAAGAACAAGCAAAGAACTGGGATTAGTGATGCCCATTTAGAAAATGTTCCACATTTGGCGTCGTAAAGCTATTCAGCGTGATGCAGCAACAAGACAGTGTCACATTAAATGTCATTGTAATATTTTTTTAATAAGACGACTGAGTTGAGTTCACGAATTGTCGCAGTTTTCGCGCGCTGTTCCGTTTTTAACTTTCAAAAAATATATGCGACCCGCAAAAGACTGGCAACCCTGAATTTAGTCCCGCGAGCCGTAGCCGATAGTCGATCACGACTTCTTCCACATCCGAGTCCATGAATCCAAAAACAAATGGCTGATTAATTATGGACTGGTGATCGGACTGGAGGCCGTGGTAGGATGAGGAATCGGGGATGAATTTTACCAAAGTATTTTGGTGCATGTCATCATGCTGTACGAATGAATGAGATGTACGAAAATCATTATTATAAGTTTGGGAAAATTAACTTTGTTTTCATTATTTTAATGTGAAATAGGATGAATTTAGGAAGTGAAATACTATGAGGCAAGAGTACACGGCGGTTTTTGAGGAGGTAGAACCCTGGATTCTTTCATTTCCGACCTATTATATGGTGAAAAAGGGGTTTTCAGCCGTGCTACTATTGCTACCAAAACAACGAAATCGCCTTTTCACCTGTAAACGGGGTAATTTAAGATACAATAAAAAACTCGCTGAAGAACACCAAGCTCATCTATTTCATTAAAAAACACTATAAACTATGATTTGTCTTCTTATTTGGTCTGTAATATATTCGTTTCTGACTTTATATTTTTTGTATTGCCGGGGGGCGATGAAGTTGTATAAACTACAATAGGGGGGCGATTGTCAAAAAAGTTTGGGAACCACTGGACTAGACTATAATAAGGTCAAGCGGGAATACTGGTGGTATTTTTTTCTATAGGGCCTTCAAAATTATGACCTGTAACACACAGACATACTCAGTTCAGTCAGATTTCATTCTTACAAGAATTATTGAGAAAATTAAAGATTGTTATGGGATTGAGTGATTGAGCTGATCGTTAGATCTGGATTGTCGGTAATGATTAAGACATTAGAAGGAAATGATTAGGCCTATGCTATGCATGAATGAGAGACTTCATACTTTTTTGTCATATTTAACAATCAATCAGACAATATTCTAATTTTGGGTTTCCTACCGGTGGTATAAAAATACGAAGTTTTTTTTTTGTTGGAAAACAGTAACTTCTGTTGTATGTGTTTATCACAGGGAAATGCTCTTTCCTACCATTATCTCGGCCTTGCTATGCCAGCGAATTTCGTTACTCCGACTTCAGAAGAATATATAACATCCGCATCTTTGCCTTGGCTGACTGATCAAAATGCAGCAGCAGGAAATTTTGACATATTGGTAAAGATTTTTTGATACTCCAATTCGGGATTGAAATGTTGGACTTTAATGATATTGGCATCGCATGTTAAAAATCTCTGGTCCAAATTGAATGCCCACCACCTCACCCTGGTGGTACTAAATTCAGTGGACATGGCTGAACTGGACAGATATCAGTTTTTCTGAACTACAGTAGCAATGTTGGCTTGCGCATTGCCTTGTTCAGAGAGAAAGGCATATGAAACGTTGAATAAAAATTTAAATATAGCTTCAGTACTGTGTTCATAAAATCTGTGTTCCCAAATCCTTAGTGTATATGAATGTTCAAAAATTGATCTACAATGATCAAACTCTGACACATTTTTTAATTTTTCACTTCTAATCTGAATCACTTACTTTCCCAACTTTATCGCATCTTGCATAGACTAGCTGCTGGAATTACCAAGGCTAATAAGTGCTTGTAAACTTATGTTTAAGAAGCTATTATAACATGTTAATCAAGCTGTTCCATGTTAATTTAGTGAGTATTTTTGTTTCAACACGTTTATTGAATTGATGAATAAAGAAATAAAGTTGTTTTTCTCCTGAAATTTCGAAATAATAAAGTTAAAATATTTGTAAGATATTTACTACCGTAAATAAGTAAGCTGGTAATGTACTCAAAACTCTTTTTATTTGTCCAGAATTGTTTGGGTTCTGGCTGTTGGGTCGAGAAATACCTATTTAAAGGTCAACATTCCCCACTTAATCTAGTTGTAACATATGCAATGTAAAATTTTGTTTCATGATATTCAGAGAGGCGATTTGGAACGAGTATTACGTCGTACTCGCAGAATTCAAGATAAAGTTTGGAAAGCTGCAAATTTATCTGTTGAATTTGATGTGAATAACAGCGGTGGAGACAACAATGAAAATTTTGAAATTGTCAGTAAATTGCAAAGTAGAGGAAGCACTAGAGACAGAAAAAGAATATGGACTGGAGGTTCGTTTTTGTCCCTCATAAAGCTGGCCTCGTTATTTGATTATAAAATACAATCATACTTTGTTAGAATTTTTTTCTTAATTAAGTTATGAATTAATGAACCAGTAATAATAACAGTTGTTATCATAATATGATAGTCAATCATTATTTTTTGTATTTTAGATTTTTCTGTATTGATTATATTTGATGTTATTTGACAAAATACTTGTTCCTTGTTGTTCCTATTGCTGCTTGGTTAATGTTTACCCTATTAGAAATGTCTTTTTTGCTCATTTTTGAATTATCAGTGACTGGAAAGTCTGCATGTTTATTTCAACCCTGTAGTTTGATGATCACTACAATGAGGTTCTAATTGAGTAATTTCCCCGATTTCAAATGCTGTTATGTGCTCGAGACTTGACTTCTAAACATGTCTAGTGTGCGGTATGCTGTTGTACCATATAGGGTAGCATATGCTGCACCAATGGATACCTAGTTTGTAATTGTCAAAGTGACAAGTTGATATTTGTAGTTGTACCTTCCATTGGTTTCACTTTGATCTGGGAATTCACACTGTTTATTCTGACAAAGGAGCGATCAAATATTTACCTTATTTTATAACTTTTTTTTTAAATGTCACGTGGTTGGGTTGTCGCCTAGTGAAATCCTAGGAAAAAGGGGTTGAACTTTCATAATTGTAAATGCGCTTGCATAAGTAAAAAATCATTAAAAGAAAAATTTGATATACTGCAAAGGACATGCCGCTGGATTGTTTCAATGGCACAAATCATGTCAATTAGGCTCGCATACACCATGCTGAAATCTGGGTCCATTGTAGCTACAGACATTTTAATAGTGATTGAGGTATCAGATTCCATTAAAAATATCTTCTTGTTAGTTTGGAAATAGAAATATGATATGGGGGATTTGTCAGCAATCAATAGTAGCAAAAATAATTATGGATATAATGTAGCACTTTCAGACTTCTAAATTGTCTTCATTGAAAGTATAGAGTTTTTAAAATTATTAAATGTAGCTGTAATAGAATAGGCTCTTACAAGAAAAACAAATAAATTTGAAACAAACAAACCAAAACACGGTATCGATAATGATGTCTCAACATAGGACATCTTAAATTTTTCATCTGTCTTGCCACTATGAACATGTTATTCAGAATGACTATCCACAGTATTCACTACATAAAAATAGCTCCAACCATATGCGCATATTATATACTTTTAAACTTTCCAGGTGTAAAGTTCATTGCTCAGAAATAACAAAATGTAACATTCAAAAGTAATAATATCTGTCTTAATCTGATATCCCAAATTAAGGATGGCAAATTTTCACTATGAAAAACTTTTTTGTTTGCATTCTTTTTTCATTTTAGTTGATAATTTTTTGACTCAAAGACTTCTGCAAGTTGAAATTGTGACCATTGACTTGATTCTAAACAAAATAATTGAAAGCTTCAATTCTATATCTCCCAAAGTCCCAACAATGATTTTCGAGAATTTTCTTTGGTGTGTAATGTCGCAAAAAAGTTTAAATAACACTACACTCACTGGTCTAACTCTGGCCCAAGGATTGTGCCTGCATATTCTGCACCATTATATTTCCATCCATATATCCTCTGGACTATTTTACTTATTATATTATATCCTTAAACATGATATATGTCTTACAATCACAGTAAAAATGAGTACTTTTTGTTTTTATTTGGCAGGATCAACTGTTGGTTCTTTTCGAAGTGATGTTACTAGAGCTACGTCATCAATGAGTATGTAACTTTCAATACTTTATCATATGTGTTCATACCAAAAGTGCTCTGAAATTGGATACTTATTCATGCCTAGTTACACTTAAATCGCAGTCCTGGGGTTAAATTCATTCATTTTGCACATTTCCTACACTTTTTATATTCTACTATATAGGATAACTATTTGAGTTTGAAAATTTAAATTTGCTAATCTACCTGCCTATTGCAATTTGTGACTGAAAATTTGTTTCAGTAAACAAGAAACGCTACTAATGAAATTGTTTGTCTGATGACTTTTCCAAAGATGAATACATATGTCTGAAATGTCAAATAAAAAGGTTTAGATGAAGAAGTTGCAAATTTAGATTTTCCTCAATTACAGAATCTTCAAGGCCTGGATCATCATCAAGTATAATGAGTAGTTCAACCTACATATCATCAGGATCTCTGGCTGCTTTGCAACCTAACACCAAAAACATTCAACAATTAACTAGAACGGTGGGTATTCCAAGTTATCATGGTTATTTATTTGTTTTTGGATTCAGGATTTTGAAATATATGGGTCATCTGGTAATAATTCATCAGAAATTACTGTCAAAAACAGACTTTTGATAAGTATATCAAGCAATAATATCATGATTTCATTTATTTGTGAGAAGACAATGCTATACATGCAGTGTCTCGAATAGATTTCAACAAATATTATCAAATCGATTTTATTTAGTGCTTGCTTTTTTCAGAACATGTCAAAAAGATATCCTCATGTCTGTGATAGGTGGACTGAAGCTCGTCCAGATAGTGGTCATTTGATGACACAACAAACAATTGTAAATCAAAGAAATTTATACAATCAGACCAAACTAAAGCTATTTGTAACAAAAAGAAACAGAGACAGGTGGAATGGCATTTTGTATATATTTATATTACAGTGATACCTCGGTAGTCGAATGACTCGACACTCGAACGATATGGTAGCCGACAAAAATTTGAATAAAAAATGCTGTGATATTTGAACAAAAATTGACAATGCAAATTAAATTTCACATTATCTTGCATCAAAAAAAATATTTTAATTTTTTTTTTATGCAGTTGGAGATCACATTTTGTTTACTTAGTCATTGTGGCTTTTTTGCTCTCTTTACAGGTCTTCTATTAGGCGTGATTTGATAACTCCCAACAGTGTTACATCGAATCGCTCATTTAGAAGGATTGGAAGTGGAATACGATTCATTGAAAAGTTGAAGTCCAGTGGAGGTAATGCTCTTTCACAGCCTCAAAAGCAAAGGCTGGAGGTGAGAAATAATTTTGCTAAAAAGCTTCTGTATATTGTGTTTTTCACACATGAATTTATTGTTTGGGTATAAAATATCAGCGTTGTCAGATTGATGATCGCAAACCTAATTTGGATAGACATGTTGCTTTGATGCTCCAGAAGTGTGTGTTCCAATGTGGAGGTAACTAATTTTGTTCCCCTACTTTACATCAAGTTGTAAAGGGACTGAAAGCTATGGACAGGGGGTATATTAACACGGAAAACGCAAGACAGTCCCTGAACTCGTAATAGAACTCAAGGAAAAACGGAATAAAATTATGGACTGTCCCTAACCTGGTAAACATACTACGGGAGTACCGATGCTTTTTGCCTCTCATCATACTAGCTCTTCTCTTATATAAGTGTAATTGGAAAAAATTTTTATAGCATTTCGGCTGGGTTAAATTTGTTTAAAATATTGGATATACAACAATCACAAGACATTGCACACTGTTAATAATGTTTAGACCTATTCAAATAAAACATGGTTTCTTTCAATCCGCTAGATTGTGTGTTTTTTCATTATTCAGGATCTATTAACAACCGGAATAAAGTCTGAAAAAGACGATGTCAGAATTTATGCAGCGAAATCTTTATCTTTTCTTGGAGTTGCAGATTCGGATAGCACTGTTCCTGTATTAACTGATTTGGTGAAAAATGACTCGAATGCTATTGTGCGATTTGAAGCTTCTAAAGCACTTCTGAATCTAGGTGAGAAGATAAGTGTCTTATTGAAGCCTCAACCTCAACAATGCTTAACTTTTAGTAAACATATTGCAATTCAGGTGAAAATTATAACGAAGTTGGTACTTCCGAAGTACTTTGGTTGGGAGTACCACAAAGTTAGTAGTCTTGTAATTGTATGGAACATGATAAAATAGTTTTGTAAGAATTGGCAGGTTTTTTGCCAGAGCAAAGTGTAAAACACCTGCAAAATTTGGTTACATGCCATATTACGTATTTAGATTTAACTCATTTAATAGAATTCATTAATGTTTAATGTTAATTTTTTTTAGTTTTTTGCTTTTGGTTATTTTGAGTTGTCTCCTTATTGCACTATTGAATGGATTGAGATTTTATCATACTCATTATTGGATTTGCTGCAGTGTAAATCTGCATTGAATACCGTATTCACTCTTATAAACCAGCTCTCCTGAATATTTTTGACCATGACCGTAGTATGTGTACCAGGTCAGGGTTAAGCCATAATTTCTGGTACAAATACTACGAGAGTCACTTGGCTACGAGAGTCCCCGAACTCATAATAGAAATAAAAATAAGGAAAATTGGAATAAAATTATGGCCTAACCCTAACCTGGTACGCATACTATGTACCGGTGTCCGCCATCTTGGGTCACATACTATGGGAGTACCCAATATTTATATCGGATTATTCCCATTAGGCCATGTATAAAAACATTTGACGAGATGACTAATAGTACGCTTGTCAGTCGTCACCCCTATTTTAAATAATCTAATCGGTTTGAATGCATTGATTTTCCAGGATTTTGTTCATGTGATGCTGTCAGAGAGTTAACACTCCATCTTCGCCATGGTAATGATGAAACAAAACTTGATGTTTTAGAGCAAATAGCTTGTACATCTACTATTCGAGGAATATTCCATGAGATTGAATACAAAAAAGTGATGCGAAAATTGGTCAAGGTGCATATCGTTTAATTTTGATATTCTACTATTAACAAGATGACTATATTCAGATTGGGCTAAGATTGAGATCCAGAATCGCATTCAAGTCGAATCCACACATTTGTGGGACTCCCAAATCGATATCATGTCCTTGTCAATTTTTAGTCTTTATTCCATTCAGGTTTTACAGATTGACGCCTTTATCGGTACAAACAATAACTTCTAAAACTGTGATCGATTGCATAGGATCTCTACAAATATACATTCGTAATGTTTCACAGACTCCTATTAGATAAATTTCACTTCCTTCATGCTAATAATGAATAAACCGAGAAAACCCTCATTACCCCAGATTATTTGCATTTGCGTTATGACATCATAGATTCTTGAGGAATCACTTCAAGTTCTTTACCTACTACTCAAATGTACTGGATCCGGCTAATACTGCTTGTTCGTTTGTTTGATTACCAACAAAAAATAATTTTCAAACTTATTGTAGCCATGAATGTCTTTGTGTATTAATCCCTGGACATTTTACTCAAAAGATACAACTTCGAATCATATGGTTCATAGTTACAAGTCCAGGTCTTCAATTTCTCCAAGTAGAAAGTGCTTCCTTTAATTACTCAAGGATGAATGAAATTGTAATCTTTGCTCCCAATGTTCCATCTAAAACTTTTTGCTCCGTTGATACTCACTCTGAACATTTGGCAAATTTTCTGACTTTGTAAGTATAATATTTTTCTTATCAATCAAGGAACTACGACAGCTTGCTGAATCGTCTGATGCAAATGAAGAAATCGTTTTTCGAGCAGCTGTTTGTCTTGGACTAATTTGTGGACATACAGATGAAGATTCTGCCGTGATTTCTCAGACAAAGTTGAAGCATGCAGTTCTTGTAAGTTTTCGGAAATCAAGCTTGATTGTTGACAAATTAGGCTAGGCATTAGATATTCTTGCCATATGACATAGATAGCATTTGTCTTCTTGACCTCATGAGAAACAGTTATTTTGTGCAATCGTCTTAAACTACGATAGAAAGACAACCCGGTTAGAAACTCAAAAACTGGTATATATTTATAAGCTATGGAATTAATGGTTTTACATTTATTTCAAACTTAATTTGTTACCAATTCTACAATAATTAGTGATGATTTGTTTGTTTGTAGTCTTCAACAGATTGGACGGTTCGTGCACAATCACTCGAAGTTCTAGTTCGTTGCCTAAATTACTGTGATGAAGAAATATTCAATGTCATTGTAAAACATCTGATAAATGCCGTCAAATGGAAAGATAGATTGGCAGCTGCGTTATTGATAGCATTTTTAGGACCGAATAAGGTAACAGTAGATTGACATATATACATTCACTGTTTTTGTACGTTTTGGCAAGCTTTCTAGAGGTTTTTCACAGTTTTTCACGTTTTGGCAAGCTTTCTAGTGGTTTTTGACGGTTGTATATATAAGAAATGAGTTAGGTGACTTGGTGTAATTCATCAATATAATTACTGTTGATGAAATTTTTAGGTTATTTCAGTAAAAATGGTTTGATTGTAGTTGGCAACCCTTTTTGAGGATTACTACCGTTTCGTCAAGTTTTCTATTGTCAGAAAAATTAGTTGTGTTTTTAAAATTGAACATAGATATTACACGAGTAAGACTGCTGCTTTATACAGATAATAGGATATTAGAGGCAGCTTGATGAAATGACTAGAATTTTTCAAAGTAATGCCAGAATATGCTTTTTCTGGCCCCTTAGTACTGGGTAATTTCATTGAAGAAATACTATCTCATTGGAAAAAGATTATAGACTTATAAAACATGATAAAAACAATTTTATATTTGTAAATTTTCAATATATCTATGAATAAAATTCTTTGTTTCCAACTTTCAACTTGTGCATTAATTGCTTATCTCACAACATGTTGCATTGTTAAATACAGTTGGAACAAATTGTTGATGAGGAAACATTGTACAGGATACTTAGCAAGAAAATGTACGATGATGTTAAAAGGGATGTTCGACTTGGTGTATCACAAGCTATCACAGCTCTTGGAATGAGAAACAGGTTTATTGATATAAATTGATATTAAAATTATTATCCCACTACTCATGAATATTTAACATTTTATTCTATAAACGAATGTTAGCCCATTTTTTAAAAATCCCTGCTTAATATCTCCATATATTTCACAGTAAGTATTTACTTAGTCAGTGAAAGCTTGTTGTGTGAATGCCTACTGATTTCGTTTAATCTTGTAACATTTTTCTACCATAAATATGGTCTAGACCAGTAGTTTCCAAACTGGGGTCCGCGGCCTTTTTAGGGTACGTGAAGTATTTTTGAAGGTTCCGCGAAACAAAGGCTTATGGTAATATGGCTAATAGCTTGATAATAAAAAATGAAGTGCTTAACTTTGCAAATACATATTTGTCGCCTTTTGCTGATTCGCAATCCCTGATGGAGTTTTCTGTTTCGATCACGCTGCCCCATTGTGATATCACAGAGATAGTTCAGTTCATGCCATCACAAGTTTACTAACTGCAGAGCTGTAGCTGATGCTGCCCTTTCGCACGCTTACCAAATATCGAAACAGATTGGATGTCACACATGTCATTAGAGTTGCGCTTTATATTCTTTTGTTCATTTAACTATATGGCGCATTGGTTTTTTGTTGTTATCTTTTAATGTTTTGTTTTAGTGCCGGGCCGGAAATCATTAAATAAATTACAAGGGGTCTGTTTAGACTCACTTTGCAGCTTGAATTCTACAGCTTGCTATACTCTACACACTAACTAACTTTATACTGGCTTAAATGCAACATCTCTGATTGCCGACAACTTATGTGATGGAAATATTGATAATATGATTTACGCTTCGCAATGGCTATAAATTTTTGTGTAAAATGCGAAGATATTAATGATGTAGAGCAGAGGTCGGGAACCCATGGCTTGGAAGCCATATATGGCTCTTTTGGTGACAGCATATGGCTCCCAGACAAATCTAGTATTTTAGGGCTAAGTTTACTATTGTTACGAGATTTTATAGCCAAATTCTATACAATTCAACTACACTACGTTTGAGAACGCTCGCCCATCGCATGTCTATGTTGTCTAAAAGAGTTACCAGGCAGGCATTGTGACAAAATTAGGGGATTCTGGAACATATTTTGTGACATCACAAAGCGATAGAGTCACGGAGCAACAGAATAAAGCTTTTCGTTCATTTGTACATACTAGTTACAGTATATATTCGTCATATTTAAATTGGACTAGCAAAGTTAGTTTTTAAGATTCTACGGTAATGACTAACTGAACGAAAGAAGGGTGATGAGTATCGTAGGTTTCAACTAACTTGTGCTGCATGTGAGCAGTCGCTTAAGGCCCGCAGCGACAACATGCAGCATCAGAAGTCACGTTAAATTAGGGTTGCCATATCTGGAAAGACAAAATCCCTGACAAAATTTTAATGAGCCACATTGACCAATTTTGCAACCAAAACACTTATACTGTACAGTACTATGGTATAAATTCACGATGTATCCAAAGACACAAACTGTTGTCGCTTTAACATGAGACAAGAATGAATACAGAACAAAACGAAAGGAGCAGAATTGTTGCCCAATCTTCAGCAATAGTGACTAAACCCTAGCACGGAATAAAGCACAGGTAGAGAGAGTGCAATAAAAATTCTGATTAAAAAATGCTGGCGATTCAGGTCATATGTACCATCACAATTATCTGTATGCGACGCAATCAGCGTTGCACAAAAATGCTAGAATGTAACATATCTCTGAAAAATAGCATTTTGTGGATGCGCAATATCTGAATACTCGATTTGTAGCAGGGATTCACTATATTCGAAAATTTCTGACATTTAATCACTTTTTAACAATTCTCCCTGATGCATGACGAAAAATATGGCGTATGGCAACCCTACTTTAAATGTATATTGACATTGTATGTGTTGACTTTTGAGTAAAAATTTCAGGCCTGATTAAGTGAAGAAATGCTATATGGCTCGCACGGAAATGCAGTTTAAAAATATGTACCTTTTATGGCTCTCTTGACCAAAAAGGTTCTCGACCCCTGATGAAGAGGCACGATAGTTTCAGACTGAAAATATAGTCAGATTTATTTCCCTGAGAAAATCATCCCTATTTCTAATTATACTCATTCAGGCTTATGGAAGATTTGGATAATTCATTGCATGACTCGAATGAAGAAATTCGATCACAAGCTGTCATTGCAATGTCTGGTGCAGGAATTCGATCTGACACAACATTAAGATTTTTGGTTGAAATGTTGGGTCTTGATTCGAGTGATTATGTCAGATTGCAGGTCAGTCATCTAACTGATTTTTTTTCTAAGTTTGATATATTCAATTGTGCAATTTCAATTTGTTTTCATGTCATTCGAAATTTGATAGCAACCTCGACAAATATTATGTATACCATATTTGAGTGCATTTTTTTTCGTGACTTTGCGTCGAAGTCATGTAGAGTTGCTAGTGATCGATGATATTTGCTGTAGTAGTTTTTCACTTGATATAAAATTGCATTTATATTTGCTTCTTGTTCGTAATTTTAAATAAAGGTTTACACAAAGCAGGGTTACAGGCCACAAAATGGATAGGACAGCCATTTTTAGTAAAATGTCAAAACGTATTTATCGATTTAGTTCACAAGCTTTTTTGTCTTAAACTTTATTATTTGTTATTCAGGTAATAAGAACCTTTCAAGCACTTGGTGTGACAGACATTCGTGTGGTTAGAGCTGTGAGGGAAAGAGAAAAAAGCGGTGGTCCACTTGCTAGGTTGGTTTCATTTCATGATTCTGCACCAAGCTATGGGCAGCTAGTTCAAAAATGCTCAGGACTCTTCTGCACTGCGCTAATATGCAGATGTATGCTAAGGTTTAAATATATATTCATACGAAACATATGTTATTTTCTGCTTGTTTCAGAAAAACCCTGCTCTTGTTTGGATATACCGGTAGTTTTCTCATAAGGTCTCTCGTCTCTTATAACAGCTTCATCAGTTAAATGCAATTGTCGTTTTTAATAGGGCTGCACAAAGATATTTGAATGCATTTGACATTCCTCTGGCATCGTCGCAAGCCTCTCAAAGACGTGCTGCAAGCTCAAATGCCTTTGACAGGAACTTGACCCGCGGTAACTCATCATGGTCATACAATACAAGAGCATCAAACATATTTACTCGGGAATCAATGCGAAGTAAAACAACTCTCAATTCACCAACTAAAAGTTCAAGAAAAGCATCTTCTGTTGGACTGAACACAGATTCTTTTCCAAAAATTGAGATTTTATCCACAGCTACTAGAAAATCTCCTTCTAAGAAATCGCCATATGGCAAGGTTTCTTTCTCTGACGGAAGATTGCTTACTAGTGCCAGTAGTATTTTCTGAATTGTCCCCCTTTTTTCGTTCAGAAACATATAATTTGCCAGGATGTAATTATTACTGCTTTTTCCAAATTTTCAATACTTTTATTGTGGTTTGTAAAAAGAATGTACATAGCTATCGTTATTGAACTGCTGATATTTTACTTAGTTTTTTTAGTGGTCTCGCTGACATTTACCTATTTTACCCATGCATTTAAATCTCTCGCCTTTATCATGTTTAACCCACTGTATGGCTTTTTTCGTTTTGTTAAAATTATGAAGTTTTGTATATTTATGATAAATCCATTCCATTTCCATGCTTATCTTGTACAACTGTACTAAAAAAATTTGTCTTTAATAAGGCAATATCTACCAATGAAAGCATGTGATACTATCTTTTTGAGTGAATAATTTTCTTTAAATCAATCTAATGTTTTTGTCCTTAAAAGAGGATTCAAAATGGTTGCATAAAAATGACTACTATACAACACAATGTGTAGTAGTGGTGAAGCATGGATTTTGCAACCTAGTTATGTTATTATACATACTTTGAAATTACTCTCTAAATTATGAACTTAAGTGATTCAATGTGTGGAAGAATAAATATGTATCCAATATATTTTATTTGATGCAAACCAGTGTAAATATCATATTAAAGTGAATGACTTTTCTTCCAAAAAGGTATATATTATTATCATCAGAATTCTAAAATACAATTGCCTTGGTTCAGCATAATCTTGTGTCAAAATGATGACAGCACATCATGGCTATCATTCGCAAACAATTCCTATGCATTGTTCTTCGCCGCTAAGGCTGAACGCACCCAGGTTTCCAGTGCGAACCCAGGTTAAATGAACAGATCTGTTTGTAATAAACGGACGTACACAACACGTCTGAGTGTTGTTGTGTTTGTGAATTACGAAGATTGGTAAGCCCACCAACTTTCTCGTATTTTAATCCAGATGCCCAAACATTTGTTTCCGTAGATGCCTCAAGCGTAGCTCTTGGAGCAATTTAATCACAAATTGTACATGGCCGAGAGGATAGGATAGGATAGGATTTACATATTTATCCCGGGGGAGAGGAAAGCCGATAAGACGGCTTATCCATATGGCGAACCACGAACCTGCGAACCCACGCAGAGTAATTAGAGGTGCGGTGGCGAGCGTATTCCTAACGCTTAGCCCGTTGAGCCACACCGCCGCGCCAGTAACCTTTGCTTCGAGAACTATGTCGGCGACTGAATACACGACAAGTGGATAGGATAGGATTTACATATTTATCCCGGGGGAGAGGAAAGCCGATAAGACGGCTTATCCATATAGCGAACCACGGCCTCTCGTCCGGTTACCATTCCAAGTCGGGTATGGGATTAGTTATATTGTTTGTTTTCGGAAGCATGGACTTGGTGGTGGAGGAAGCCGTAACCGACCAGCGGTTACGTGAACCACCCAACGAGGGCGAGCATTGACGAACGCGAAGCATTAGCGTGTATCTTTGCTGTTGAACACTGGCATGTATATCTATATGGTCGTAAATTTACCCTGAGAACTGATCATATGTCACTAACTACGCTTATGCAAACGACTGGTTCAGGGCATAAACCATTGCGTTTACATAGATGGGCAGACCGATTATTACAATATAACTTTGATGTAAAATATATTTCTGGGAAGAATAACCAAGTTGCAGATATGTTGAGCAGATTCATACAAAACGATCCGGAAGAAGATGACCTTTAACTTGACGTCTTACAAATATCATTAAGTTTCTTGGTTAATGCAGACAAACTGAAAAAAGAATCAGAAGTTTTTGAACATTTTGTTGAACTACGCAGATTTATACGCGAAGATTGGCCTATAAATGTGAGTGAAGATTTTTTGAAGTTTCGAAATGTTCGTAGCGAATTGTCAACCTGGAATGAATATTGTATTCCAAGAGGTACTAGAGCAGTAAAACCAGAATCATTAAAACGTTCAGTTTTAAATATGGCACATGATGGTCATCCAGGTATTGTTAAAATGAAACAAAGATGTACAAATTCTGTTTGGTGGCCTGGTATTAACAAAAATATCGAAAAATTGTGAATCGTGTTTGTTATCAGAAAAATCGGTGAAATTTTTCAAACCTCCGTTGAAACTTTTGACATTTCCTGATGGTCCGTGGCAAGAGATAGAATTAGATAATTTTTGTGAAATTCATGTAGCTCCGCAGGGTTATAAATTTTTAGTTGTGGTATACGACTTGTACTCAAAATGGCCTGAAATTGCAGCGACTACTCAATCCTTGATAAACATTTCGAAAGATTTGTTTTCCAGATGGGGATATCCGAGAATTTTAATCACTGATAATGGGCCACAAATGACATCATACGAATTTGAAAACTATCTTCGCGATGTAGGTATAGAACATCGGCGAACAGCTCTGTAGAACCCAAGATGTAATGGAGCAGTAGAGCGCTTCAACAGGTGTAACAAAGAAGGTTTGAAAACACAAATTGCAGATAGGAAGCTATTCGATGAAGCTATACGAAGTATTTTAATTAATTATAGATCCTTGCCTCATTCTTTACCAAATTTGTCTCCAGTCGAACTTACGATTGGGAGAAAGTTGCTGCTTCCAATTGATTTTTTAAAACCGCGGGAAGAAAGGGAGATTGATGATTTGAGTAAAATGGTATTGCAAAAGCAAATGGAAACTAAGAATTATTATGATCGCAGATATAATTCACGAAAATCCCTTATAAAACCAGGGGACTATGTTTGTGTCCGTAGACCTAGTCGATCCCACAAATTAAAATCTCGTCTTTCAGATCCTTTACGTAAGATAAGCAGAAAAGGAAACCCTTTCAAGTTAGAAGATGGAACAATTTGGAATGCCTTAAGTTGTGTTCTATCAAACCCGAAGATTATTAAGAATAGAAGAGACTACGATGAATGCGAACCTGAAAAGATGTTTTAGTATGCAGAAGAATCGGTTCCAGAAGAAATTCGACGATCTCCCGTTCGTATAAGACCTCGACGCAGCAGACGACGACCAACATATTTGAATGAATATGTTCTTGATTGAGAAAGAGGGAAATGTTGTGTTTGTGAATTACAGCTACAATAAGTATATGTTGATCGAGAGCTATGACGTCATTGTCAAGCACTTTGCGTTGCGGACATTCTTGAAGGACATTTGTATAGTGAAGCTGGTCGCGCTAACATGTATCCTGCTGGATCTACTCTAATAGACTTTTCAGTTAACTTGTATAATTTGCGTGCTTGTTTATTTATGCATTATAAATAAACATTACAGGTGTGCCAAACTTTTTTGCTGCCCAGGGCGAATTTATATGATAATGATGCCCTCCACACCAAACTTCAAAACTAATTCGGGGGATGAACAAGTTATAGATGTTGTTATACATGAGAATGGTTAAATTAAAGGTCAAGTAAGAGTTAAGAGTAAGTAAATGTTCGTATTATTAATTAAATACTCAAACTAAGCAACGAACTCTCGTGTATAGGACCAGACTCATTATCTGTTCCCCCTACAGCATGCTCATGCTGCCCAGGACCGCTGCCTCTCATCTGACAACACTGGTAGATACTGCGTGCCCATGTATGTACATTAGTCTTCTTTTGGTAAAACAACGGACGTGAAAATTTTGAAATGTTATGGGTGCAAGGGGGTTGTTTTGACTTGGCGTGTATGCACAGATTTGGGTATTATACCGTCGAAGTACCTTAAGCCCGTACAAGTATCTACAATCGCTTTACCTGCGGCTGAGGATAATGAGGACATGTCATTTGCCAGATGTACCCTCATCGGATGAAACTTTAGATATGAAAGGCAAACTTATTGTATATTTCAAAGATGTGCGCAGTTCAGAAAAAATACTGAAGCCAATGGAGGGCCCTCCAATGAAAATTTACTTCAGGGACGAAGCAAAACCTTCCGTATCACATGCCCCTAGAACAATTCCGTATGCATGGCGAGAAGAAGTTTATCAGCAAATGCAAAATATGGTCGAAAGAAAAATAATATCACCAGCAACCGAAGGGTGATGCCATCCTGTGATAATTGTACCGAAGCTGCAAGGCGGTTTACGTGTTTGCGTTGACTTAACAAAGCCTAATAAATTTGTTACCCTGCCATCATATCCACTACAGACCCCAAAATAGGTAATATCTGGATTATCGGGTGAGTCCGTATGTTTTTCTACAATGTACGCTAAGCCTGGTTATTGACCAAATCTCGCTCGAATCAGGTCGTTAGCGCCTGACAACTTTTATGACCCCGCTGAGGTAGACATAAATTGTATGAGCTCCCAGGGGCTTGTCATCCACGGGTAGGGCTGGGCATTTCGAATCGAATCGAATAGTAAATTATTCGAATCGGTTCAGAGATAAATTTCGAATCGCCGCCATCTTGTTTTTATCTTTCCGTTAATGGTCGAGGTGAATTCCCCAATTTTTTTTTCATCGGAGTCATATGTTTTCAACGAAATTCTAACATACGATTATTTTCTGTAGTGAGTTATTGATAAAACATGTTTGTTATTCTGTGTGAACGCTCAGTAATCTATCTGCTGAGTGATTTATTCTATGTCTTCAGTAATTCATTTGTTAAGAGGACCAATTACTATAAAAAGTCGTCTACAATTATATATTTCCAAGTATTCGAGATTCGATTCGATTCGAAAAAATTATTCGATTCGATTCTGAAATCACAAGGTATTCGAAAATGCCCAGCCCTATCCACGGGTGACTAGTACTGCGGTCGGGAAGATGAGGCGCTTCATGGAATTCTATGGAAAAAGTGTCGATGACGTACTCATGTATTCCAAAACTTTCCCAGAACATGTCCGTGCCGTTTGGGCATTTTTATGTAAATTTAAGCTTACCATACGTACTGCTTTAGGCGGGACAGTCCCGCTTGTTAGCGTCTTGTCCCGACGTCCCGACAAATCAGCCAAAAGTCCCGCTTTGGCGTTCAGCCATCCAGCATAATAAACGAACATGTTCTCGTTACTGTTGTTACTGTGTAGCGCAGCGCTAGCATACTTACTGAAGGTGAATGCGTTTGTTTCCTTTTTTTCCACTAACATTGTTAGAAAACGTATCGCATGTAAAACCAATACTAAATAGTCTAAATTCGATTTATTTGTACCGGTATCGTTAATGTCAATTCCTTTCTCTTTCTCGAACTGGACCCGATATTTGGACAGAGAATATGCGCATGAATTCTCGATGACAATATGGTCGATGAAGACAGCCGGGATAGCTTTAAATATAGGTCTAAGTAGTAAAATCGGAAAATGTAAAGTTACAAAATCACAGCTAAGGGGTCGTTGTCTTTAGAGGCGTCCCACTTCTATGTCACAAAAAGATGGTAACCCTATGTAAATGTCGCCATAGTAATACCACACTGAACACTGTGAAAAATTTGCATTCTCGGCAGGCACGGTAAAATTTGTGGGGTTTATCATTTCGAAACATGGTATTCCGACTGACCAGGAAGTTCACGTAATTTCAAAATTTCCGACTCCCGCGAATATCACTGAATTGCGTAGTTTTATAAGTCTGGTAAACCAATTAGGGGAGTTCACACCATGCATGCATCACACGGGATGGGATTGGGCTATGGGTATAATTGTCATTGGGTGCAAATCAGTGAGGAGCTGGAGAAATCGTAACAACCGGAACGCACCTAATTTGTGTATGCAATATATATTTACAACACGACGCGGATGCTGCCAGAAATTTTTGTCTGTCCCAAGATAGAGACGAAGAACTACAATGAAATATGAATTCATTATCTGAAATATGTCTGTTTAAAATTACAAGAAGTCAAGAATATTCATACCAAATCAATACAAATGGTATTATTATAATGTCACAGGATAAATTTTCACGGGGTCAAAGGTCGGCGAACAATCCACTACACGTCACTGCTGTACTAATTAATTGTCTGTCATAATGTAAAAATAATTTCTACGTAACAAAACGTAAGTTAATATCTAATTTTACAAGATAAACTAAACTTTCTATGACATAATTTCATATCAACAACAGAAATGCAATAAAATGTCCAACAACCACAACGCCGTTCCGGTGCGTTATAATAAGTATAGTATAAGTTTATTTCGACTTCATAATCAGCATAACAATACATTTGACAGATAAAAACAAATCAATAAAAACTGATTATGAAATCAGGGGAGCAAACGAAACCATAGATAAGGTTTATAACGTACAAAATATAAGATGGAAGGTTTTCCCAAGAGGAAGTGGTACGTGTTCACTCACCTGAAATTATTAAGTTATTTCACACACGCTCACATGCACCCACCAGCCACACACACACAACCACTGAGAAGTTATTTAAGTAAGAATAAAACGCGATAAATTTAGGGTATACTATACAGTAAACAAAAAAAAGTAATAAATAGGCTACTAGAAAAGAAAAAATTATTTGCCACACCATATTGATATTTTTGTAATGGTTGCCATTGCCAAATTGATCGATCTTCTAATCGTTAATTAAAATATAAAAGGAAGATTCTATTGAAAACATATTGCCAAGCTGATTATAGTTGGAGTCAAATGCCAAGTTGCCCAACCAAAGTTGCCAGAATTGGGTGCATGAAGAGGTGGGCGAGACCATTTTATACCCCAAATTAGAGCCTATATTATTGCCAAATTATAGTCCAGATTGTAATTAAAGTTACCGGTAACAGTAAAATTACTATAATTAAGTAAAGTAGGATATGGAAATAAATTGGTTACAAAGGGTGTAAGTGAGGTTTTTCATTCTTGGGTATTGATTTCAGACAAGGATATAGGAATAAGGTTGTTATTTCACAGGATATCGGAGTCTTTGTTTGATTTTTTCCTTATGTGTTTTACTTCATTTAATCACTTTGAAGTAACCTGAAAAACAAAAAATAAAACTGCGAGTAGATGTTTCAATGATTGGGTGAAGGGGAACGCGCTGAACTATTTATTACAGGCAAAAAATAATTGTTTAATTGAATGGGATGTATTGTCATTATATAGCGATGGATAGATCATCTATGATGACATTCTGCTTGGGACAGAGAAAAATTTATCACACCATGCAAAAAACACACAAAATTTTACTATCTATACCTTGGCCAACAAGTCAACTCAAACACCAATACCATGCCTTAACATAAATGCATGCATACGTAAATGATATAAAAACCACATCCAATTTCAATGACCCACAGAAAATTAAAATCTGAAGGGGAGAATCCAACATAGCTCTACTGCTCGACTAGTTGCAATAATTAGTAACCTTGCAGGAACTATATTATACTATCTACAACCCTTATACCACTCAAACGTAAGACCAAGCGTGTATGATAAGGACATAACAGCTAGAAAAAGGTAAAAACACGAGCGTGAAGTGATAGAATGTGTGCAGTTATTTAAAGAAAATATCATCCGGGTATGTCAGCTACCTATATATTCAAAAAAAATATACTCATGCATGTCACAATACCATTTCTTTGGTGATGGACTAGGTCCGGCCAAGTCATGGCAAGATATAACAATATTATTATAGCTGTTCAACATTTTCATTAAAACAATAATGTGCAAGTGTGGAGTGTCCCAAGTTTTTGTCATCGAATACCACCCGTAGTAATTTTTAATATTTGGAAACTAAATGAGACTTGACTTGTTTTTGAAAAGATTTTTTGGACTTTAACGTCTTCAAATTTAAGGGAAGAGAATTCCAAAGTTTGGGTTCAGTAAAGGACAAGGAATGCTGACTCACAGATTGACTCATGAAAGGTACGAATAAATCAGAACTACTTCTTCGGTTGGAGGTATTTTTGACAAGTATGTCATTAAAGCAATTGGGCAGCGCATTATTATGGAAGTCGTAAGCTAGGGATAATATTTCAAATTTCATCATATCTTCAACCTTAAGTATATTTAGTGATTTGAAGTAAGGGTCTACACTTTCACGTTTTCTTTTACCAAAAACTATTTTTAAAAATTATTACAAATACTCTGCAGTTTTGAGACGAGTGTTTCATTACCATGAAGCCAGACTGAACAACAATATCGAATATGGCTAAGTAGTAATGATTGAAACATTGCTAGTAGAGCTGATTGATCAACACACTGGGATACTTTGGCAGAAACTGCTAGGTTTCTTTTTGTTTTACCAATAACATGTATTATTTGTGATTTTCATGACAGATTTTCATCAAAGATAACTCCTAGAAATTTTATTTCTTTCACTCTTTCAATTCCATTGCCATTGAGCAGTAGTTTTTTTGAACAACTCACACTTTTATGCTTGCTTGGATGTAATAATACAAATTTAGTTTTGTTAGCATTAAGAGATAATTTATTAACTAACATCCAGCTATGAATGTTGGTTAGTTCTTGGTTTGCAACTGTGAATAGATCTTCAAGGTTTTTCCCATGAAGAATCAAGTCAGTGTCATCAGCAAACATGATCGACTCAGAGGATTTCAGACACCTGGACATGTCATTAATGTAAGCTAGAAAAAATAATGGGCCAAGTAAAGATCCTTATGAAACTCCGTGTTTCATGACACAAATATTTGTAGAGAATGAGTTGTCATATTGCACAATTTACTTCCTGTCTTGAAGGTAGCTCCTGATCCAATTGAATGGCACGCCTCTAATTCCATAGTGATAGAGCTTACTTAAAAGGATGGAATGGTCAATGGTGTCAAAAGCTTTTGAGATAACAAGAAATATTACAATTGCATGTTGTTTGCATTCAAACGCCTTGTTCAGTTTGTTTACCAAAACATTAGCAGCCATAGCAGTGGAGTGATGCTTGCGGAAACCAAATTGATGCTAGTGGAAAACATTGTTAGTTTCAAAGTAGTGTGACATTCTACTATACATTATTTTTCAAGAATCTTAGAAAATGATGGTAAAAGACTAATAGGTCTATAGTTTCCAAGATCGGAAACACTACCCTTTTTGAAGAGAGGAAGAACTTTGGATGTCTTGAAGCTTTCAACGAATAATCCACTAGATAGTGAAAGATCAAATATAAATGTCAGGATATCAATAATATGTTCTGGAACACGAGTGCAAAAAGTGCCGAAATATAATTTGTGGAAACACCGGACCAATGTTCCCTCTAATTTTTGTAGTATGTGTGCGCACTTTTTTGGAAATGACTAATATTTGTGCAAAAACCAATAAAGAAATTTTGGCGTTCTAACCGGGTAATAAGTGGGCTTATTAGAGAGAGAGAGAGAGAGAGTTTATTTCATTTTGTCAAACCAAGAAAACAATTTATGCACACATAAACAAATATCAAAAAAAATAGTTTTCGGTATATGACTGGGGGGCAACGATACGACCTTTGGGGGTCATCAGAGTCAGTTGCCACCCAATTATATTAAATAAGCATAAAAATAACAGGTTCGTGTCAATATTTTAATGTCTCTCACGATTTATACTATGTACAATATTTACATGAATTTACTATTCTTAATTATGGAAGCATTCTTTTAAATAATAGGATTTTGCACAAATTGAAATTTTATTGCAAAATATAAAATGATCAAAACGAAAAAAAGTGGGAAAGCAGGTCAGACAAGCTACCCCTTATTTGGGTAACTTGTTGTATTAAGAACATTTTGGTTATTCAATAAGTTTTTCTATAGATTGTAAATGCTCTAGTGAAGGCTATATGTTATCAGTAGATAACAATGAACATACATGGGAAATAATAAATGAAAAATTGATTGTAACAGATGGTTTTATTTGAATTCAAATAAAGGGTGAAAAAAGAACAAAAGAACATTGTTACATTACATCGAAATACGTCTGTGCGCAGTAAATCTATGCGTGTGCGCAGCCTCTGAAAGCTGTGTGCGCGCGCACACGCGCACACCTTAGAGGGAACACTGCACCGGACCCAATTAATTTTGAAGTTTTGTATGCGGATCTTCGGTATGATTAGTTGAGTAGCCCTGGCCTACCCAAAACAATTTTCACCTTAGCTCTTATGGGGAATGTGATCGCCAGAGCAGAAATTTGAATTTTTTGTAATTTTCTAGTTATCTTCCATTGTAGACGTGTGCAGTTTTAAGAATAGAATATTTTTTATATATTATTTGATATTTTTATAAGTGACTATAACAGTCACTTTAGGTCTGACCGGTATGTTAGTCTTTGGTCTGACTAGAGGTCGTGGTTCGCCATATGATTGAGCCGTCTTAACGAATTTCCTCTCCCCCTGGATAAACATGTGAATCCTATCCTATTCTTAATTAGGACCGCTGGTCTAGATTGGAATGTAGGCTATTGGTCTGCTATGCGCTTTGGACGGTAGGACCCGGTAGGACGATAACATTTTTTACAGACTTTCGGACCGCGAGATGGCATAAGACAGTAAATGCGGTGGTTTGATTTATGATGATCCTGACCTAAATCTGCGGGTGGAAATGGCCTAATCGTTATAGATACGGTACTAACAAAAAACGTAATTGACAGCGCCATTACTTATAAGTTCTTGAAGTTGTGGTTATTTTTCCAATACCGTACCGTATCTGAATACCGGTAACCGGACTGCCTGACGAGAGGCCGTGGTCCGCCATACAGCCATATGAATAAGCCGTCTTAATCACTTTCCTCTCCCTGGGGTAAATATGCAAATCCTAAGGGAAAGATCATTTCGTAACTTTCTGACTTCATATAGTTCAGCAGTTATATGCTAATGCTACCACAGATGTTTGCTACTGTACTAGCTAGAGTTACTTGGGAACTTTGGTTTAATTAAGTGCGGTTGTCTATTTCTGCATCTTGAAAATCAGGCATTAATTAATACAGTTTTAATTACTGAATTATCGATAGGGATGTAAACTAAACTTCCTGAAATAATAACCGTTTTAGGAAAATGATGAGGCTTAATTGAAAATAAATTGCCGTCATGCCACCTAAACGAAAAGCAAAAGGGGCAAAAAATTTGGGAGGGACGATTTCTCTTCATTTCAAAAATTTGTCTGATGATGATGATATTGGTTCATTAATCAGTGAAGTGGATGAGTCAAAAGCACCGTATAACTTGCACCAAATATCAAGCAATTCACACACGACAGATGTAGATATTAATTCCAATGCAATGGATGCTTTCGCATCGCAACTTTCTTCAGATCCTCTCTCACAAGGCCCATCTTATTCAAAATTCATGGAAGTTGGCGACCCTTCTCCGTCCTCTCCTCCACATAGCTTTACTGAAGATGTTGAATGTAAAAAGCAAGCTCCACCCAGACCGCTTAAACCACCTAATCGTGAATTCTCATTTAAAAACAAAATTCATACAAGTAGTATTGAAAAGAAATTGGAATTATCTGATATTCCTAATATAGCTGTTGGTGCTGCAGAAGATTTGAATGAATCAAAAGAGATTCAACAATTGAAAGCTTCGCCATCTCTTAGTGCACCAACACAATGTGTGACCCATCCTCTCGTACACTCTACATCTGATAATGAGGAAGAAGATTTTGATGATATGAGTGAGACTCCTATTTCACGATATGGTGACAAGGCTGACCAAGCTATGAACACTCCAGAAGTCTCTACCAAGGATATGATATCAAGTGTAATTTTTGACCCAAAAGCACGAACTCAACTTTTTTCCAATATAAAGAAAAACATACAACAGTACACTGGTACAGGCACTAAACCTCATATTGAAAATGCATCCAATAGGCCAGTAGAAACAGATGTTGGACATGAAGGTGATGGACATTCCACTCCAGTTTTTCGTACATCTTATCATTTGATGGGGAAGAATGTGGATTCTCTAAACTTTACTCCTAAGGTCGGTAAATTTCTTGAGGGCAAGATCTTTTGCTGAGTAGGTAGAACATCATAAATAAAAAAATTCAATCAAATTTGAGTAATATTTGTTGGTTTCTTTATTGCTGGTCTATGTAGAAAATGACACCCTGCGTTACTACTTTCTGTAGTGAATTTGAAGTTTACAATATTTCAACTCATGTCACATTTATCTGGTTTATAAAAATATGAAAACTCTCTTAATCTTTTTATTCTACTATTCAGACTGTGCCTGAATTGAGGAAGAGATCTGCATCGGACTACGATGTGATTGGTGGGTTTTATTGAGTCAATCCATATATAGTTTACCTTCTGACTTCACTAGACATTTTTTATTTAAAAAATATTATGATAGCCCAAAACAAATTTGAGTTCTGAACTATTTTAGCGTCATTATGAATATAATAGTTTCTGACCAGAATTATCTCATCCTACTAGGGCAGTTCTGATGCTGCAAAATTCACACTTGGTGTAACAAAGTCATGATTTTTTGTTGATTTGAAGATGTAAAATTTGATTTGAAACAACATGGAATATTCATAATTAAATTGTTGTAGAGAAGAGTTCTAGAGCATTAAATTTGTAACATGCTAACCTAATTTTATTATTGGATTTATATACTAATCTTTTTAGTGCTATCATATATGGTAATCCTTGCAGTTGCTGAATGAAGTCCATTTTTTATTTGCAGATAATAAGACTTCTAAAGATTTAATGAGACCTATTGCTGAACCACAAAGGTTTGGATTTTTAGGATATTTTTATGATGGTTTAAAATAATACAATATTGAATTAGTCATGACTTCTTAGAAAGGGAAATTCTGATGTAATCTATATATTGTGTGGGCTATGAGTTTTGGGCTAAAAATCTCAACATCTGAAATAGAACAGAATTATATGAAAATGCTGCTTACTGAGGAGCAATAATATACTATTGTCTTTGCAATATTTGTAAACGTCTTCTAGCTTGATTTTACGGCTTGTGCAATTTTTGATGTGATGTCAAGTAATATATACTCATTGATATAATTCTGTGCAATTTTTGACGTAATGTCAAGTAATTTATACTCATTGATATAATTCTATACGTACTTTGTCGAACCTGATCCAATTAGAGTATGGTTTTTGACCATACATGGCCAAATATTACCCAAATTGATAGCAAGGCTGCTGCTATGATAATATTTCCTCTTCTGCAGCCTATGCCTCATGCTGAGGATTGAGCAAATACAATTCATGACTTCATTTCTATTGAGAAGTATCTATTGTGAAACGATTTTCTAATAGCATTCTTCGCAGGTCATCGACAGTTGCAATGAGCTTTTCTTCATTACTTGCTGAAGGAAAGAAAAGTAAAACTGAAGATTCTCTTTCAATTAATTCTAATAGCAATTCATTTGAAGACGTAGAAGAATCGTGAGCTTTTTTTACTATTTTATTTCTTTATTACCAGTGAGTGGAATGTAAATTATGTTTATTTTCATGCACCTTAATCAGAGAATGTAAATTTTGTGTTTTTTACAAATATATGTGTATCCGTTCCAATATTATTCATCCAACTTTTCTAATTTTTTTCTCCTGATTTTGTATATTATAAGTAACCGAATATGTTTTATGGTAAAATCACAATGAATGACAATTCAATTTAAAAAAAATGGAGCTTGATTTTTCTGTCTGCAGCCATGATAAGCAATTACAAGTATACAACTTTGCACACGAAATATTGATTTCATTGTTGTTGTTGCAATAGAGCCGTGGAGCCAATGCTTGACAAGTCTGGCATGACGAAATCGTCAAGTATGGAGAAAACAGCAGATTACGCATCACCGAAGCAGAAACTACTTTCTCCAGTGAAAATTGCCACTTCGTCTACGCCCATATATTTGCTTTCGTTTCTCGCATATTTAGCGTATCTTTATTTTGTGCTGCCACTGCCATTTTTGATGCACGTAGTTATATCATGTAAGTGTTAATTATTTGACTGATTATTTTCAACTGTACTATTGTTGGCTCAGGTTCAAGTGTAAAACACACATGATCTGTCACAATCATCTGTCGATTATGATTGTAAATGATAGAAAGCAGATTCTTATTTAATATGTGAAGCAGTTTCTTAGTGCTAATAATTCTCATTATCTTTGCTTCAATTTCAGCATTTATTTTTGGTGTAATTTGTTCGACACTGGCTTTGTGTATATTAACTCCTCAAAGACCTCAACTTAAGGAAATCAAGCAGCCCTATGTCAGTCAACCAATACCATATCGTATTCCTAAGTCTGTCTTTAATCCAGATCAGGCTTTTAAGGTAAGCTTGATTTTGAACTTATCTCGTTGTTTTATTATTTTTAGGGTACTCCCGTAGTGTGTGTACCACGTTAGGGTTAGGCCATAATTTTATTCCAATTTTCCTTATTTTAGTTTTATTCCGAGTTCGGGGACTGTCCGTGTTAGCCAAGTGAATATACCCCCTGCCCATAGGCTTCAATCCCTTTGCACAACTTAATAAGTAGGCAAACAAAATTATTTACTTCCATATTGATACACACTTTTGGAGCGCCATTTTTAGTCCTATTGTGTGGTACTGGCTTCAGTTTAATTTTTAGCAATACATTTTATATACCGGTATTTATTTTGTTATATATGGGTTTCTTCATAGATTGTTTAGAATTTAAGTAACTCTCAAGATGCTGCAATAATCTAAATTTAATTGTTGACTCCTGGATAGTTTTCCATACTCTCCTTTCAAACAATATTAATTTCAATATGTCTAGCCAAAATTGAATTTCTATGAATTCATGAATCAAATTAAGTATGTTATTGGAATCTGTCTTGGTAAAGCTATGATCAAAAACAACAGTGTCAAAATATAATGAAACATTGGAAAGTTCATTGGTTATCCCATGCATAATAAGACATTCATATATGATCTGTCCAAATCCAATCCAACGCTAGTGAAGATCTTATTAAATAACTTTCTCGGAACAATAATGTATGCACATAACACAAAAATGTCTTGTTATGTGAAATAGTACTCGCTGATGAACATTTTATGATATGTCTAAGTCTAATATGCTTCAGTATATCAGAATTACTTGTCTGGCCTTGCAATTTACAATGATGCTACCATTTTATGGACCACCAATCAGACACTTCATTTATACTCAGGGCTGGATGAACCAAATTGAAATTTATGAACCTGATAGTTATCATGTCAATGCCACTCGATCTGTTTTTGTTACCTTGGAAGGGAAGGATTTGCGCTTGCAAACACCAAACAGGTATCTCGTCTTTTATGCCTTGATTTTATACCTGTTCATCAGTTTATTTTTACATGGATATTCACTTTATTACAACCAAAAGCTTCAGATGTTCATTTGCAATTTCTGAAAATTTAACCTGATTAAGCCATTACGCCAGATGAGGGCAAATTTTATCTTCGATAACTTTGCGTGGGTTCGCAGGTTCGAATCACATGCGAGGATAGTTATGTCTGAGAAGATTGCTGGCCTCCTCGTCGCCGTAGGGTAGTCCACGTGACCGCTAGTCGCTTAAGGCTTCCTCCACCATCAAGTTCATGCTTCCGAAAAACAAATAACTACCGGTAACTAATCATATACCTGACATTGAATGGTAAATGGACAAGAGGCCGTGGTTTGACATATGGTTAAGCCGTCTTATTGCCTTTCCTCTCCTCTCGGATAAATATGTAAATCCTATCCTATCCTAAAAATTTCAATTTATCAGTAATTGATATTTGCATACCAGTAGGTGCGTAGTGAAATCACACATTGGGCCTTTCTATCAATTGTGATGTAGCTGATGTAAGTGGAGTTATATGTTATTCAAATTTGATTTTTTATCGTATTTTTAATAGTTTATTTTAATTGTTAATACATTGTTATTTATAACATTTTTGAAATTTTTTTTTTTCAAATATCTTATAGAAATATTCCTCGTCGTGCAGCATTTGGGGAAGGTAATATTCAGTTATTAAATGTTGTTCATCATAAAATTTGGGATATAACTAAAGCTAAGGTGAGTTTGTTAATATATGCATGCCTGTAGATCAGGGGTGGGCATGGTTTTTGGACCAGGGGCCAAAAATTTTACCCACCTAGACTGGCGGTGGAGGGCAATGTAAGTGTAAGATAAAAAGTTATATTCTATGACCAATATTTACAGTGGTACCAAAGCAAAATGGGGAAAACAATAGGCCTCGTGCCGAAACTAAATTTATTTGCAATCTCAACGAATTACTTGAGCTATTTTTAACTAAAACATCGAAATTTGGTTTTAGTTGGATCGGGTAAGCATCAGACGGGCAGATTGAATTGTCCAACGAGCCGGATTTGGCCTGCGGTCCGTAGTTTGTCCATGTCACAGCTGTAAATAGTATCCAGAAAATTTCGTTTTTTTTTGGCATTATTTTAAGTTCAAGCTGTCTAAATTGGGAATCTTAAGAATTATGGTAAATGTAATTATATTTTCAATATATTTTCCCAACCTTTAGTAGGGAAATTTGTGTTTTGTTATTCTTCTCCTAATTACTAAATTTATATGAATATGCTCGTGCAGATATTATTTTTGATTTGGTAAATTAATCAAAGCGACTTATAAAATCTTTTTGTCTAAAATAATTTTCTTTGTTCCAGGTCTACCTTGTTCCTTATGGATTGGTTAAGAAACGAGTTTGGAGCAAGAAATATCCAATATGCATAGAGTTTCCTCCTAACAAACCCCATCAAAGCAAAAGCACTCATAAAAAGGGGCAAATGCAGGACCATCAAGGTTATTTTTGTTACATTTGTTTATGAATTTACTGTAAAGCATCTGTTTTCAACTTTAAATAAACAAAAAATATCAACTTTATTTTTTTTATAGATTCTTTTGATATTATATCTGATGATGATCTGATTGAAAAAATTTATCTTTTTGGAAGAACTCAGAGACAAAAAGAAGAATGGTTTTATAGGTGTGGTATGATTTATTGATTTACTAGTAGCCCCCTTCAAACATAGTATGCCTCCTCTTGTCTGAATTTATTAATACATGTAAATTTTAAGCAGTAATAAAAATTGCCTAATTATTTTTTTTTTTTGTCTCACCAACTGCATTTTACCTAACATACCGACTGAGACGACATCCCAATATACGACTTTGCAATTAGTAATTGAGTTGTTGTCAATATCAGTCTCATCAAATCTTCATAGACTGTCATTCGCTTTCTTGTTCTTGCTCTGATATGAAGAAGAGTAGATATGTTTTGTCAAATGGGAATAATATTTGGAAGGCTTGATCAGTATTTCTTTGGGAAGTAATTTTGCTCCTTCAGGCCAATTTTTATTTTCAAAATAGGTGATGTGTAACTTACCTAAAATTTCCTGGTTCAAAATTTTTGTTCTGATTTCATCTCTTTGTGCAATCCAGGTTTCAGAGAGCTATTCATCTGGCAAAGGCAAACACACCTACGAAGTTGGAAAGTGCAACAGATGTTAGTATCGGATTCTATTTACAATTCTATTTAAATCAACTATTTGCCCCAAAAAATAATTTTACAAATATCAACAGGCTTATCAGTTATCACACACTGATTGTCAAATATTATTTGAAAATTTTGATATTTGAGTTGATAATAAAATGTATCCAATAGGAGCAGTCCCAAAATTGCTTTTAGTAATCTTTAGTAATTCCACGAGATCACTTTATCTAGCGTTGAAAAGTATTAGAAATCAAGAGGAGTAGTTTGGTAATATACACCCATATCTCACTTAGCAATAATGTCGATAATCCCGAAGTATGTGAACCAAGATGGCGGACACTGGAACGTAGTTGGTATATCAGGTTAGAGTTAGACCATAAATTCATGTACGAATACTACGGTAGTCACTTGGCTAATCCCTGAACTCGTAATAAAACTAAAATAGGTAAAATTGGAATAAAATTATGGCCTAAACCTAACCTGTTACACATGCTGCATTCCGGTGTCCGCCATCTTGGTTCACTTACTTCGGGAGTACCTAAATTTCTAACAATAAAAATAAACTCAATTTGGGAGGTACTACTACCTCTACGTTTGCGTTTTTAGTTTATTATGTATATTTATCTCATATATTTTGAATATTTAAAGGAGGTTGATATACCAAGCACTGACACTGCATTTCATGGTGTCAAAAAAATGCAAAATGAGATGAAAAACATGAAACGATCAGATTTAAACGATGTTCTTAAAACATATCAAGATTATTATACATCAATGTGTCGATTGCTTCCTGATCCTACAGTTTACACTACCGAGCGATCAGGTGATTATTATGTAGTTAAGTGTTTGAGCACAGATTATGTTGTTTAATTGAATTGAATGTTCATAAATATTGTAGTTTTTATTTATAAAGTTTGTTATCGTAGATTTCGCAAAAAATTTATTTGAATATCAAGTGTTTTCATATGATATCTAAGGAATTGTATAGAATTTTTAATGCAATTTTGGGAGATCCAGAAGTGTGTGTACCAATATGGAGGGAACTAATTTTGTTTGTCTACTTTACATCAAGTTGTGTAAAGGGACTGAAATCTATGGCTTATTAACTTGGCTAACACACACAGACAATCCCCGAACTTGTAATAGAAGTAGAATGAGGAAAATCGGAATAAAAGAATGGCCTAATCCTTCAGAATCTGGTACACACACTACGGGAGTACCGAATTTTGTGCGGAAATTAAATAGTTATCAGTAGGGCTGAAAATGGTTAATTGGTTAACCAATCTTAGATGGTTAACGGTTACGATTTACAATTTCTTCAATGACTACGTCATCGCAAATTTATCTCCTGTGGGCTGTGGCGTATAATTCAAAATTATATCATCAACTGTATTGGTAAGGAGCTAATAAATGTGAAAAATAATTGAAGTACCAAGATTGCTGATTATGAAAATTTGACAATGAAAAATTCAGAATCAGTTTTCGGTAAAAATAGATTGTTCACGATTTCGTCTATTCGACTTTTATTTGATTAACGACAAATGTATAATTTCAGGTTCGTCGCCACGTACAAAACATGACGATACTGTAAATATAGATCAGTCAAGGGGCGTTAATTATTTTGTTTCCTCAAGCAGTCATGATGCGCTTCCTGAAGTTATTTTGTCACAACCTAGACACTTAACGGTTAGTGAGAATGTTTCAAATTATTTGAATGTTTTTCTTCAGCCTCCATCAGCAGGGAAGAATCACTACCAATTATTGCTTAGCTGAATAACCCAATTTAGAATCAATTTCAAATTCCTTTACCATCTAGGATAGCGACTTTCATGTTTATTTAGGACAGGGGTTCCCAAACCGCGGCCCGCGGGCCAACTCCGGCCCGCGTAACGATTTAAAATGGCCCGCCGAGCTTAAGTGAAACAATGATATAGATTTTGTTTCTACCTTTTTACAATCTAGAAACCGCCAATTGTTATGTCATTATCACAGTTTAAGCTCGTGTTCATGGTAACAATTCGATTATGCCGGTATCTCAATTATACGTACCGTATTAGGTTACATAGGGCAGTAATTTAGTTTTAATCAGCCGTTTAAGAAAGGTTAGAGATGTGAAATTATATACAAGACTCTGAAAACAGATGTTACTCCAATAAATGGCATCGTTCGTATTTCTGTATTGAAAAGAATCACACTTCAGCTATTTGTCCACTTTGCCGACGAACTATTCAAGTTATAAAACAATACGACATAAAGCGCCATTATGAATCAAACAAACATGTTTAAAAAAATGTCAAATGTGAATCCACAGAACCCCAGCTAAACCGTTGCACACTTTCGGGCACTACACTCTTCCGGCCCGCGAACACCCTTTCGATTCTAATTTTGGCCCGCGGCTAATAAAGTTTGGGAACCCCTGATCTAGGACAACAGGAATGCTGATGAATTGCCCTTAACTTTATGACAAACCCCTTATGGTGTTACAGGTGCATGTAACATGTATAGGGGCAATATGAATTTCATTTGAATTGAAATACTCAATTAATTAATTAATGGGGTACTTCTATTATAATGAAGAACATCTTTCATGAACAAAAATCCAGTCATCTATTCATTTAATGTCAACTTCGGTCATCTTCGTATCAAATCTACTCAAGCTCCAATGTGAATATCAAGAAAGACAAACTCCTCTTTTAAAATTCATTTATGGGTAGAATGAAAAAGCATGCTTAAGCTTTCAGATTTGAAATTTGTTTTGTTTTTCTATGTCACACAGATACCATCACATCGTGCTGGCGAGCCTGGTTTGGAAGTTGCATGGTTCAATGTTGTTGTTGGAAGAGTAATGTTTGACTTTTTACGGAGGCCAAAATGGGCAAATTGGTTATCTACTAAAATCCAGAAGAAACTTGAAAAAATTCGGGTATGCCATTGTTTCAAGATATTATTGTAAAGACTGCATTTTTTTTTATACATTGTCTGATTATCTTTATTCCTAAGTTATTGTGTAAAAAGGACAATCATGAATTTTGCTATTTACAAAATTTAATAACTGAAACGTGGAGTGACCATAAAAAACTGCATTGAAACACTAAAATGTTTTCATAGTAAAAGGCAGCACTTCGATTATCAAATTTTTTCGATTAAGGTGAAAATTTAAATGGTGATTTGTGAAAGAAAGAAGCTCGTGTGTAGAATTGTATCGATACTGCTATACTTTGAATTTTTTACTACCTGTGAAGTATCAGGTTGAGATATGTTTAAATTTTATTAAATTGGCTCAAGTCAAAGCTGAATGATGTGACTCAATAAATTTCAAGACTATGACATCAGTAAAAGCTTCATTCATTATCTGTATTGCGTCAGCATGGCATGTTGTGAAATGAATGCACATTCCTCATAGTCTCATTAATTTTATGAATTGCTTTTAGTTGCCTTATTTCATGGAAGGACTCAAGCTCACAGAAATGGATCTCGGTACAACCATACCTCTCGCTCATAAAATATCCCTTCCAAGATTAGATTCACAGGTTAGAGAGTTGTGATTTTGTAATTCTTCTCCTGCTATTTTCAGTTTTTTAACTCATGTAGTTATTATTATTATTTAATGATCATAAGAAAATTTTTGTTATCAAGCTATATTTTTATAGGGAATTTGGTTGGATATGGATATAACATACAATGGAGCAGTCCAAATGACACTCGAGACAAAAATGGTATTGACAAAACTAGGAAAAAAAGATTCAGCAATATCTGTTGATAAAAAAGGGTAAATTGATACATTTTTTTCTGCTTTTTATTCTGTATATATTTGTACTAAGATTCCGGGGAAATTGGGTAAAATCATGTAAGATAATCAGAATTTATTTACAAGTTGTATGGGTGTAATGACATTACAGTTGATACAATTAGCACATCTGGGTGGATGGGGATCAGGCGCACAGCCAGGATTTTCAAAAGGGGGCGGTTATAAAATAGAAAATTCCTATTTCCATTCCGGTCTGAAACAGTCACTGCGATTACGAGCTCGTTAAAAGAGTCGCCTTTTCCAGCGTATAATGAAAATTTAAACACCAATGTAAAGGCGTTACGGCCTAAATAACACGTCACGCTGACTAAAACAATCGGCGATTTCAGCAAAATGCAATTGCACACAATATTGGCGACTTGTTCAGTTTTCCAAAAATTTCAAATGGGGGGGGGTTCTCCTGGCTGCATCACTGATGGGGATCATGTCAAGATTTGTTTGAGCAAAGTCACTAAAGTAATTACTTACTATCAAGAATTGAGTTTCTAATTATATATACGACGCTGTTTGGAACAAGATTGATTACAGAAAAGGTTTCGAGAATTCATTTCAGTGTTTACTATTTTGATGAACGCATGCTTTATCCAGCGACTCATGTATAATAGGGTTCATATGGCTCTGTTACAAATGTATATTGTCATGAAAGAGTATTATATGAATGATTTTAATGATAAATTTCTTTTCAGACATGAAGAAAAATCCGCAATTACAAACAGTGAGGAAGAGGACAGTGCAGAATCTTCTGATGATGATGAATCAATGTTTACAAGGTATATTTTATACTTTTGGTCGATTCAATAAAATATATTTCTGTGGATCTTCCACAGATATCTGATAGTGACATTGAGAAATATTTCCTATTAATTTAGGCTTCAGTCATGTTATACAGTTTTATACAAATTATGAAAAATTTGATTGCCTTATTAAAACTATCCTATTATATCTTGAATTCATTGTTTTAATTTTAATGAAAAATAATATGCATATACTATACTCAGGGCTGCCATCGATATGAACCCACAAATAAAGACATCAGGGAAACATAATAATAAGATCACAAAGAACGAAATGTAATAAACAAAATGTATTCATGCCAGTGTAACCCGTGTCTAATCATACTTTGCACTATAAAGGATTTGTTCCAGCAGTTCTTCATTCTTAGAAACTATTCGTTCCAACTAACTTTTAAGTTGTATTTTGATTCCAGTGAGGCTACACAAACTGATCTTTGCCGGTAGACCGTTGTTTCGTAACTATGGCCATTAAGTTTATGTTATTACAACATGAATGCGCCTAGCAATCCATGAGGTTCTATTATCATTTCTAGCAAATCAGTCATTCGAATTGACCAATCCAAGTGCCCAGTATGGGGACCTCCACCCCTAAAATAAAACAAAAATAAGGAAACATGCCAAAATAAGGTCAATTCTTGGAAATGAGGACAAAAATATTTTCTTAGACAAAGATCTTTTAAATAATGACGTATCTCAGAAATAAGGACATTATGGCAGCCCCGACTATAGTTCATATGTATTTCTATACTTGATAGTTTTTTTTAGAAGGCATAATTAGATATGTACAGCTATGGCCCTTTGATTAGCATTGAATCAGTTGCTTTTAATTCCAGCAAAAATGAAAAATGTGAATTGCGAATCGACCGAATTTTTACTTTCTAAGTTTTACTTCTGAATTGAAAGAATTTTTATAAAATTTGATATTGTAATGCTTAAAAATTGCTCCTCAAATAGTGGTATTAAATTGTTCACAGTCCGTTGGCATCTTCAACTCTGCAAAACTTGCTACCAGGTGATACTGCGCTTTTTCAAAGCAAGGATAAACACCAGAAATCGAAATCTCCTCAGCCCAGCACAAGTTCAACCCCACAACAGGAGAAGCGATGGGTGAATATTTCATTAGTTGCTGCCGCAGACATTTTTATATATTTACTGACCACATATTTCTGGATTCTGTATTGCTTTTTGAATTGAATTGCTCTTGCAACTTATGACTTTAGCAAACAAGATTCTTAGAATTTTATCAATAGCTGATACTATAGGCGGACAGATATAAATTTTTACCTCTCTTGATTTTTCTCGCAAGTTAGGTTGATATCAGGTATCACGATGTTTTCTTCCCCAAGTCATTGCATTGTAGAGAGTACAGTACCATAGTGCGAAGTGCGACTTCATTTGGTACTTACTCACTAGGAAGATAATTGATATATCGAGTATCCCAGGTATCTAGGGAAATTCTTTGATGTCACTTTCGTGCATACAGGTACGAATTGTGGATAGCATCACCAAATCGAAATATTTTCAAAAAGCAACAGAGAATAGTTACATCAAAAAGAAACTGGAAACTGTGTCAAATACTCCTTTGATTTTGATGGCTGAACTCCATCAATGTCAAGGCACAATTTGTGTCAACATTCCACCTCCGCCATCTGATCGTATCTGGTAAGATTTCTGAATACTTTATAAAAATCATATTGATTTAAACAGGAAGGCAATATGGAATAGAACAGTAATACCGGTATATTGGCGTGAAAACAGTTTTTTCATATGACATTTAACAAAATTGTCAACAGTTTTGAAAATATTGTGAATATAATTTCAACTAAGATGCAAATATTAAATTCCGTGGATTTCCAATTAATATGTAATACACTCTTTCACCTTTTTGAGATTGTGCAATCATGTTAGGTTTTGTTGAAATGCTTTTCATCAAGTTTATTTTTTTTCTGTAATTCTCACCACGTTTGGCTTTAACCTCTAAATAGAACAATAATACCTAGGAATTTGATAGCAACACTAGAGCACACCAACCCATTGCCCCACCTTACACAATTGTCTGTATAAGGGACCATATCATATGCATTTAATCTAACATTTTTTGTTCTGTACTTGTCAAAAGGGGTGCATGTCGCACATTTGTGTTTTAGGCCAGTACGTTCTTGTGCATGCGTCCCGTCTCCAATATTAATATTGTCAATTTTTTATATTGCTTACTACTACGAGACTAATAAACATACATACATACATACATAGGCGAACAAAATTAGTTATCTCCATCTTGGTACACATACTTCTGGAGCACCAATGATTGTATATTCAACTATGGTGTTATTACATTATATTTATTTTCTGTTACTCGCAGGTATGGGTTTAAAGATCACCCACATATGGTATTGAAAGCTCATCCTAAACTAGGTGAAAGAGCAGTTAAAACTTCTGCTATAACAGATTGGATAGAGAAAAAATTAGTACAAGAATTTAATGTGAGTAAAAGATTTTGATTTTGTTTTATTGTCGCCTGTTGTAACTTGAATGATATGACTCAAAATAAACAGCTTTTAAGGAGAGTTTTTTGCTGGTTATGTGTTGTCAAGTTTTTGGCACTTTTCTGGTTCGGTATTATAAAATAATTCTCAAAAAAAGAATTACTTTATACTTGAAAAAATTTCAATTTTTAAATTTTATTTACATGTTATCATCATGAATTTGTTTTATGTCCAATTAGGATTGAAATTTGATTTATGGTATTCTGTAACTTATACTGACTTAGGATGCATGTAATATTAGCAAATGAATTGTATTTTGTTATTCTGCAGAAAGTTCTTCTAATGCCAAATATGGATGACATTCCTATTCCTCTGATGTTCAATAATCTGGAGCAATCATCATAATAATGTTATGTGAGTTTTGTGAATATTCAGAACAATGGTAGATTGGACAATTTCTAATATATTTTATCACTTTCTTGCTACTATGTGAACTATGTATTAACAAAAGAGCAGCGAGTATGACAAATTAATCAACAAAGTGGGATTGTTATATGTGTAGAATTTACTTTACTGTAATTTGTGGGTATTATTGTCTGAATTATCTATTTTAAGTGCTTTCTTTTTCTGAATTCATTCGGGTATGAAGTTAATATGTCTGTATGATATAAATCATACTATTATTTGATTTTTCCTATTGTAAACTGTGAAGGTATGGTCACTCGTGTGGAAACCATGGCCCATTTTTGAGACATTATCACGGCGTGTTAGCAATAGAGATGTACTGGTGTCGTCCATTTTTTAAATATCAGTATTGGTTAAGATTTGACTGATATAGCCAGTATATTCGGCTCTCTGATCTGATCCAGAATGTTTTGAAGGAAAAGTTGGTACACGAAGAATGTTGTTAACTGAATTTCAGTTACTGAAATCAGCATATGTACTCGTCCCAATATCGTGACTAGAAACAGTTATTTAGTATCTATAGACATCATGGCGTTTTAAACTTAACTTCTTATGTTTATAAATTCCATTTTGTATCAAATATACTACCGGTAACTCATAACTAAGGTTTATTTATAGTTTACTCGGATTTAATGGAATATAGGCATCATAAAGCATTCAAAAACTACCGTTGGCCACAGGGGATTTTCCTCGTTGTGCAAAATACAAATTATGATGTTGTCTCTAACTTTTAAGTTTGTACACTAATTACTCTTCATTAAGAACGAATGCCTCTGATTCCTACATGCTTTTGAACTATTTTCGCTACCTACCCAGCGCCTTTGCACAACAAAATTCATGCTGAACCTACAATTTTTATTTAATAGAAATATCGAGGCCTAACTTTCAATGCGATTCAATTAATTTAAGTGGTGCATCTAAATATCGATTTATCATGTTCTTAGATATCTGTTCTTCAAGTTGACACCAATAACATTGTACATACATTGATGATGATTACAAATTATTGGTATCTTTGATATCGGCAATTTGAAATATTGTTGTATCGGTTTCTGTGTTTTTTCGGTATCGGATCGGTATCAACGAAAAAAGCGTTATCGGTACATCTCTAGTGAGCGATCTTCAATTGTCACGAGTATGCTCAGACGGCCACTGTTTGTGTTGGTGCCGTTGGACATTATTTTATTGATATTTTTGAATTCTTCAATAGGATGTTTGATGCATCATCACGCAAGAGTGTTATGTATAAAACCTTGCTTTATATAGACGTTGCTTGTGGTTATTTCAGGTTGAACGAACGAAATATTTTTGCTTGTATATATCAATAGATAAAACAAGAGATATTATGGGAAGTACTGATATTTACTGAATCTTTCTTACTTTTCACAAAGATCATATCTTTCTCAGACAAGCCTTTAAAAAATAATGTATCATCCACATTTTGTATGCATTCATCAGAAGGTCAAAGGGACAGTTTTAATTAATTCTGCAATAAAAAATTAATAATAACTGTGATATATCAAAATGTTTTAAGATATAATTGTATTCGGTAGATGTGGAATTTACATGTGGTACAAATTTTTTTTTTTATATGAAATAATTTGGGATGACAAAAGTTGGTTCCTAAGGATAAAGAGCAGTTTAACATAGTTCTTGAAACCTTTTTGCAACGAGGTAAAATTCATGTTTCTTTTTACCAGTTCCAAAACTAATCTTCGATGCAATTTCAATATTAGTCATTTAATTTATGCGCAATGCTGGACCTGTGCAGTTTTAAATTTTTGTCAATCATTTCTGATGCAATTATCACAGTGTTAATAATTATTATATCTTGTTGTCCGAAATAAACTATTTGTTTATTTATTCGAATCTTTTTGGGAAGGGTATGAAGCACTGATTGTATGCTGGACATTCCCGGGAGCAGCGTTGTGTTATATTTATTTGGGGGGGATTTAGTAGCATTCTTAGCAGTAGGAATATGCTCGCAACTGCACCCCCGATTACCCTACCTGGCTTCACAGGTTCAAATCCTGTGGAAACGGTTACGGCTTCTCCATCATCAAGACCATGCGTTCGAAACAAGTAACTGGCTCCCTATTCCCGTACCCGGCATGAATTAGTCCGAATTAGTAACCGGACGAGAGGCTGTGGTTCGCCATATGTTTAGTATGTGTTATTGGTTTTCTTTCCCCTCTGGATCAGGGTTTCCCAAACTGTGTGCTGCGGCACACTAATGGGTACTCCTGAAGTTTGTGCACCAAGATGTCACATAACCTGAATCCTAACCTGGTACACAACCTGAGTTCAGGTTGTGCGCCATCTCGATGCGCATACTTCAGGACAGTGGTTCTTAAACTTTTTGAGCCCTCCCTCCCTTGAAAAATTTTACAAACTTCGCGCTCTTTTTGCTTTAAAAAAATGCTTTTGTGATGGGCAGGTTGCTATATATTAAGATGGTGCTATAAGAGTGTTGGTCTCCTAGAGTCATTGCTCGGATTGTTTAGGTATAAAACGCTTCGGAGTACAACTTCGCCATTCACTGTCGTATGTATAAAGCCAAATAATGGTTGTTCATCATACATTCCCGTTTTTGCAATACCTGGTAAACTCAAACTAATTTGTAAGTAAAACTAAACACGCAATAAACCTATGCTTTAATGTATTTTCTGCTTAAACGTTTAAATAAGACACGTAAAATTTCAATCAATTGTTTACTTCATCACTATTGAGCGATGCCAAAATTATTTGCTGTGTGTTAAAAATAAGCAACAATTACAGACTTCTTGGCTTGCCTAACGTTTCAAAAAAAAATAGAGAAGTACAAATGAATTTATGTAAATTTAAAAGCAGTTCATTTTTTAATAGAAATTATGCATGTGGACGTTTCCCCGGCCCTTGACCGCTGATAAATAAAGTCGCCAAGGCGTTTGCGATTGCATTTTGTTTAAATCTCGATTGTTTTCGTAAGCGTGGCGTGCTATTTAGGCCGTAAAAATCTTGATTTCGGTGTTTATTCTACTTAACTTTTTTTGTTCTCGAATGGAACCATGACACCTCTGAGGAAAACGAGTTAGTTTTTATTATATAATCATCAGCGACGAGATGCTGAAGATAGAATAAAATAGTGAATCTGCAACCAAATATTTCTTCATTGTAAAAGCGAGATTATAAAATACTAAAAACAAAACGGAAAACACCATGAGTTTTGTTTTGGGGTGGACCGCGACAGATTAAAAACACTTTCTTAGACATTACAAATCTTAAAAATTTCTTGTGCCTGCGCACACCAGTAGTGTTCTAAAACTACTGACTTGAAATAAATTTCACTCCGTGGGATTTTATCGCAGACTATCGGAATTTCTGTAACGGTGTTATAATTAATCGAGCATTGCGATAGAGCGGAGTAAGAGTTGCAGGGGCAGCTCATAATGGTGAAATTGGCAAGAATACAAATCAAAACAAAAATGTAATCGGGCACTTTGCCACACATTTTCATGGTTGTGGATTACCGTGGTATTTTGGAGTGGTGGTGCTTTTTTATCGACGCAATTGCAGATTTAATTTATCACAATTAAACGAATAACGCAACCATTTTAAATAAGTATATTGATCATGGATTGAATATTTCATTCAACGCGAAAACCATTACATATCCGTCGACAAAGTCGGCTCTCATAACGACTGGCGTAATCTCGAGGACTGACTCAGGATCCGTACCACAGGGATTTCGAGTCGATGAATATGTATTTTAATTGTACTGAATTAAATATGCTTTCTGGGATATCATACCAGATCTTTCTAATGAAGATAACGAATTCGCATGAGTGCAATATATATCAAAACTAAATATAATCGGGCAGTTGATCACACTTTGATATGTCCGCGGATTGGCGTGGTATTTTAGATCGGTAATGAGTTTATTTTGACACGAGTCGCCGCAACCGCGAGTTACCTTGAACACAAATGAATTAAAATAGAGAGACATTTTGAATTCTTGTAGTTATTACGAGACAGAAAAATTTATTATACCACGAAAAAGCCAGTATTTTTAACGAACGCGGAGACCGTTTCAGGAGCCGTTACATGTAAATTTCCGATTCCACTTGTGACCTCTCGCGCCCCCCCTAGTGGAGCGCGCCCCCAGTTTAAGAACTACTGCTTCAGGAGGTCCCACTAGTGTGGGGTCTTGAAAGTGTGACGCGAATTTTCACAAAATTCCCGATATTTTTTCACAATAAACAACACTGCAACATGATCTTTATTACATTGCAATTAGTAATGGGTGAAGTTCCGTAATGCACATCTACAGGGTGACCCAATAAACAGAACCCAGTCCATTTTGAACATATTGTATGGGTTTTGGGTCACTCTGTATAAAGATTTATTATTTCAAGTCCACGGATAGGTGATGTAATATGCAACACTTCTCTAATATATAAACGCGGCGTTCTATGTTTTCGACACCAACCCAACAACGCAGGTTTGCTAAAGCAAAGTCGCTAGACTTTTACTAAACAATCATTTTAAAACTGTCAGCAGTTAAGAATTTGAAGAGACTCTTAAAGTAATACTGCTTTCATAATTTTTCACATGAAATATTTCCTCGAGTTCCTAATTTACCGCTGATTTTGTAATAATAGTACCGCGACCTTTTAATCTTGTTGTTAGCGTGCCGCAAGCTGAAAAAGTTTGGGAACCCCTGCTCTGGATTAATAGGTGAACCCGATTGTACCTGAAATTTTGCAACGGTCAAGTATAGGAAGGATTTCCGGGGATCAAAGGTCGAGAAACCTCCATTATTTCCTAAAATACCTAAACAGCCACATAAAAAATTGAAACTATGAGTTCAGGTTGGTGAAGAAAAATGCTACCGTTACCAGTTACAGAGCAAGACGTGAACTTTGATGGTGGAAGCGGTACTGGTCCTGCAATCGGACCTGCCATTGTGTGAAGCACCGTGCAACAGTGGTGCAGGGAACATCCCAGACCGCAGCTCAGGTTCCGTACTGGTGTACAACTGCGGTTTGTCCTCGTCGTGTAATCAATATTATGTTACTTATGATAATATGTCGAAGTGATTTCGCAATACAATTCGGCAGGTGCACAAAACGACCTTCCGTTATCATTTTTTTCCTATTTGAATGTGAGAACAAGCATGATTTAGTAATACATAAGTTCTCAAAGCGTTCCATACGGAGCCCCAGGATGCCACGAGAAAAACCTAGAAGCTCCGCCGTTTACGATTAATATACTAAATATTTTTTTAAATATGCAGCATCAAATACATCCGGGTCATTAATAGAGTCCTTTATTAACCACACAGATAATAGACAAATACGACGAGTATATGTAGTCTAAATTAAAACTTATGAACTTTGAATTGGTGCCCATAAATATCATGAAAACAGTTTGAAATGTATTTATATCGTTGAATATATATCTACTGCTAATTAGAAAAAAGTATTATTTTAAGTAAAATATAAAACCTACGAAAATTGCACAAAGGTCCAACCCATCCAGAATTGCAGATACAAGCTGGATTATTCGATGCATTGTAACTTCCTTCAACACACACTGTGCAACAAAATACGTTCATTTGAAAGTTACGTTATTTTAAAGTTAACATAACTGATTTGCAAAATAATCATTTTCTTGTAAACTTTTTAAAATAACTCTAATTGTTTTTGTCGTTTATCGTAGCTTTGTTTTGTTTGATGATTTGAGTCTAACAATGGATAGAACAGATAAATTACATCAACCCAATCTTCCACCAAGTTGATATAATAAACATTGCACTATATTTTTATTTGACAGACTATATATTATATTTCCATCCTAAAAGAGCTTCATTGAATCTGATATTTTTCTATAGGCTCGATGACATATTTGAGCAAATATGTTTTTCACATGCGCATGTCATTCATAATTTAAACTTAGCAATCAGTATACTCACTTATATTACACGCATCTCCGAACCAAGTCGCAGTGCAAGAACAACCTGTCGACGGAGAACTTGTAGGAGATCCGTTGATGCAGTCTACACGTATAAAGAGCAACTGTTACTAATATGTAACATCAGTAGTACGAACTCTTCAAGTATTAGAACAATCGAATATATACAATCGCAATATTACTCCTTATTATGATTTGTGTGTTCTGTTGAAAATGCAGTTATCCCATCTACTGTGTTAACACCTCTTTTGATAATCAAATTCACAGAACAGTTAAGAAAGAAAATTTGACCAAAATAGAAAAGAGAAATATGTTGATGATGCACCACGCAGACATACGTTTGCTGTTACTTACCAGAAAAATCGAAACCATTGCCTGATCCTCCACTAATACTGGTGACACCATTATGTGTGAGTAGTATATGATGTTGCCCAGAATTGGTAAATTACTCCACAATACTCCACAAATACTCCACAATACTCCACAATGCTCTTACTCCACATCCACATTGCTCTACATGGACAGGACATGTTTACTTTTTCGGAAAGGTATTAGAGTATTCGCTAGAGGGGTCAGGGGTGTTTCTCTCTCGCTCGATAAGACCTTGACATGAGAATTGGGAGAGAGAAAAATAGCGCTATTGTTTAATTTTCGCGCTTTAATTGATAAGACTTCGAGGAAATGGTAGAGAGAAAAATCGCGCTATTGTTTAATTTTCGCCCTTTAATTGATAAGACTTCGTCAAACTGGGGAGAGAGAAAAATCGCGTTATTGTTTTAACGGGGTGGAATCGCTTGTCGCGTTATTGTTTAAACGGTGGTGGAATCGCTTGTATAATCGATAAGACTTCGGCGAACTGGGGAAAGAGAAAAATCGCGTTATTACTTTATGGGGGTGTAATTAACCGTATTTTCGCTCTCTTGATCGATAAGACCTCAGCGTGATGAAGTGAGTTACCGTGAATAATTAGATAATAAAACTGCGTGAGAAGATCTGCGCAATCGTTTTGTTTAAATGGAATAGTGTCTTATTATAAACGAAGAAAGAGTTTGTTGAAACTTGATCAAGGCGAGAAAAACATCATGATTGCTTGACCAGCATGATAAACTGTTTACTTTGAAATATTCTGACGCTTATGAAGAAAATAGCAGCAATGTTTGTAAATGAATCTGCGCCATCGTTTTCTTTTAATGGCTTGTGCCGTAAACAACAAGACTTGCTGTGTAGCGCTGTTACACTGTTTGTTTTTATAAAGAATGTAAAAGAGAGAAAAATTATTTACAGAAAAATCTAGTTATTTTTACGATTAAACAAAATCGGAAATATATCACTCCGTGAATTTACAGGGAAATTAACTAAACAGTGGTGATACAGTAAAATGAAACGAAACCTTAAACAAAGGAATAAAAAATGAAATGCGAGTGGGATTGCTGAAATTTTGACGATGAATTTTATCCGGTTATTTGTTAACGTATGCTTTTTTACTAAATATCTCGTTAAATATGATGAAATAGATTCAGCGTGACAAGTAAAACCCCCATCTGGTGCCTATTTTATTGGAATGTTGTTGCGATTATGAATGAAAAGTCGGTTAGGTTTTTAAGGTTTGCAGATTTAATAACAAAACTAACGCAGTATCCACCATTTCGTGTAGTATCAGACCACATAATTTATTTTATACCACTGGTCGTACTATGCGGGGCGGCTTTGTAGTTTTAACATATTGAGACTGTTGTGTGAAAGGTTCCTCAGAAATGAAGGAAGTGTTTTATGCTTTGGCGTGCGATTAATTTTAATGAGTGAAGTAGAAAAGTTTAAATGTTAGTTGAACTGCGGTAATTCTTGCGATGGTATCTAATTATACATCATAAAAATTCAGCATGCGTCAATTTATTAGCGTGTGCATATTTATTAACAAATCTTCAAATGTGGCAAATATTGAATGCTCAGTAATGAACTAATAAAATTATTTTGTTAATACTTCTGACATTTGATACATTGGTATAAATTTTATGTAAAGATAAAATGTTGATTAAGCAGTTCGAACGATTCTTTTTTTGCTTGGATTTTGTTTAGTCGACCAGAATGAAAGTTGTATTCCCCGTAACTGATTTGCTGAAAATTGACAGAGCTGTTTCTATTTTAGTATTTTATTATGATAGAATTAATTTGGCCCCGTATTACACTCGGCAGAGATGTAGCTACGTAATATGCATATGAGTGTAACCATGTTACGATACTAAAATACCGCTATGGTCATGATAAAAATTACAGAGATTTTGTTTTCATTTATGAAACATGTATACAAACAAATGGCGGTTACACACATGTATATATGTCCCGAAAGTTGATATATTCCAAACAGATTGTGAGACATGACTTTATTCAAGTATCTTACATACACGTAACAATATACATATTGGTTTTTTTAAATCCTTTATTATTAAAACATAACTCAGATTATTTAACCGTGATTAATTCGATGACGAATATGATTATCATGTGACAATAATGTAGTATCGCGAAATTATTTTGCACTTAGCTTGATGTGAGTGAGAAGGATTCTGATATTTAGAGTATAGAGTTGTTTCGGTGTATGAGCTGTTCAGTTCCTAAATTTCGTTTCATATGCACGAAAGAGAAGTTACGTAGAGATTTCGCATTATCACAAACGATTAAACAAAATCGGAAATATATCAATCCGTGAATTTATAGGAAAATTAACGAAACAGTGGTGATACTGTAAAATGAAAATAAACTTTAAACAAAGGAATAAAAAATGAAATGCGAGTGGGATTGCTGAAATTTTGACGATGAATTTTATCCGCTTATTTGTTGACGTATGCTTTTTTACTAAATATCTCGTTAAATATGAAGGATATTTAATTATTGTTAAAAGATTGAAAAAGAATTTGAAATATTTTATTTTACTCGAATGTTTTGGTATAATATTAAATTGTTAGACTTTATGTTAATGTGGAAAATATATAAATACTTTTTGAAAATTCATATTGGAAATTCGAAGTGACTTGTGGTGCAGCTTTCGTATATCTGAAGAGAAATATTGTTGTCTACTGATTTGTTTTTATAAGTTTGATGAAGTTGTTTATGAGGTGTTAAGAAGCGGTATGAAGGTAAATCGTTTGCTTTGTAGCGTATAATTGCTACACATTACATGTTGCATTGGAGTTGCGGAGTTGTTCATGGCGGGCCTCTAAACTCGGTATGGGGGTATTTTATCATTTATATTTAGCATAACGGTTTGTACATAAAAAATTACTCAACTGCGTCCAAAATGTAGAGCCACGAGATTATTTGTGACGTCGCTTATAGGAGATATGATCGTAATTTCATGTATTCGCGCCTGGACGTTGAAGTGCATTTTTGATAAATTTTGATGAAATTGCTCATGGCAGCGTTTATGAACTCTATAAGGGAATTTCAGCGTTTATGTTCAAACATATTGTTGCAGTGCATTGAAGATTATTCTGTTATAATAAACTTAATTTTATAATTTCGTGAAGTTGTGTGTAGCGTTGTTTTTAAAAATACATTGTAACGCGTTTACCATCTACCGGTAATTCAATAAAGAAGATCAAATCAGAATAAGGTTGAGATGTTTAATATTTTGGTATTATGCTCAGATTAGATTACTGATAACATTTTACCCAATTTAGGTTTTTAATTTTATACGTTTCATCTCCGCATAATAAAATTGGATTTTTCCAACTTGTTGCGGTAACAAATACGGTTGCTTTCAGTAAACATCATTGAAAAGTAAAATAAAATCAGTACATGGTAAACACTTTAAAATCGTAATTCTAAATATAGAAGATACTGTTATTTATATTGTAGTATAAGGCCTTTATCGTTGTCCGAGAACATTTCTCAACTATTTTAAAATTAAATTTAATATACATGAAAGATTGGATGATTAAAAATTTGTAACGGGTTTTGATTCATGCCGCCCAAGTGCGTAGTTCTAAATTTTGAATTTTCAATGTAGATCGATTATTTGTCATGTAGCTTTATTTTTGAGTCAATATGACATTGTATTGATATTTAATTCATAATGTCATTGTTGCTTCATATTGAAATGCATTTTTGATATATGTTTATCAGTTAATTACTCGGTTGTTGTAATGTATGATTATTTACGATTAATATTATTTTTTATCAAATGTATATTCGCACGTTATTAGTAAAATGACTAAATGATTTCAAATAAACTTTTTGTGATAAAAAAATGTAAAATGCTGAAAGTGCAGTCAATATCTCGGTGTAATGGAAATATTTCAAATGTTTCTGTTTTAATGTATGATTACTTACGGTTAATATTATATTTTATTAAATGTATATTCGCACGTTATTTCTGTAAAGTAAAATGATTATGAATTATTAAATGATTTCAAATAAACTTTTAATGATAAAAAAAAATGTAAAATGCTGAAAGTGTAGGCAATTTATCAGTTAATATTTCGGAGTAATGGAAATATTTCAAATGTTTCTGTTGTAGTGTATGATTATTTTTTTTTTTTTCATAGAATGAATGCTCGCACGTTATATCTGTAAAGTAAAATAATTATACATTGCTAAAAAGCTTTCATAATAAACTTTTTTTATGATAACAAAATGTAAAATGCTGAACATGTAGGTAATTTATCAGTTAATATCTCGGAGTAATAGAAATACTTCGAATGTTTCTGTTGTAATGTATGATTATTTACGGTTGATAATATTTTTATAGAATGAATACCAGCACGTTATTTCTGTAAAGTAAAATAAGCATACATTGCCAAAAAGCTTTTACAATAAACTTTTTTATGATAATAAAATGTTGAATATGTAGGCAATTTATCAGTCGGACCTCTTGAAGTATGCGCACCAAGATGGCGCACAACCTGAACCTGATCTCGGAGTAATAGAAATATTTCAAATGTTTCTGTTGTAATGTACGATTATTTGAGCCTAATAATACTTTTCATAGAATTAATACTCGTACGTTATTTCTACAAAGTAAAATAATTATGAATAATAATATTGAATATTAATAAATGTGTTTTAGGAATACATCTACGCCTTTACTTTTATGTCACATTATTTTTAATAATTGAGATCATGGTAATGTTTTAAAGTATGTGTGGGGTTTAAAAAGATTAAATATTTAATTAATAAATGATAAAGAGGGTACAAATCTACAACTTCAGTGAATTCGGTTTTTGTTTTAATCCGGGCTATTTGAAGTTTAACATGTTTTCAATTGAGCCGCAGTCTTATTTTTTAAACTATCTGGAGTCAAAATTGCAGAGCATCGATGAAGATTATCATGTATAACTTCTGATTAAGACTGCAAAACCATTACTTTTACTGAGCGTTCTTAATAGTTATGCATACACTAATATTTTTCGGCCAAAAGTTGAAATCGATTTTTTCAAAACACAGAGTCATAGTTGACATTTTTTTCCCACAGTCGGAACCAGAATTTTATTTCGAACTGCACCCGGAGTTGATCATAAATTTTCACTGACTTTGCAGCTCTGGTTTTGAATAATATTATAATGGGTAGCTGATTTAACTAGATAATTTTTTGTTTTCTGTTCAAGTATGTTACCTGTCCGTGTTTGTTTGTTCAAGCTGCTACGCATAATAAAAATATAGAATATAAGATTCCTCCATAGCAATGTAAGATATGATGTCATTGGATCAAGAAATAATTCGATATTGTATTATCATCTCACGCATATTTGTAGGATTCACTTGTAACTGAAAATGAATGATATAGAATCACAAATGAAAAAAGTTAAAATTTGAATTTAAACTCAACATATCACGTTGTTTCACAATAACATTGGTAAATGTCACCTTATTCACATAAAGTCAGATGTATAGTGAATACGTATAAAATAATAAAGCTCTGTTTTAATTTCATTTATTTCTTTACATATAGGCTAAAAGTTTTTATAACGCAGCTTTTGAAATTGAGAATATATAAATGTAAAAAATTATCGGAAAAATTCAATAGTATATTTCTGCTTGTGAATAGTAAAATCGTTACCTATTAACGAAAAAGTGTACATTATATTGTAGTATTAAAATAATTTTATTTCAAGTTGGCGAGTGTTTTCACTTGATGCTAAATTTTTAATACTTTGCAACGGTATGTCACTAGATTAAAGAAGTATGTATGTAGTTTCAACGTAAAACAATTTTATAAATGATGAATAAAAAACCCACATTTTTAACACACGTGAATCATTGAAAACGAGTGAAACAAGATTGAGAAAAATGAAAAGTTCAAGCAGCTCGGGGCATTAATTAATGTTTTAAAAGTTTCATTGTTTTAAAAAATATACACTCAGTGAAAATGAAAACGGTTATGAATTAAAAAAAAGTTTTAGTATTCCAAAGAATTAACGTGTGACTATTACGCACAGTTTAATATTATGTATTTCGAACCTAATGGATTTTTTTTTCAACTATTGAGTAAGTTGTTAACAACTATGCGCATACGGCATATTACCTTTTGAGTTTGTTTCGTTAAAATTTACATTCATATTCAGTAACAGTTATTGAAAAAAATTGGCAAGAACAAAAACGTACAATTTATAAATTAAAAATGTGTGCCGTAAATTATATATCAGCTAATCATATGTTAAGGGATTATATGTACAAGACGAGTAGCGTGACAAACATAATATGTAAAACTGCTGCAATTTGTAAGAACAATGACTCGTGCTGTACATGTGCGTGACACTGCACGGAAAAACCAGTTATTGTGGACCGTGTGTGTTCCTCATAGTACAAAACTATTGTTTAAATATAATTAATAAATATAACTGTTAGAAATAAATTTTCATACTTAATTAATACCTTTCAGAACTTTATTTAGAATAATTAGCAAAAAACGCGTGATTGTAAAACTGACTTGTATTTGTTATATATCGTTCACGCTTAAAATTTAAAATATATCGTACATATAATATATGTTGAAACTGTGCTGTTTTAAAAATGTTTTGGTGTTTAAAAAAGTAATAAAGTGAACTATTATTAAAACATCATGATGATGGATTTTCCTTTCTTAAAATGAGAAAGTATGTAAGGCGAAAGACTTTAGCGCACGGTTTCATGTGTAAGTTGAATTGGGTAAAAAAGTACGGCATGAAATAAGTTTTTTTCTGCAAACTGAAATTCTCATACTTGGTTTAATAGAATGTTTCATACTAAAAAATATCCATCAAAACATTTTTATTCCACTGTCGGACCAATATGAATTGAATATAAACATGAAATGAGATGAAACCATTAATAACGTTTCAATCAATTAGGTTCAATAGACGCAAATAAATAAATATTGCGTTAAAAATGAATTAAGAAAAATAAATAAACATAGTACAATTTACAAATTTAACGTATTTGAAAAAAAGATTATGAATTTAAAAATTTATGCAAAAACAGAAAATTAAGCGAAACTAGTGTGAAGAAAAAAAAAATATTGAATAATGCGTTAAAACATTACATTTTATGTTTACTGTAAAGTTTTTCTGAGATTCTTTGTCTCAGTTTAAAGTATATACTTCACAATTTATTGAGAGATTGAAGCGCAGTTCAGTTTTATTTACATTATGCAACAATTGTCAGTGAACTTTTAAGTCCGATTGGATGCAATAATTTTTTTAAATCCTTTACTTACATTACTTTACACATGTAAGTGTCATGATATAACCGAATAAATTGATCTTCACACATTTTAATTTATAAATTGTACGTTTTTGTTCCTGCCAATTTTTTTCAATAACTGTTACTGAAAATGAATGTAAATTTTAACGAAACAAACTCAAAAGGTAATATGCGGTATGCGGATAGTTGTTAACAACTTACTCAATAGTTGAAAAAAAAATCCATTTGGTTCGAAATACATAATATTAAACTGTGCGTAATAGTCACACGTTACATTTTAATTTATAAATTGTACGTTTTTGTTCTTGCCAATTTTTTTCAATAACTGTTACTGAATATGAATGTAAATTTTAACGAAACAAACTCAAAAGGTAATATGCCGTATGCGCATAGTTGTTAACAACTTACTCAATAGTTGAAAAAAAAAATCCATTAGGTTCGAAATACATAATATTAAACTGTGCGTAATAGTCACACGTTAATTCTTTGGAATACTAAAACTTTTTTTTTAATTCATAACCGTTTTCATTTTCACTGAGTGTATATTTTTTAAAACAATGAAACTTTTAAAACATTAATTAATGCCCCGAGCTGCTTGAACTTTTCATTTTTCTCAATCTTGTTTCACTCGTTTTCAATGATTCACGTGTGTTAAAAATGTGGGTTTTTTATTCATCATTTATAAAATTGTTTTACGTTGAAACTACATACATACTTCTTTAATCTAGTGACATACCGTTGCAAAGTATTAAAAATTTAGCATCAAGTGAAAACACTCGCCAACTTGAAATAAAATTATTTTAATACTACAATATAATGTACACTTTTTCGTTAATAGGTAACGATTTTACTATTCACAAGCAGAAATATACTATTGAATTTTTCCGATAATTTTTTACATTTATATATTCTCAATTTCAAAAGCTGCGTTATAAAAACTTTTAGCCTATATGTAAAGAAATAAATGAAATTAAAACAGAGCTTTATTATTTTATACGTATTCACTATACATCTGACTTTATGTGAATAAGGTGACATTTACCACTGTTATTGTGAAACAACGTGATATGTTGAGTTTAAATTCAAATTTTAACTTTTTTCATTTGTGATTCTATATCATTCATTTTCAGTTACAAGTGAATCCTACAAATATGCGTGAGATGATAATACAATATCGAATTATTTCTTGATCCAATGACATCATATCTTACATTGCTATGGAGGAATCTTATATTCTATATTTTTATTATGCGTAGCAGCTTGAACAAACAAACACGGACAGGTAACATACTTGAACAGAAAACAAAAAATTATCTAGTTAAATCAGCTACCCATTATAATATTATTCAAAACCAGAGCTGCAAAGTCAGTGAAAATTTATGATCAACTCCGGGTGCAGTTCGAAATAAAATTCTGGTTCCGACTGTGGGAAAAAAATGTCAACTATGACTCTGTGTTTTGAAAAAATCGATTTCAACTTTTGGCCGAAAAATATTAGTGTATGCATAACTATTAAGAACGCTCAGTAAAAGTAATGGTTTTGCAGTCTTAATCAGAAGTTATACATGATAATCTTCATCGATGCTCTGCAATTTTGACTCCAGATAGTTTAAAAAATAAGACTGCGGCTCCATTGAAAACATGTTAAACTTCAAATAGCCCGGATTAAAACAAAAACCGAATTCACTGAAGTTGTAGATTTGTACCCTCTTTATCATTTATTAATTAAATATTTAATCTTTTTAAACCCCACACATACTTTAAAACATTACCATGATCTTAATTATTAAAAATAATGTGACATAAAAGTAAAGGCGTAGATGTATTCCTAAAACACATTTATTAATATTCAATATTATTATTCATAATTATTTTACTTTGTAGAAATAACGTACGAGTATTAATTCTATGAAAAGTATTATTAGGCTCAAATAATCGTACATTACAACAGAAACATTTGAAATATTTCTATTACTCCGAGATCAGGTTCAGGTTGTGCGCCATCTTGGTGCGCATACTTCAAGAGGTCCGACTGATAAATTGCCTACATTTTCAACATTTTATTATCATAAAAAAGTTTATTGTAAAAGCTTTTTGGCAATGTATGCTTATTTTACTTTACAGAAATAACGTGCTGGTATTCATTCTATAAAAATATTATCAACCGTAAATAATCATACATTACAACAGAAACATTCGAAGTATTTCTATTACTCCGAGATATTAACTGATAAATTACCTACATGTTCAGCATTTTACATTTTGTTATCATAAAAAAAGTTTATTATGAAAGCTTTTTAGCAATGTATAATTATTTTACTTTACAGATATAACGTGCGAGCATTCATTCTATGAAAAATAATATTAATAATCATACACTACAACAGAAACATTTGAAATATTTCCATTACTCCGAAATATTAACTGATAAATTGCCTACACTTTCAGCATTTTACATTTTTTTTTATCATTAAAAGTTTATTTGAAATCATTTAATAATTCATAATCATTTTACTTTACAGAAATAACGTGCGAATATACATTTAATAAAATATAATATTAACCGTAAGTAATCATACATTAAAACAGAAACATTTGAAATATTTCCATTACACCGAGATATTGACTGCACTTTCAGCATTTTACATTTTTTTATCACAAAAAGTTTATTTGAAATCATTTAGTCATTTTACTAATAACGTGCGAATATACATTTGATAAAAAATAATATTAATCGTAAATAATCATACATTACAACAACCGAGTAATTAACTGATAAACATATATCAAAAATGCATTTCAATATGAAGCAACAATGACATTATGAATTAAATATCAATACAATGTCATATTGACTCAAAAATAAAGCTACATGACAAATAATCGATCTACATTGAAAATTCAAAATTTAGAACTACGCACTTGGGCGGCATGAATCAAAACCCGTTACAAATTTTTAATCATCCAATCTTTCATGTATATTAAATTTAATTTTAAAATAGTTGAGAAATGTTCTCGGACAACGATAAAGGCCTTATACTACAATATAAATAACAGTATCTTCTATATTTAGAATTACGATTTTAAAGTGTTTACCATGTACTGATTTTATTTTACTTTTCAATGGTGTTTACTGAAAGCAACCGTATTTGTTACCGCAACAAGTTGGAAAAATCCAATTTTATTATGCGGAGATGAAACGTATAAAATTAGTTGTTTTACATTCACCTAAATTGGGTAAAATGTTATCAGTAATCTAATCTGAGCATAATACCAAAATATTAAACATCTCAACCTTATTCTGATTTGATCTTCTTTATTGAATTACCGGTAGATGGTAAACGCGTTACAATGTATTTTTAAAAACAACGCTACACACAACATCACGAAATTATAAAATTAAGTTTATTATAACAGAATAATCTTCAATGCACTGCAACAATATGTTTGAACATAAACGCTGAAACTCCCTTATAGAGTTCATAAACGCTGCCATGACCAATTTCATCAAAATTTATCAAAAATGCACTTCAACGTCCAGGCGCGAATACATGAAATTACGATCATATCTCCCATAAGCGACGTCACAAATAATCTCGTGGCTCTACATTTTGGACGCAGTTGAGTAATTTTTTATGTACAAACCGTTATGCTAAATATAAATGATAAAATACCCCCATACCGAGTTTAGAGGCCCGCCATGAACAACTCCGCAACTCCAATGCAACATGTAATGTGTAGCAATTATACGCTACAAAGCAAACGATTTACCTTCATACCGCTTCTTAACACCTCATAAACAACTTCATCAACTTATAAAAACAAATCAGTAGACAACAATATTTCTCTTCAGATATACGAAAGCTGCACCACAAGTCACTTCGAATTTCCAATATGAATTTTCAAAAAGTATTTATATATTTTCCACATTAACATAAAGTCTAACAATTTAATATTATACCAAAACATTCAAGTAAAATAAAATATTTCAAATTCTTTTTCAATCTTTTAACAATAATTAAATATCCTTCATATTTAACGAGATATTTAGTAAAAAAGCATACGTCAACAAATAAGCGGATAAAATTCATCGTCAAAATTTCAGCAATCCCACTCGCATTTCATTTTTTATTCCTTTGTTTAAAGTTTATTTTCATTTTACAGTATCACCACTGTTTAGTTAATTTTCCTATAAATTCACGGATTGATATATTTCCGATTTTGTTTAATCGTTTGTGATAATGCGAAATCTCTACGTAACTTCTCTTTCGTGCATATGAAACGAAATTTAGGAACTGAACAGCTCATACACCGAAACAACTCTATACTCTAAATATCAGAATCCTTCTCACTCACATCAAGCTAAGTGCAAAATAATTTCGCGATACTACATTATTGTCACATGATAATCATATTCGTCATCGAATTAATCACGGTTAAATAATCTGAGTTATGTTTTAATAATAAATGATTTAAAAAAACCAATATGTATATTGTTACGTGTATGTAAGATACTTGAATAAAGTCATGTCTCACAATCTGTTTGGAATATATCAACTTTCGGGACATATATACATGTGTGTAACCGCCATTTGTTTGTATACATGTTTCATAAATGAAAACAAAATCTCTGTAATTTTTATCATGACCATAGCGGTATTTTAGTATCGTAACATGGTTACACTCATATGCATATTACGTAGCTACATCTCTGCCGAGTGTAATACGGGGCCAAATTAATTCTATCATAATAAAATACTAAAATAGAAACAGCTCTGTCAATTTTCAGCAAATCAGTTACGGGGAATACAACTTTCATTCTGGTCGACTAAACAAAATCCAAGCAAAAAAAGAATCGTTCCAACTGCTTAATCAACATTTTATCTTTACATAAAATTTATACCAATGTATCAAATGTCAGAAGTATTAACAAAATAATTTTATTAGTTCATTACTGAGCATTCAATATTTGCCACATTTGAAGATTTGTTAATAAATATGCACACGCTAATAAATTGACGCATGCTGAATTTTTATGATGTATAATTAGATACCATCGCAAGAATTACCGCAGTTCAACTAACATTTAAACTTTTCTACTTCACTCATTAAAATTAATCGCACGCCAAAGCATAAAACACTTCCTTCATTTCTGAGGAACCTTTCACACAACAGTCTCAATATGTTAAAACTACAAAGCCGCCCCGCATAGTACGACCAGTGGTATAAAATAAATTATGTGGTCTGATACTACACGAAATGGTGGATACTGCGTTAGTTTTGTTATTAAATCTGCAAACCTTAAAAACCTAACCGACTTTTCATTCATAATCGCAACAACATTCCAATAAAATAGGCACCAGATGGGGGTTTTACTTGTCACGCTGAATCTATTTCATCATATTTAACGAGATATTTAGTAAAAAAGCATACGTTAACAAATAACCGGATAAAATTCATCGTCAAAATTTCAGCAATCCCACTCGCATTTCATTTTTTATTCCTTTGTTTAAGGTTTCGTTTCATTTTACTGTATCACCACTGTTTAGTTAATTTCCCTGTAAATTCACGGAGTGATATATTTCCGATTTTGTTTAATCGTAAAAATAACTAGATTTTTCTGTAAATAATTTTTCTCTCTTTTACATTCTTTATAAAAACAAACAGTGTAACAGCGCTACACAGCAAGTCTTGTTGTTTACGGCACAAGCCATTAAAAGAAAACGATGGCGCAGATTCATTTACAAACATTGCTGCTATTTTCTTCATAAGCGTCAGAATATTTCAAAGTAAACAGTTTATCATGCTGGTCAAGCAATCATGATGTTTTTCTCGCCTTGATCAAGTTTCAACAAACTCTTTCTTCGTTTATAATAAGACACTATTCCATTTAAACAAAACGATTGCGCAGATCTTCTCACGCAGTTTTATTATCTAATTATTCACGGTAACTCACTTCATCACGCTGAGGTCTTATCGATCAAGAGAGCGAAAATACGGTTAATTACACCCCCATAAAGTAATAACGCGATTTTTCTCTTTCCCCAGTTCGCCGAAGTCTTATCGATTATACAAGCGATTCCACCACCGTTTAAACAATAACGCGACAAGCGATTCCACCCCGTTAAAACAATAACGCGATTTTTCTCTCTCCCCAGTTTGACGAAGTCTTATCAATTAAAGGGCGAAAATTAAACAATAGCGCGATTTTTCTCTCTACCAATTCCTCGAAGTCTTATCAATTAAAGCGCGAAAATTAAACAATAGCGCTATTTTTCTCTCTCCCAATTCTCATGTCAAGGTCTTATCGAGCGAGAGAGAAACACCCCTGACCCCTCTAGCGAATACTCTAATACCTTTCCGAAAAAGTAAACATGTCCTGTCCATGTAGAGCAATGTGGATGTGGAGCAATGTTGAGTAAGAGCATTGTGGAGTATTGTGGAGTATTTGTGGAGTATTGTGGAGTAATTTACCAATTCTGGGCAACATCATATACTACTCGTGTGCTTCCACAAAATCCCGACTGGCCTAGGCGTTTATTCACAATTACGTCCCCTCCGTCAGCAGCTGGAATGAAACATATGCATATTTCGTTCATGAATTAGAAATGATTTTGTAGGATAAATTTGTGAGCTATCAAACGGGTTCTATGTATTGAGTATGAACGTTGTCACTGGATTACTTGGCGCCTTATATTTCATTATTTATCATATCTTTCATGAGTAAATTACTCGAACGATTTCGGTTATTATTTTTTTCATATTCACACTTCGTAAAATCGATATCTGCAATTTTAATAATGTTTAAAAACAAGATGAGACTCACCAGTTATCTGTCCATCATGAATAGCTGCAAGGCATATTGGTGTTCCGTCCTTGAAGATTTCGTCTACCACGATATCAACCAAGTTCGAGCTGCAGTTAGTCGGGTATGTGTATCGAACTGAGTTCAAGATGTGCGCCATCTTGGTACGCATACTTCAGGAGGTCCGAAAATTGTTTATTCCTTGCATGACACCAATCTGAACAGAATTAAAAAGTAATATATTAGAGATAAACATTGGAGAGGGCTGGACATTATGTTGCCCGCGTGCATAACGCAAAATCTCCATTTTAACAAGAATCAATTGTTTTATATATAAACAATAACATGATTCTTTCGTAATCGATTTTTTTTAAGTTTTTCATAATATTCGCTGTTATCAAACAAAGGTGAATGGTGCCTAAATATTTTTCTGTGCTGTGCAAAAAAGTCATCTTTATTTTAATAATCTTAATTTTAATAATATTATTACTGTAGATGGTAGCAGCTACTTGCATGTAAAGATTTTATAATTATGAAACCCCATATAATAGCTTACGGAATTGTAGTATGCAGAGTGGGAGGTGAGTCACAACATTTCAGCTATATATATATATTGGTTATTCAATTTTTTTTTCAATAAAGTAGTGGCGTTGTACAATTGTACAAAGTTTTCTGTTGTTTTTGACTTTCTACATATACAGCTGATTTATGGCCCGGCAAACTTATCAGTATCACCTGGAGCTGCAGCAGCGTGTATTGCGGCAGCACAAATCAGGGAATCCGGTTGAAAATCAATAGGTACAGCATACACATCTCCGATATCACTATTTGCGGGTCATTCGAAAGTGGAAACACCTTCCCCAAAATCTCTTTTCGCATCCTGCTGATTGCAAAGCTGTAAATATATATATATATAGAACTTTATAGTCTCAGAAAATTCAAGACCATCCTTTAAGCAGACTTGTGGAAGCAATCTCACATAAAAAACCGAGACCATATTTTTATGGATTAGTGTGTGAATAAATACGTACTGGATCGGTAATGTCAATTTTTTTAGAACTCATAATAGAATGGGAAGTTAATATTGCGCTTTCTGATTAGATTTTTTTGCCATCCCAATGACAAACAGTGCTGAGAATAATTTACACCCATTACTTTATGCGAAGAAACAGCTTAGGACTTGCTCTCAACACATCTACTGACTAAAATTGCCAACTTTTGGCCAAAAATAATATTGTGATTATAAACAATGAGAGATAAGTTTCACATACAATATATATATATAATTGATTTTTCTCACCATCAGTTGCCAGAGCATATAATGGGATAACCAAAACAACAATTGTAAACATTGTTCATAGATGAATCGTAACACTTTTTAATACCGACAAGTCTGTAACCGGAATCTAGCTGAATTCGTTATCAATATGCTAGAAAAAAGGGCAATGGCCTCATTGAATATTACATTTTGTATTTTTAAATACGGGCGAAAAAAAATTGCGCACGGCCACTAATCATGAGATGAAAGCACTCATATTCCAAAGTGTATAAATATTACAAATTGATTTTTCATTCCAGCGATGAAACCTTTGCATCATTTTCCAGTGTTGTGAATACAATGAAAGAAGAAATGTCTAGTAATAATCGGCAGACTAGATCCTAATTACTAGAAAACGAAGAACGGGTATATTTGTTAGCTTGAATTGTAAAGGATATGAGAAATCAATTATTCTTGTCTTTTTCTATTCGTATTGCTATAAATCTTGGGTCACCAACACGTCGATCGCAATGGACTGGTCGATTGCCACGTCTCGACTGGTCGATTGTGTCTGATGTTGAGTGAATTTAATAGCATACACCCAAAAAATGCAACGCCTGTTGTGTATTTTGAAACAGGGCGAATATAGTACATCAGAGCATATAACTAAGTAACAATAATTGTAACTGTAACATATGAAAGTTTCGCCGCTGCCAAGGTGTAGAAATGAACTTGCCGAATATCTTGTGTCGTGACTGAGAAATGATTCTACAATATTGTCGGCAGTACGCGACAGCGATTTGTTGGGAGAGAATCGTTTTAGAACAATTGTTTTAAATTAATTTTTTGCCTGGTTTGTTCAAAATGGCTGTACTATTTGATTTTTTTGTATTAAATAGGTTGAAGAAAAATGGATGTAAAAACTTGCCAAGCGCTTCTTATTTGCAATAAATCTTTCAAAGCACCACAAATGTCGCTCATACACATCTTCTCAAGCTGCAGTTCAGTGGTTTGCGCAATAAGACGCAACCGATAAGCCTTTACGTGAACGACCCTGCCCTTTGAAAGGGGGTGGGACGGAGTACGTATTCCCGGTGATTGAGGACTCCTAGTAGTTGAGGCGATGGTGTTTTAAGTGAACTGACAACGTTGTTGACATCCTCGTATTCGGATCAGTGTTCAATTTCTTTTAAGCAATTTAAATCGGAATCGGAAGTAGAAGATTCACATACCTCATCAACTGCTTCAGCAGGTTGGACGACATTCTGGGTTTGTTCATGTGAGCCTGTTTGTATGGGTCTTCTCTGTCGAGGGTTATTCCATCCATTTGTCGAGCGCGGTATAGTCACTCTTTCTTCGTTGGCAATCTTTTTGAATGTGACCCGTTGCGTTGCAATAATTGCAAACAGCCTTGTTCTGACATTCGCAATATAAGTGCCCGGTTGTTAGGCAATTCCCACAGAGGTGTGGTTTTGCACTTGATGCCATCCACTTTTACGTATTCTATCAGGCAGTGTTTTATGAAGCCGTCGATGAGAAACTAGGTGTGTCCGTTGTAAATTTGGGTCCCTCGGTGACACTTCTTCATGGAATTTCTCACTGTTCCACAGTCTAACTTGTTGATCTTCTTGACAGCCCTGGTGCACGAGGTTCATCTGTAACTCCCCGTATTGGAATTCGAATTGGAGCTTCACTTGGCAATGATACGACGATGGTACTCTTAGCTGTTCGTATCTGGCCACCTGCAGAGGAAAGAAAACTCTTCCGGCAACTGGCATTTCCCAAGCTTCCTTTTGACCTTCAAAGAGCCTCTTTATTTGCTCAAAAACCTCTTCTGTTGACGCGTCGTCTTTGAGGAATTGCATCACTGTTGAGAAGTCCTGGTATTCAGGAAGAGAATCTTCTGCAGCAGGAGTCGGAGAGGCGACGTAATTCATCTTCTCTGTCTTATAGTAGATCATTTCGCTGTCGAGGGCCTAACCCAGTGAAGGGTTGCCTTGATCAAACAGCGAAAAAATAGAAACATTTTATCTGATGTACTACAGGCATGCAGTGTTGGCATACTAGATTACATTTACATTGAATCTTGATAAATTACACTGTCTGAAATGCCCTATAACATTAGCTGTCGGCCTACAACCTGATTTCTCACCTTACAACGCTATTTGTCTTTCAACTCCTGCCTAACTTATCACTGCTGCCCGGGCTATTTTCAAATTATATATTTGTTATTTGTTCAAAAGTGAAAAACTACTACGTGTTGAAGATTTACTAACATTAGAGATTTGCACATTGATGTTTTTATCTTCTACTGGTAAGTATGGAACCCGTATCCTAATCCTAATAGTATTAAAAGCTCGAAAACGACGTCCGAATTTAGATCCAAGCTTAAGAGACATTTATCGGAATTCTATTAGATTTAGTGAGTTAAGGACATCCTACTTTTCCGACATTACTTTTCAGATACAAAGGGTACATAGCAGAAAAGAACTACAGCGATGAAACATACCCCCAATCGATTAACAATGTCATCATGAAACAAACCTCCATTGATCGGAAAACAAGTTTCGAGACCCCACGGATCTATTGTCTCTCTATCTTGCATAGTTTTATTGTTCACTTACTTCCTTCGCTGTATCGTAAATTATGCAAACTAGGTCATTCATTAAAAATTCATAATTATCATGCTGGGACATGGCGGCAATAAATTTTACACAATAGCGCTGAAAATGGCCGCATTTTATGCCAGACTCTCTATTGTTCCCATATGTTTGGTCCAGTGCAAACTATGAAACTCAGGTTTACCAAAGGTTTTCTACATTAAGCTTTTTTAAAATTTTCTCGTGTCGTGGCCCCATCCAACGTTGGTTTCTGGCAATTTTATATCCCGAACAAATCTTTACCTGTTTCGTGAGACCAATGACATTAAACAACATGATGCGCAACTCCGGCATTTTTGTCCGAAGATCGTATTCGATAGCACGCTCCAATGCACATACTTGACGAGACGAAAACGAGCGGATGTGTGCTGCTTTCAAGGCGTAGCACGAATGGTGTTCGTGCCTGCTTTGACAGTTGTTGTCGATTTTAATGATATTTTCGAAAGTTGGGGTAAAAAGAAATCGATAAAAGGTAAGGTGAATACTATTGTTGTATATCACACCCGGGCATCGCACTGTTAAGTACATGTGGGAAAGCCAGCCGTTGTCAAATACTACGAAGTTATTAATTCAGTACGGTACGTAGTTGCCCATTTGCCGAAATTACATATTTACTTACTCCTTATGGTTTCAAATAGTTCATGCACCTCCAGTTAGATTTTTTTAATCAGTGAGGATATATACTCATTGTTGATTGCTGCTCATTGTAACATACTATTACGCATTCACTTTTATTTGCGTATTGAATCAAAGTGTTAACAAGTTCACCTAACATTTCACTCATACCGGTCTATATTGTATAGTCTGATTTCTCAAGTATTTGGAGCCACGAATGCTTGTAATTTTCTGACTAAACCCTTTTATTAGTTGGTTTATTTTTCAAAATTCAGTAAAATATTTTTTAAATAAAACATGAGATATTGGATTTATTAGCTTTTCCATTCTGAATCATATAGACTGCTTTATTTATTCTTAACGAAAATTAATAAATCTCCTCTCTTTCTTCAGATGTGAAAGTTGTGGACAAACCTGTCTAAGCATTGTGAGACTCTTGCAGCACAAGAGGCAATAGCAGAAATAGTAAGTATATCAATCAAGAAATTAAGCCGACATAAAGCAAAACTTTCAACTATTCGTCTAATCTCAATTTCCTATTATTTATTCACAGGACAACTATAGCAGACGAGGAGATATCAGAAGTCTGGCGACATATCAGTGACAGTGTGATTCCAAGAAATATAATGCAATTGAAAATAGAAAATTGCAATAGAAAAGCAACCTATGGAGGCATGCAAAGACATTTGACCCTCCGGTAGAGTTGTGTATGGCCCCCACATCCTGCAGGGCTTGAGGAAAATAACTAAAAATTTCAAAGCGTAAGATTGCATAAGCGGTCTTATTTATAAAAAGGCACAAAACACGCCAGACATACTTAAAACAGCTTTGGAAATGAGGATTACGGGTACCTCACTGCACCTGTGTTATATTTGGTTCATCAACTTTTGGTAGTACTATAGAAGAAATTCCGGAAGGGGTATAATCATCATTCATGATAAAATACTATCATATATTTTTTGAACAACTTCAATCTAGACCAGGGATCTCAAACTCGCGGCCCAGAGAACTTCCAGTGCGGCCCTCGAACGCTTAACAATAATTGTAATAGTATTTTGGAAGTTTTTTTTTTATCTAAATGTAATAGATTTTTCAAACCTTCTAAAGTGAAATTGATTATTCACACAGAAAACAATTTACTGAAAGTAGTTTTGGAATATTAATTTTTTTTGTCCACATTTTGACCCAATTAAGAATACACATCAAGCTAGCAAAAGAATACTTGAATAAAACACTTGAGTAATTAAATTAAACGCAAAGTACACGAAGAAGGTGGCATTTTCGAAGAAAATGGGACCTGTAACATTTCTGCTCTCCACAAAATTCTGAAGCACATTGTTTAATTTGTCATATTTCCATCAATACAATCAAAAAACACAATAAGCTCAGCAGTCAATATGACAAATTCGAAGACCAACTTCGAACAGAAAATTTCCATGTGTTTGTATATTAATATAATTATACAACGACTTAGTTACTAAAAATCAATATCAATAATAATTCAAGCAATCCTATGCCACGCAATGTAGTGCGAAATGTCTTGTCGAAAAAATCAGTCATTTGTTTTTTTACTGATCTATACATGAAATGATAAAAGTAACTTTTTTGCATTACTGGAATTAATTAAACATTCGTAAAGATCCAGATAAACCCATGATCATGTGGCCTCGTTAGTTAGAGTTGATACTATAAAATCATTTCAGACTGGCCTTAGTATGCTGGTGACACAAAAAAGATGCCAAACGCCAGGACGAATGTAATTATTAAAACATTGAGTTTATACTGTGGTATTTTTGTTAATTTTAGGTTCATATATTTAGATTAAGTTATTTTTAGTGTATGTATTATTCTTTCCTTATTCAAAGCTTGTTCAAAAATGATTTTGATGGTTGTACATAGAATTTTACGATTTTTTATAACAAATACTGTAACTTGCAAATGTTGCAATAATAGTGGAATGCAAATATTAATATGTAATTGCATTTGAAATTGAAGAAAATAATAAAACTTAATCTAACTGTTTAGTTGCATCACAATATATGTCACAAACTAAAACTATCTTAAAAATATCTTTTACGTATACATTATCAAAAACTGTTTGCGGCTCTTTTTACAATTTTCAAAATGCAATGCGTCTCTCGAAAACCCATGAGTTTGACACCACTGATCTATTCTATACGATTCAAGCATTGCTTTGGGAAATTATATCACTTCAATTAAATTGAAATAATCTCGCTATATTAAATACAAAATCGTTGCTATCATAAAGGTAAACCAATTCAGCCACTCGAAATATATTGGCCTTCACAAAGCAATGGAGGCAAAATTGAGAGTTCATGAGCTATGAACATTTGTTCTTTTCTTTGTCTTGAACTTTCCATACTCCACAGCCCCTATTAATTTTTTTTAATTTTAATTACCATGTGATGGTCATACATATCTTTAACTTGTATTTTCTGTCATGATGTATTATCTCAATGTGCCAAACTATTAATTTGTGTGCATATTTTGCTTCCAGATGACATAAATGTATTGTCATGTTTATTACCTCAGCTTGGAGTATTGACAAGAAAAAGGTGCCAGTAAATTAGGTAAAAAAATTTTCAACTCATTGTTATAATCAGAATTCACAATCAATAGGAATTATAAACAGCCAACAATCAGTGAGAATTATATGCGAAATCCCTCAGAATAAATTTGTCTAAAATCGGAGGAAGGCAAAAAATATAGGTAGTTTCCATTCACACAAGCATTTCAAGAAGACTTGCTCGAGCCAAACTAAATGAGCATCGTCAGGTGATCTATAAGGCTGCAAGTTGAATTCAGCCCTGCAACCTCCTGCATAGAAGATAATATTAATTAGTGGGCTATGAGCTAAATTCCTAAATTTAAACAAACCTATCTACGATGCATTATGTACCAGCAATGTTACCTACGATTAACTGAATATGTAATATGTCTAATAAATTCACCTACAAAAGCAAGTTCGATAGGTGCAAACTTTGTGTTATGGAATTGTATTGCAGCACAGTTTTGTATGACACCCTCTTTAAATGAAATTTCAATGATTAAGCGCAAACATTAAAATTACTAACTTTGAACTTTGTCATTATCTGCAAAATGTTCCACACAAATCTTTCCGCTATCGCGTTTGTAATCTTCTCTGATAAAAAAAAACGTCTATGATGTCCAGAATTGCTCTTTACAGCTTGCCTGTTATTCCAGCTTTCCAAGTAAGCAAAACTTCTTAGATATAGAGATTATTTTGTTTCGTTACAGGCGCAAAAAGGCAGGTACTACACGTAAAAAAGACGCCGAGTAGCAAAAGCGAGCGGAAAACGGACGCGAAAGGCGACGAGAAATATGTGCATTGGAGCGTATCATGAAATACAATGTTTTGCCTGTAGTCTTATGGAGTGACGTCAGAGTTGCCTATCATGTTGTTTAATGTCATTGGTGAGACTTAGTGTAAAAACATATCAATTCAGCGACCCATACCCTATCTCCATCTTTTCACACCGGAACCTGGGATATGGACGTGCCATAAACTGACTATTGTACATATCGCCGTTGTGCCGCACCTCTTTTTCTTGTGTATTTTACTAGAGTTTTATTTGTATAATCAATTTCATGTCTGTTGTCCTAGTTCTAGTATAACGCAGCAGTCCTAAACTGCAGTTATAATTGTTAGGGGTACATGTCGCACATCTGTTCTGTGTCTTAGGCCAGTAAGGTCTTGAACATGTATCCTGTCTCTGTAAAATTCGTTACCCCCCCCCCCCCTTTATCGCAAACATTTTCTGAATCAAATATGCTGTAGTGTATATGGTAGTATAAGTCTGCTGAAAACTTAAAAATTGTCATTAAATTAATCATTAACCTTTCATACTATTACTAGCATACGTTGTTCGGGGTAACGTTATATCTTTTTGGGTCCAGCCTTCCTTGAAGTTACCTTACCGTACCTAATAAACGTTTTGGGAGCTAATGCTCAATTAAAATTGCAATCCACGGTAAGGATCTAGAAGTGTTTAATAGCTTACGTAAAATTTTTGCACAGTCTCATCATAACTTTACTAATAATAACTAAAAAAAGACGATGAAAGAGCTACCTACCTCAACGCAAGAGCGGGCAGTACAAACTGAGATTCATTCGACCTCGGGAATCCACCTACACCTGGTAAAATTTTATTGTTACGCCATGCAGAAGTCTGCGTTCATTGACAAATGTTGCCGAAAAGCAGAGATTATAGGACAGATATTTTTTGTAGTAAAAGCGTCTTTTTCGCAAAACGTGCAATTTTTCAAGCACCATTTTAAAATCATTTTCTGATAGTTCACTTATGTGCGCTACGAAACTGGAAGATAAACGGCCTCGTCTCACGGCTATATTGGTTATCAAGGGCGCGACTGAGCGAGGATTTTTTCCATTTATAGACCTTGAGTTCAGAAAAGGATGTAGGAGTTAAAGTTGTTATTTCACATGATCACTTCGAAATTAACACGGGGAAAACATCTGATTTCAAATTTCTTCATCTAGGCTTCATTTGATCATTGTGAAGCCGTCTGGAAAACGAAAAGTAGCTCTGCGACTTTTACACAATATCGATTCGACTTGTTCTCTGTGGGTTCAGCATTTGGGGGTTCATGAGTCAAATTTTTATGTCTTTCTACTTTTCCGATACTCTGGCACGGAGATCGGAAAACGAGTTTTGAGATAAATAATACTGACCAGCGGTGGCGTTAAAGAATTATGATTTTTTTAATCATCTGATCAGATGACGGACTAGCAGAAGTAAACAAAGAAGACTGTTGTTGCTCCGCGAACGGGCGAATGTATGGCTTCCATTTCGACTGCTGCTGCAATGTCGATTCTATAGCTTGTGCTGAAAATAGGTGGGATGTGTAATGTGAAGAACTTTATTGTATTCTTGTATTAACATATATTAATAAAAAAAAAATAGGTGGGATGTTCTTAGTCTTGAAGTAAAACCTAGAATTAGACACATTTTTGGGGATGACTTATGGGTTTTCTGCTCACAAGAACCAAGTTTACGTCATATTTAGTTTGGAATTGTCCCTCACATACAACGTTTATGATTATGTTTTTTCTATTGCTTGGAAAATCCATCATTGTGTATTGAAAAATAATTATATTAGTCTACTTGTATTTTATTAGATTTGAATCATCAATGTTACTCACATCTGTCAAACTTAGAACGTAATGCCATTGTCTTATTAGTTATTACAGTATTATTCATGCTATTCTGTCATTGCTGTATTCTGGTATTGCACTGCCAGACATAAAATTTGGCTAGAGACCGTAGAGAGGAATTCAGTCATTTTTTAAGATGTTGACCCAAGGGTAAACAATGTGATAATGAAATCAAGAAGAAATATTGAAAAGTATAGATAAAATCCTAAATTTACAAAAGAACTCAATATTCTGATATTATACTGCTGTACACTGAAACTCATAGAAGTTTAATTTGTTTTTTCTTAATAAATATTTAATGTTACTTATTGAATAATGTACTGACTGACAATTATTGCGGAAAATACATGCTGGTTATACAGTTATAACAACGGAATATTATATTGAAAAATGGAATATAACAGTATAATGCAGTAATGGAAGTATGGAACAACTCTCTGACTCTACTGATAATGTATTCGTGTTTTAACACAGTAACATGTATATACTTATTGCAGTAGTTATTGTTATTCCTACTGTCATATAATATTTTATTTATTCTTTAATTATTGATTAATCCACATTGCGGAATCATAAAAAATAGGTGGTTTGAATGATAAAAGTTTTGATTAGTGTTTTCCCCAATCAGTGTTTTTGAGTTTACGTGCATATAATTTGAAGATTTACAGTACCAACATATCTTTGAATTGAGCTTGTGTGTATCGTGCCTTCTACTTTCTGATCCTTCTTTCTCACTTCTGCACTTTTTCACCCTAGCTTTGTATCAAATTGAATAGGTTACTGTAATTTTAGTTTAAAGAGAATTAAAAATCCAATGGCTCAAAACTTAATTTTGACTCAAGTCTCATCTACCTCGACCATCGCTTGATGGTGTGGCGCATCATGCTAAGCGTTAGGAATACGATCACTACCGCGCCTGTGATTTCTCTGCATGGGTTCGCAGGTTCGAATCCCTTGCGGGGTAAATTATATGCAAGAGGAATACTGAACTCCTCCTCGCCGTAGTGTGGTTCACGTTACCGTTGGTCGGTTACGCCTCCCTTCGCCATCTGAACATCAAGCCCATGCATCTGAAGAACAAAAAACTGGCTAACTAATCTCATACCCGACATGGACCGGACGAGACGAGAGGCCGGGGTTCGCCATATAAATAAGCTGTATTACCACCTTTCCTCTCCCTCCTAAAAATGTAAATCCCATCTTTCCTCCCCTAAATATGTAAATCCCATCTTACCTATTGACCTAGGTTTGTGTTTTCACTTAACTCTTTGTGCTGTTGTGTGTGTTGATGAGTAGACGCATGATATTTCTCATGCTTTAAACTTTTTCAAAGGTTTTCCTCACTCTCCATAATTAACTTCATTTTATGATTTTAAATTTGTTTGTATCCCTGAGTTTTCAAAATGAATTATCTATAAATTTTTTGGTTTTGTACGCTGTTCGTATCTGGCCACCTGCAGAGGAAAGAAAACTCTTCCGGCAACTGGCATTTCCCAAGCTTCCTTTTGACCTTCAAAGAGCCTCTTTATTTGCTCAAAAACCTCTTCTGTTGACGCGTCGTCTTTGAGGAATTGCATCACTGTTGAGAAGTCCTGGTATTCAGGAAGAGAATCTTCTGCAGCAGGAGTCGGAGAGGCGACGTAATTCATCTTCTCTGTCTTATAGTAGATCATTTCGCTGTCGAGGGCCTAACCCAGTGAAGGGTTGCCTTGATCAAACAGCGAAAAAATAGAAACATTTTATCTGATGTACTACAGGCATGCAGTGTTGGCATACTAGATTACATTTACATTGAATCTTGATAAATTACACTGTCTGAAATGCCCTATAACATTAGCTGTCGGCCTACAACCTGATTTCTCACCTTACAACGCTATTTGTCTTTCAACTCCTGCCTAACTTATCACTGCTGCCCGGGCTATTTTCAAATTATATATTTGTTATTTGTTCAAAAGTGAAAAACTACTACGTGTTGAAGATTTACTAACATTAGAGATTTGCACATTGATGTTTTTATCTTCTACTGGTAAGTATGGAACCCGTAGCCTAATCCTAATAGTATTAAAAGCTCGAAAACGACGTCCGAATTTAGATCCAAGCTTAAGAGACATTTATCGGAATTCTATTAGATTTAGTGAGTTAAGGACATCCTACTTTTCCGACATTACTTTTCAGATACAAAGGGTACATAGCAGAAAAGAACTACAGCGATGAAACATACCCCCAATCGATTAACAATGTCATCATGAAACAAACCTCCATTGATCGGAAAACAAGTTTCGAGACCCCACGGATCTATTGTCTCTCTATCTTGCATAGTTTTATTGTTCACTTACTTCCTTCGCTGTATCGTCAATTATGCAAACTAGGTCATTCATTAAAAATTCATAATTATCATGCTGGGACATGGCGGCAATAAATTTTACACAATAGCGCTGAAAATGGCCGCATTTTATGCCAGACTCTCTATTGTTCCCATATGTTTGGTCCAGTGCAAACTATGAAACTCAGGTTTACCAAAGGTTTTCTACATTAAGCTTTTTTAAAATTTTCTCGTGTCGTGGCCCCATCCAACGTTGGTTTCTGGCAATTTTATATCCCGAACAAATCTTTACCTGTTTCGTGAGACTTAGTGTAAAAACATATCAATTCAGCGACCCATACCCTATCTCCATCTTTTCACACCGGAACCTGGGATATGGACGTGCCATAAACTGACTATTGTACATATCGCCGTTGTGCCGTACCTCTTTTTCTTGTGTATTTTACTAGAGTTTTATTTGTATAATCAATTTCATGTCTGTTGTCCTAGTTCTAGTATAACGCAGCAGTCCTAAACTGCAGTTATAATTGTTAGGGGTACATGTCGCACATCTGTTCTGTGTCTTAGGCCAGTAAGGTCTTGAACATGTATCCTGTCTCTGTAAAATTCGTTACCCCCCCCCCCCCTTTATCGCAAACATTTTCTGAATCAAATATGCTGTAGTGTATATGGTAGTATAAGTCTGCTGAAAACTTAAAAATTGTCATTAAATTAATCATAAACCTTTCATACTATTACTAGCATACGTTGTTCGGGGTAACGTTATATCTTTTTGGGTCCAGCCTTCCTTGAAGTTACCTTACCGTACCTAATAAACGTTTTGGGAGCTAATGCTCAATTAAAATTGCAATCCACGGTAAGGATCTAGAAGTGTTTAATAGCTTACGTAAAATTTTTGCACAGTCTCATCATAACTTTACTAATAATAACTAAAAAAAGACGATGAAAGAGCTACCTACCTCAACGCAAGAGCGGGCAGTACAAACTGAGATTCATTCGACCTCGGGAATCCACCTACACCTGGTAAAATTTTATTGTTACGCCATGCAGAAGTCTGCGTTCATTGACAAATGTTGCCGAAAAGCAGAGATTATAGGACAGATATTTTTTGTAGTAAAAGCGTCTTTTTCGCAAAACGTGCAATTTTTCAAGCACCATTTTAAAATCATTTTCTGATAGTTCACTTATGTGCGCTACGAAACTGGAAGATAAACGGCCTCGTCTCACGGCTATATTGGTTATCAAGGGCGCGACTGAGCGAGGATTTTTTCCATTTATAGACCTTGAGTTCAGAAAAGGATGTAGGAGTTAAAGTTGTTATTTCACATGATCACTTCGAAATTAACACGGGGAAAACATCTGATTTCAAATTTCTTCATCTAGGCTTCATTTGATCATTGTGAAGCCGTCTGGAAAACGAAAAGTAGCTCTGCGACTTTTACACAATATCGATTCGACTTGTTCTCTGTGGGTTCAGCATTTGGGGGTTCATGAGTCAAATTTTTATGTCTTTCTACTTTTCCGATACTCTGGCACGGAGATCGGAAAACGAGTTTTGAGATAAATAATACTGACCAGCGGTGGCGTTAAAGAATTATGATTTTTTTAATCATCTGATCAGATGACGGACTAGCAGAAGTAAACAAAGAAGACTGTTGTTGCTCCGCGAACGGGCGAATGTATGGCTTCCATTTCGACTGCTGCTGCAATGTCGATTCTATAGCTTGTGCTGAAAATAGGTGGGATGTGTAATGTGAAGAACTTTATTGTATTCTTGTATTAACATATATTAATAAAAAAAAAATAGGTGGGATGTTCTTAGTCTTGAAGTAAAACCTAGAATTAGACACATTTTTGGGGATGACTTATGGGTTTTCTGCTCACAAGAACCAAGTTTACGTCATATTTAGTTTGGAATTGTCCCTCACATACAACGTTTATGATTATGTTTTTTCTATTGCTTGGAAAATCCATCATTGTGTATTGAAAAATAATTATATTAGTCTACTTGTATTTTATTAGATTTGAATCATCAATGTTACTCACATCTGTCAAACTTAGAACGTAATGCCATTGTCTTATTAGTTATTACAGTATTATTCATGCTATTCTGTCATTGCTGTATTCTGGTATTGCACTGCCAGACATAAAATTTGGCTAGAGACCGTAGAGAGGAATTCAGTCATTTTTTGAAATGTTGACCCAAGGGTAAACAATGTGATGATGAAATCAAGAAGAAATATTGAAAAGTATAGATAAAATCCTAAATTTACAAAAGAACTCAATATTCTGATATTATACTGCTGTACACTGAAACTCATAGAAGTTTAATTTGTTTTTTCTTAATAAATATTTAATGTTACTTATTGAATAATGTACTGACTGACAATTATTGCGGAAAATACATGCTGGTTATACAGTTATAACAACGGAATATTATATTGAAAAATGGAATATAACAGTATAATGCAGTAATGGAAGTATGGAACAACTCTCTGACTCTACTGATAATGTATTCGTGTTTTAACACAGTAACATGTATATACTTATTGCAGTAGTTATTGTTATTCCTACTGTCATATAATATTTTATTTATTCTTTAATTATTGATTAATCCACATTGCGGAATCATAAAAAATAGGTGGTTTGAATGATAAAAGTTTTGATTAGTGTTTTCCCCAATCAGTGTTTTTGAGTTTACGTGCATATAATTTGAAGATTTACAGTACCAACATATCTTTGAATTGAGCTTGTGTGTATCGTGCCTTCTACTTTCTGATCCTTCTTTCTCACTTCTGCACTTTTTCACCCTAGCTTTGTATCAAATTGAATAGGTTACTGTAATTTTAGTTTAAAGAGAATTAAAAATCCAATGGCTCAAAACTTAATTTTGACTCAAGTCTCATCTACCTCGACCATCGCTTGATGGTGTGGCGCATCATGCTAAGCGTTAGGAATACGATCACTACCGCGCCTGTGATTTCTCTGCATGGGTTCGCAGGTTCGAATCCCTTGCGGGGTAAATTATATGCAAGAGGAATACTGAACTCCTCCTCGCCGTAGTGTGGTTCACGTTACCGTTGGTCGGTTACGCCTCCCTTCGCCATCTGAACATCAAGCCCATGCATCTGAAGAACAAAAAACTGGCTAACTAATCTCATACCCGACATGGACCGGACGAGACGAGAGGCCGAGGTTCGTCATATAAATAAGCTGTATTACCACCTTTCCTCTCCCTCCTAAAAATGTAAATCCCATCTTTCCTCCCCTAAATATGTAAATCCCATCTTACCTATTGACCTAGGTTTGTGTTTTCACTTAACTCTTTGTGCTGTTGTGTGTGTTGATGAGTAGACGCATGATATTTCTCATGCTTTAAACTTTTTCAAAGGTTTTCCTCACTCTCCATAATTAACTTCATTTTATGATTTTAAATTTGTTTGTATCCCTGAGTTTTCAAAATGAATTATCTATAAATTTTTTGGTTTTGTTGAAATTATGTAGGCTGCCTGTATGCTATGGGATCTCATTTGTCCGACAAACTATCATAATTAGCCTGTTAGTAAGTTTATATGAACCATTGCACCATATACACATTTACACAGGGCTTCTAGAAACGATTAAACTACAGCAGGTAGTTCTGTAGTTTAGATATTTATATACAATTTCACCACGACAAATTGCTATGTTGCAATATAAAAAGTGATGATATTTAAAAGGCAATGATAGATATTGTAGAAGGTAACAAATTCAAGCTGTTGCATATCTGAACATAGATATTTGAGTTAAGCCGATTATCTCGCTGGTACCTACAGACTGACAGACCTATGGCAGTACAGTTTGTTACTTTATATATTAATTGAGGTGTTCACTTATTTTAAGGAGAGTTGATTTGCATTTCTGAACTGATTTCAGATATTTATTCAAACATTTTATTTAACAGATTTCAGTTATATATTAAATAAGATTACATCCAGATAACAGTATTCTGGTTGGTTTGACAAAGTTACAAGGAAATATGACCGAGCGAACATTTAAGCAACGCAGAGCATTTGGTGGGTTTAGTAATTAATAAAATCTATATTTTTTTATTTAAATTACCCAATGATGGATTATGTTGGTTGTTTATTACTTATCAATCTTTAGATCGGTAAGTATGTTGATAGGTATTTGTTTGTTTGTCTGTTAGATGCACGCGATATCTCACGAAGGCGTGAATCTGCTCCAAATTTTGCATGTGCATTCATCATATCTCGGACCAGAAGCCTATTGATTTTGGATGAATTATGTCGCGTAATTAGCGAGTTATCAATTAATTAGTGGTGGGACACGCGGTGTCACTATAGAGTCATGAATCGAAACCGCAGTTTCGATCGATAAGTCTTCGGTCTCCGACCGATCATCTTGTTAAAATGTTCGTTAATTGATAGCTTTTTTTCTAAATAAAAATATGTTTCATGCCAATTCTTCAAACTTGTGGAGGCTTATTATGACATAAATATTTAGTTTGAATGGCACTGAAATTTGAAGAAGTTTTGCAAAATGTTGTACAATTCAGATAATTAAAATTACTGTGAAATTAGCACGATGTTTCACAAATTTCATGAAATGAGGTTTGAGTTTTAAAGTGATAATGATTCCCAGCTTAGATGATTATTGTGTAATTTAAAATGCTGTTTTCAAATTTAGATGAAAGAGTTTCTGATGTCCTACAGATTCGTGAACAACATCCCAACAAAATTCCAGTGAGTATTGTTATCATTTTCAAATTTTTTTTACACGCAAATTCCAGTTGTTAAAGTTATCAATTCATAATTACCGTATGTTAATTTTTAACAAAATAGATTTCAATGGTTTTTGTGGACCCATATCACAGCAAAGAAAAGCCTATTTGAGATTTTCAAAGAAAACCTAATATTTTCATATATAACTTGTTTAATTAAAATATATATTTTCACAGGTGATAATAGAGAAATATCATGGAGAAAAGAATTTGCCGATACTTGATAAAACCAAATTTCTTGTGCCAGATCATGTCTCGATGTGTGAATTGGTGCGAATAATACGGTGGGAATTTGAACTTTACTGTAAAACGAAGGCAATCAATGGCTTATATTTTATCGAGTCACTGTATGATGCTTATTACTCAGAAGCATGACTCTTTCAGCCATTTGTTTCCATTTTAGATTACTCTACTCAGATAACAAATTATTATCTTGGCTATGATGTCAGTGAAGATTAGTTTACAAAGCTTTGAAGAAACCAAAAATATATACAGCCAGTTTAGCCGGCCGATAGGAGCTAATTGTGCAAAATAAAATTTCTATAAATAAACTTTAAAAAATATATGTAATACCTAAGAGGTAGGCTACTATAGATCATAGGTTCTCGTAGTGGTCCATACGGGGCCCCAGTACCACGTGAGAGAAATATAGGGGCTCCGTGAGCTATTTGTTCACTAATCAAAATACTTGCTTGGCTAATTTTGTAATTGCCCGAAGAAGTAATAACGTCATTTTTAAAATTTGACGATTTAATGATACATCCGAACCATTAAATAAAGTAATTTTTATTTACTCAGGAATGTTAATGCCCTCATAACAATGTGTTTTTGTTTTTATTTTCACCTTTTTCTTTGTGGGGATGTGTGAATAATAGTCATTTCACATCGTCACAAGAGCCATACACATCAAAAACACATCTGCACGCCAATTAGATAAAGAGTGAACAATACATCTGGGAGATCTGTAGGGTTTATCTTTTCTGATGATTAAATACAAATTGATTCTCTCTTTTTAAAAGTTGCATTTTCTTTAGTCCATATAAAAAATAGTAGCATTATTTTATCTTTTGTGTTAAAATTTTTTTTAAATCCACCATGCCATTCTAATGGTTGTTTGAATTCTTGGACTTTGTGGCCTACTCCACATCAAGTTGTGTAAAGGGATGGAAGCCTATGGGCGGGGGGTATATTGACTTGGCTAACACAGACAGTCCCTGAACTCGTAATACTACTAAGATTAAGAAAATCGGAATAAAATTATGGCCTTACCCTAACCTGGGACACATACTATGTGAGTATCGTGGCAGGAATAGATTTTAGAATATTTCGATATATTCTGTAGGATGATTGGAGGAAAGTATTATAAAGTTTGGTTGTTTTAATCTATTTTCAGGAGAAGACTTCATCTGAGTCCCAACCAGGCATTTTTCTTGCTTGTCAACCAAAGGAGCATGGTCAGTGTTTCATCACCAATTTCTGAGGTTTACGCAGTAGAAAAAGATGAAGATGGATTTTTGTATATGACTTATGCATCACAGGAAGTGTTTGGATCAATTAATACATTGTAAAATAAATGTGCGATTTAATTTTATGTCTATAATTGTAATATTTTATCAAACTTTTTATTGATGTGGTGTCATGCTATTTGTAATGGTTGTTCATTTTAACCAGAATATTGAGTCACGTTTTTCAAAATCTTAGAACAAAATTGTAAATTATTCGAGGTTATTTTTTGCATTACCTTGTGAAATATGATTTGACCTGAAGTGAACATACATACTGTATTGCTGATTTGTTGTATGTGGAAATAATCAGATGCATTAGACACCCAAGCTACAACTCATTCATTGGTTTTTATTGGCTGTTAACTAAATCATAAAAATGTGATATTTTCATCAATATTTTTTATCACACACTTTCTGCACTTGTATATTTGTATATATATTGAATTCTTTGCTCATTTTAGCATGGTGTTTGTACTATGTGATATGTCCTCATGTAAACAGTCTGTATTATTTTAAAAATGGGATTGTGTTTCAAATCAATAGATTTCAATGAGTGTTCAATTCAGGGGGACAAGTTTTGTTTAAATTAAAAAACATATGAAGTTTTTATCAAATTTATAATCTGTAGAATAGTATTCTGTAAAATGCGTAGTGTTATTCCTTTGGGAAACACTTGTTTTAAAACGAAAATAAAAATCTGTAATTAATAAATTATATAAACGAACAGGGAATATAAAAGTACATATTTCAGAAAACTCAATTTGCATGTTTCAAATGTCGTTTCCAAGTCTGTTTTTAGAAGTTACAAATGGATATGTCTGTATAATTTCTATGGAAAGCCTGGAGGCTGTTGGAGATGCCCACGCAATGGTCCTAATCTTTAAAAATTATGAAAAGCGTACAGATCATGTTCATCATAAATATGGTCTCATCAGTGCAATTCGTAGCCAAATCATATGAATGCAAGAGTTAATCGTGGGCAACCAGTTCGCGCATTGCTGAATTCATCCCTTGCTCGATCGATTCGTTTTACATTTTCGAATTCCACATCAGACCATTACGTGCTATATTGGAATTGGGTATTCTATTCACACAATCAATTCACTCTGTTGTAGCTTCCACCGAGCAAGTCGCTGCAAACGGAGGAACAATTAAAAGGTAATCAAGCTACTTCCATGCCCGACATGGACTAGCAATTGAACGGAAGAGAAATTGCAAAGTGATGGAGCCCCATTGACTCCTTGGCGAAGACCTGAATATCGATAGTCGTTTTCTGATTTCAGGAGTTACTATTATCGACTCTCTTAGGGAGAGAGGGAGATTTTATTCCAAAGGCAACAGTAAACGTAAATATGAAACAATATTTGAGGATGGCACAACACAGTGATCATTTGAACAATGTTTTTCTTTGAGTAGCTTATAGCTTTCAGGCCGTTGTTGGGAATAAAGCCTTTTGTCCCATTTGTTTGTACTGCGAGTAAATTTCATTTGCATCAAGGCAACATTCCTGAAATGAAACTGGTAGGATAGGAATATTGGGGCATGGATTATTTTAATGCCATAATTTGTCACTTCGGGGCAGGTTGACATAGTTGTTAGATTATATATATATATGTGATTTTTAAGCCTATCAAATGCAGATGGTAACCCACCGTTATGAGACTTCGTGGGTCTTATTATTGATTACCGCGAGGGGAATGAGGTCAATTTGAAAAGTAATTCAACAAGGATTCAATGTTAGACTCGAGGTTGAATTATTGATAATGTTTCGTTCTCTATCTAGCTTTACGGGTTCACAACACTTGACTAGGTATCAGCGACTTATAGTATCAGAAACATAAAAAGCACATCGCACAGTAGAACGAACGGTCACACGTATACCACGTTTTACTAGAACAACCAAGGTCATTAAACACATGCTGCGATATAACTATAAGTGAATATTACGTCATATCGTAACTTCCCCCTCTTTATAAAAAAACGTATCAACACATTAATGTTCATGGCATGTATCTATCAGGAGTACGAAGAATCCTTGTTCTATAGCAGGGCCTCATTGCATTTTTGGAATTGTACAAAGGGCCGCAAATAGTTCTTGATATATTTTATTAATATATACTTGCAGCATATTTTAGACAGGTGTAGTTTGTGACATATATTGTGATGTAATTAAACAGCTGAATGAAGTTTTGTTATTTTCTCAAATTTAAATGCTATTTACCGTACATATTAATTTTTGCATTTCGCTAATATTGCAATATACTATATTTATTACAAAAAAGCATAAATTTTTATCCAAACATTTCTAAACAACGTTTTGATAAGAAAAGAATAATAAATACACTAAAAATGACCTAATCTAAATATATAGACCTGAAAGGGGGGGCTGGTCACAGCGCAAAGGGGCCCAAGAAATTTAGGCCGCAAAACCAAAAGCTGCATTGCAAAACCAGTAATGCACAATGCACATCTTATAACGTTGATGTTAGTTCTGCTCAAATCGTTTTGTTACGTAACAATGCCAGGGAGTCGTCGATTTTCGGCGTCTTGTGGTTTGATCGCACCGGCAAAATTACGAAGGCTGTCAGAATTATGTCGAAAGCAAAACCTCTCAGTGGCACACAGAAACGCAGAAAAATGGCAGAAGAGGAAGCACGTATGAAAAAATTAATAGCGACATGTTATGCTTTTTGACGAAATAAAAAAAGCGCTGTTTTAGCTCATGTCCGAGAGTTTTTAGGGTCATTTCCACGAAATATTTTTGTGGGGGAGCCCACGAGAGTCTTGCTACGCCACTGCCAAGGTCACATGATCATCGGTTAATCTGAATCGTTGAGAATGTTTGATTAACTTCAGTAATGCAAAAATATTACGTTCACCAGTAAACAAACAAATGACTGACTTTTCTGACCAGGCATTCCCCGCCCCATTTCCTACCATTACGTGGCATAAGACTGATCGAGTTATTGATATTGATTTCTAGTAACTAGATAGTTGTATATTTATGATAATATACAAACACATAAAAATTTTCTGTTTGAAGTTGATCTTTAAATTTGTCACATTGACTGCTGAGATTATTCTAATGATGTCTACTTATATTGTATTCTTTCATTGTACTGATAGAAATGTGATAAATTAAAAATGTGCTTTAGAATTTTGTAAATGCAGAAAGATTGTAACTCCCATATTATATATATTACATTTAGATAGAAAAAACTTATTGTTAAGCGTTCGAGGGCCGCATTGGAAGTTCTCAGGGGCGCATGCGTCCCGCGAATTTGACACCCCTGTACTATATAGGGCAGTGTTCTTCAACCTTTTTTTTATCGAAGTATACCTTTTACAGTTTTTCAAGAACTTTGTATACGTTACAAATACCAATGTTTATTTAAGGCTCAAATAAACAATAAATTTTAAGCACATATTGTACTGCAATATCATCATGCAATCTAATAGGCTAGTGACCGCAAGTGATAAATTTGACGGACTGCCTTAGCGTCGACGGGAATTATGTTCGACGTAAAACAAACAAAGAGCATGGCAGCCGAAATCACCAACCCAGACACATGACCGTATTATCTATATAATTTGTGATGTAACAACGTGCTCGCGTTGGTTCTTAGCGTTAATAACATTTTATATATCATGTGCGCCGTGTTTGCATTGTTGTCTCCAATTGAATATTTTATAATTTATTACATATATTAGAGTTTAGATTTCCTGATTTAGGCTGTACACCTTTCGTATACCCTTTATCAGTTCTATACCCAACTTATGGTCTGGTATACACTTGACCACTGCTATAGGGTGTCTATAAAGTCTCTTTACAATTTATAAAAAATATTACAAAGCGAAATGATGAGATATCGCAAATAAGGGTTGTTTTATGGTAATCGGAATTCCATAAATTTTTTATTGACACTAATATTTATTGTTTCAGATAAAATTTCTTATGTTTAATGATTGAATTATATGAAACGAACCCCCATGAATCGACTAATTCTCAAGAAAAGGCGCAATGTTGTATCCTGATTCATTGGGACAAAATCCTATTTCAGACCCAGCGAAACTTCAGACATAAGTATGGAAGAGACCCACCATCACGTCTTTCAATTCGTATATTGAACAAGCAATTTATGAAGACAGGGACAGCGTTCGATACAAGCAGAAATGGGCGACCAAGAACATCTGAAGAAAATATGGATCGTGTAAGGCAAGCCTTTCAACGTCCTTCTATGAATTCCATCCGTACCGCTGCCAGGCTATTGGAATTATTACGTTCAGCACTGCACAAAGTCCTACACACGAATTTCAGACAAAAAGAATTTGCAGTGAACACGCTGAAACGAATTTCTGTGAATGGAGCAGAGTCTATTTCGGTGATGAGGCAACTTTTCATGTCTCAGAAAAGTTAAACACAATAAAAGAATTTGGGGAATGGAAAACCCACATGCGAGTAGAAAACTTCGGCGAGATAGATAGTCCAAAAGTGAATGTTTGGTGTGAAATCATGTGCAATCGAATAATTAGGCAATTTTTTTTCAACGAGGCATTAATTACTGCAAATGTGTATCTTAACCTTCTGACCGAATATGTGGCTGATTGACTGATTGACTTTCAACCAACCATCATATTCCAGCAAGATAGTACGCCACCACACTGGGGCATGTCGTGAGTTCCCCATCAATGAAACTTTTACCGACCGATGGATCGAAAGGGACGGGCCGATTTTACGACCACCACGTTCACCAAATATCACTTCCTTGGACTTTTTTCTTTGGAGTTACGTAAAGGATATTGTGTAGCGAACAAAAGTACGGGACATGACTAATCTAAAACAAAGAATTTCCAATGCCATTGATGAGGGAATGCTACAACGAACATGGCAGGATTGAGTACCGTCCAGGTGTGCTTCGTGCAACTAATGGTGCCCATATAGAAGTGTATCAAATAGAGTAATAATATTTTCAATTAAACGTTTAGAAGTGTATTAAATGTGTCAATAAAAACTTTATGAAATACTGATTAACATGAAACAGCCCTCATTTTTACGTTGTCTGAAATTCGGCGTCCCTTGCTTGCTTCAACTGAACGAGGAGTTTCGGAGTCGTCTACTCCAGATGACGTTGGTCGTTGTTTAGCATCCGAAGAGGGTTCATGTTTGTTTCAAACTCTCGTCATCATATATGTTGGTCTCAAAAAACGCCTTATCTCTTCTGTAGTCTCTCCCATCGACAGTCACGCAATATGATATTGGAGACAACTGCTGAGAGCATGTACCAAGACTCCATCTTCCTTTGTTTTCAATAGGCTTCATGAGCACATTTCTCCCTCGTAAAGCTTCGAAAGTTGCTTTGTTCCACGGTCGTATTATTTCTTTGGATCTTCCGCGTCTCTGCTATATTTGTGGTTTGACATTTCTCTCAACCTCCGGCACGAGCAGTTAGTTCAATATAAAAAGAAAACATCCTACGCGACGATATATTAACCTTTTGTTATGAGAATTATTAGGTTTAGTTATTCCTGTTGCAGTGTGCTACACTTTAGAATCCATGGTTTATATCAGGGTTGTGCACAAGTTTTTAGTATAAGAGCCGCATGCTGCAAGTCAGAACTTTAAAAGAGCTGCAGAATTTGTGAATTTATTATTATTAGAATACCATGAACAGACAAGAAATTTACACAAGAGTCTAATACCAATGAATATATGAACAAGAGAGCTATGCTCAAATATATGGACATGCAGAGTATTTCGCCAATTTCCGAAAATCATATGCGGTAACTTTCCAGTAACGGGGTCACTCCTTTATTCCCAGATCAGGTCCCACAGTCCACGTCACTAAGCACCCGATCCACCGGCAAACGCCGAGCGCGGAATCAGCTGATGTGCGTCCGCAGAACTTTCGGTGACATCATAGGCTAGCCAACAAAAAACGAATCACACAAAGCTAACAGGAATATTTGAAATAACTAAAAGTAATAGCCTTCTAGAGAAAAATTCTTCAACCACTGAAAATTTTAAAGAAATTGGACCAGTAATCGAAGAGAAAATAGATTTTTAGGGGTTTTCCACTAGGTGTTCAAAAATGTCAAACGATTCATAGGTCCACTACGTGCCCAATAATATTAAAAAGTATTTATTACGAGGCCATATCAGGAAAAACATTTCTGTAAATTTTCGAAAGTCTGGCGATATGTGGTCAATGCGGTACGAACCAATTCTGTCACATGTTCATTTGTTAAACTGGCACGGAATTTTGATTTTCTAAAGTTCATTACGGAGAATAACAACTCACAGCAGTATGTTGTGCTAAAAATAGAAAGAAGTCGAACACTAGCCAATTTAACTTCAGGGTACTTATCGTGTAGTAATTTTTTCGAGAAATCAATCGCAGATTCGCTTTTATGAAAATAACTCGCGAGAGTCAGATCTTCTTGCAGTTCAATTAGCTCTATTTCGATAGCAGAGTCGTTGAAGTGGACAGCCATCATCGATCACGTTGATGGTGAATGGGTTTTTGAGAGTAGAAAAGCATGGCTTCAACTCCTTAAAATCATTAAACCGGGCCTCAAAATTTTCCAGAAGCTCTTGCATCGGTTGCAACACTAACAAGCCTATCAAGGGGAACATGAGCTTTTGCTAAGGCTGAACCGAGTGCGTTTTTTATATCAGAGCCACGAGTCGACTCTTCGTAGTTGAAGTATTTGGCTACCAGATGTTCACGATGACTAATGCAATGTACCGGAAGAAACTCTGGGAAGTCTGGATCCTTCTTCATAAGTCCAATTAAGCCAGCATTCTTGCCCACCATTGCTAGTGCTCCATCGGTTGCAACACTAACAAGCCTATCAAGGGGAACATGAGCTTTTGCTAAGGCTGAGCCGAGTGCGTTTTTTATATCAGAGCCACGAGTCGACTCTTTCAATACACGCAGATCCAAATGCTCTTCTTTCACAATCATATCCCGAGAAACACTGCAAACAAATACTGATAGCTGTGGATTATCTTGTATATATCTATCAGTTGATTCGTCAAGAGCTAAACTGATTGCAAGAGAGCTCATTAAATCAGTTTGCATTGCAACTGTTACGTTGGTACTAATTTGGGAGATACGCCTTTGTGTAGTACGGCGCGAACCCCCGTTTGGGATATTATTTGCTGAAACTTTGTGCGACAACATCAGCAAAACTTTTTTTTTTACAAAATCAGAGTCAAATGATGGGTGTTTAGCGTGAGCAATATTTCATGCTATAACGAAACTAGCTTCAGTTGTTGTATCAGGCCAAATGATATTTATGATAACATAAATTCCTGCTGTCTTTTTAGTAACAATTTGAGCTCATTTATTTTGTGTTTCCATATAGCTGATTTACGAGGGTAGTCTCGTGAGAAGTTTTCATGATTCGTTTCATGGTGCCGTTTAACATTGCTGATTTTATTCTGACTTAGTAGCTTATGACAGATTAAGCACAAAGTGTAAATAGTTCGTTGGTCCAATTGTTGAAGAGAAAAGAAATTTTTTTTTAAAACAAAAATGCAGCAACAAGGAGTATACTAGAAAGAAAAAACAACAACAATTTACTAATACCAATGAGCAGTTTTGGATAATGATTCAAATATACATTGTTTAAACAAGTAGGATCGTGCAAACTAAAGAAGGCTGTATGAAACAGAATATTAATTTGATGATGAAGAAAAGTAAGAATTAGAATAGTGCATCCACAAAGACGAGATACAATTGAATTAACGAACGATTGCTGATAGATATTTCTTAATAAGGTACGAGCGAGTGTTTGTTATTGGTAAATTTAAATATATTTTCAAAGTACTCATGATAATTATCATTAAACACACTAACTCAAAGACACAAAGATGTGATATGCTATGCAGCAAAACTAGAATCGTATTTATCTGAGTTATGAAAATTACAATACAATAAATATATAATCAAGGATATTAATTAAGTGAAGAATATTGTCAATCCAACTTTACCTAGCCTACTATGTTTTAAATAGAACAAATAGTTTAAACATCAAAATTCTCCAAAATTCAAAAATTGATACTTACTTGATAACCAAAATGAACAATTATGAATATTATACTATTCCAAATACTTTCTCAAAAATGAGTCATGAAAGGCGGATCACAATGTTATGCAGAATATCAACAGAGCTGATCGATTGATTTTATTTTTGCAGTGTAAGAATAACACAAATACTAAACATGACAAATTTTAGATAGATAAATTAATATTCGATCAATAACTCAATACATCGAATAAAACTAATTTCGAAAACCTCACTTTCTTACATTTATGTGGAATGGCAATAGGTCAATATTTTGTTCATATAACTATCAGTAGAGGGCTAGAGGCCACACGAGACTAACTCCCAATCCGTCCCCAATGACTCTGCACTAATGTATGCGTATGATACAAGAATGCTGTAGCAGGAATAAACATGACCATACTATGCAATTCAGAAATCCTGCTGCACACAAACACAAATTACTGTAACGTTTTTCTGACAAGTATTTTACAACAATGGTAAGAAAAAAACACTCATACGATTTGAAAAGGGCGATAAATATAAAATATGTTAACAAATTTTTAGATTAATTGTGACCAAACAAAGAATAAAAAATTATTTGTATACAGAAAGCAAATCACAATTGATACCTCAGCATAAAATAATTGTTCCGTGATGTACTTGATCTCACAATAAGTTTACTAGAACATTCTACAAAGTGTTTTAGACTCAGCCTTTGATCCCTTACGGTGATCTTGTAAAGTCGACGAAGCGAATTTTGTGATGCTTCTAATGCGTTTCTTGTGATAGTCGTGGAGTCCGGAGTTGGCAGGATCCATCATGAATACAGAAGTCACGCGAAAAAGCTAATTTAACTATCAGTAGAGGTTACACGAGACTACATCCCGTCTCCCCCAATGACTTTGCGTTAGTGTGCGTATAATGCATGCTGTATAACACCAGTCGACAACCTTTAGAATTGAAAGAGTCATTCAGCATCCTCTCAATCAAACTCAAACCTACTCGGAGTCGCAACATCTATCCTAATCTCAAATCAATTATGACGAAGCAATGAATAAACATTTAATTTATATTTAGCCGTAGAAGTAATGATGGGAAAATTAAAACCACAGAAATCAGTCAGGCTCATTCCAGATGTGATTCGAAACACAATGACTCGTGCTCGGATTCGGCCCGAGTCTTTGATGATTTTACCGGTGATAAGTCCGGGACATCATACGTCACGCGATAGTTATTCGCAGTCTGATGGCACATTTGACGGCAAATTCAACTTTTTCGTTCTGTTTTGTCACGAAGAGTGTTCTCTATTTTATCCAACGCTTACGGTGAAATTGAAACAGTGCGTCAAAAGTGCCATTCACAACGACGTAAGGCGTTCAATAAATATTTCGAACATCTACTAATCGACCATTATTCTGTAGTCAGCGGGTACCCACATTTAGAAATAAAACAATAAAAATGCTGAAAATTAATTTTAGAGGGAAGTTCAACTCGCGGATGTCAGTGGCGTTATATTCGTTGATATGTATAAGCACAGATACAAGCTCGCATATAGCGCCGAATAAATGCATGAAATGGGAAACTATTACTTAATGTCAATCAAGTCGATTTTTACTGTCATTCAATGAGTATTACACGTGCCCTGATTAGTGGTGGCCAAAATCGATTTTTTCCCATCGAATTATTCGAATATTTTGAACAAATACCGGGTTGTAAAATATTGTCAAAACTCTTTTCGAAATTTACTAGAAGACTGAACAATCGGTAACAACACGTCGTTTTTTATTTCATAATTTTGTTATAATCGATTTTTGTCACCGCGATCATTTCGGCGGCCAACAATCCAGTTAATGCTGGTAAACTATATTGGAGCTCTTTTTATTTACATGTAAATATTGATACTCACGCAACCACGTCGTTGTTTGGTTTTTATATTTCGAACAGAATTGTGAGTTCACATCGGTGAAGATGAAGAGCTACCAAAGAGTAAATCCACAAAACATAATAATTTTATTTTTTATCTTCTGTGTAGGAATTAATGCTCCATATCCCAATTTGTAAATTACGATATCAATTTTAGCAAGCCATATTATCATTACTGTCCCCAGGATGCAATATTTGTGAAGCTGATAGTTGAGTTTTTTTATGTCTCGAAATTTCTATCGTGTTCGTGTTATTTTTGTAATATAATAATAATCAAAAACTCGCCACTTGGCCATCTCCTGAATACTCAGTAGTGTTGAGTATTCAAGCAACTCAGCTTTGGGTAAATAAAACACTGATACTAAATACTTGGATAAATCGGCAATAATGGCATTTCTATGTGGTCAAAATATTATTTTCTCTAAAATCTCGAGAAATTTCCATAGAATACATTGTTTGTCTTACTTATCTGTTTCGACGTTTTAAAATTTAAAGAGGCAATGTTGACGGGCTTTAAGCAAAATTAGAAAAGATATGATAGGCGCAGAAAGAAAACAAAAAAAACATAACACAAGATTTCTCACATTTATCGTTTCCGTATGTTAGCGAAAGCCGTAGGTAAATTCTTACTCGTAATTCGTTTTGAATAAATGTTAATAAATTTTATTTTGCTTTTCAATGCGCCGTGATATGTATTATTAAAAGTGATTGCGTCGGAAAAAAAGAAAGCCAAATACGCCTCACCGCATTGTAATCAACAATTACGCATTCTTATTTATCATTATCAGCGCCAACTAAAAAAGATGAATGTCCCGAAAGCAATGGTGTTTATGTGCAACGTTTGGAATTACCGGTACATAGTCTTATCCTACAAAATGTTTATTTTACGGCCAATATACGCGAACAACAGCATCACTTTGTATTTATTTCGAAGCTATGTAAAAGTATTGGACTCGGGACTTGGACACGAGTCCAGCGCTAATACTCGGATTCGGCCGAGCCGAACCTTTTTGGATTCGTCGCATCCCTACAAACTATCGCATGTTCATAAATCATGGTTTTCGAATTCTAATTAAAAAATAAACTTAGGACTTCAAAATAATAGTCAAATAATACGCCAATCAAGGGGTGAGTAATACTCTGAAGATAAGAGTGATTATTAAATTTAAATCTTACATGACGTTAAAATGAAAATTAGTATAAATAATATTAAGATGAGCCAATAGTCTATTTCTACCACGCGACGCAATTGAAATACATTGTCAGTTGTAAACATCAATTTGATCCTGCGCTAACCCGTAAAATGAAAACTCAAAATTGGGACCTAGGCCTGTTCTGTTCTCATCCGGCGATATGAGGGGTGTAGGGAAATCGCTGACCAACCTTAATCTCATAACAGACTTAATATTTATCTAAGAATTAAATTCGAAGTTAAAACATAAAAAAACAGTGTCAAGAAAACGATTTATGTTGTTAGGACCCAGGAGTTATGTACTTATCCCGGTACTTTAATATGTGAGAGCAGAGACAATGCATAACAATGTAAAATGCTATTTATTTGCTTAGAATGGAAGGTTGGTAACCACTGTGTACGTTATCACTGCAGCATAAATTTCGCACGGTCCATTGGACCTTTCCCCGACCTTTAACCCCCGAAAAATTCTTCACATACTTTACCATTGCAAAATTTTCGAGGGTATTTTAGGAGTGCCTTTGCGAGTTGGCGCCTGCAAACTGAAGTATTTGTTTCAAACCATCATTATGATTCATTGCATGCAACAATATGTTTTTTGAAAGTACCGGTAAAGAATTTTAGCCTAGTCTATTACAGCTATTTCTACACTAATTTTTTATTACTGCAATTAAATTAAAACTCCTAAGAAGAGTGATCATTAAATTATCTGATTTATATTTAAGTTTCCGAAACACAACAGAAAACTAACGAATATAGTTCAAAAACGCGAAAACGAGGTAATGTTCACGACCACGCTTAAAAATCTGTCTGAGTGAGTAAAGTGTACTCTAAGCCAGTGGTTCCCAAACTTTTTTGACCATCGCCCCCCTAAAGTAGTTTATACAACTTTATCGCCCCCCTCCACTACAAAAAAAAATATAAAGTCAGAAACGAATATATTACAGACCAAATAAGAAGACAAATCATAGTTTATAGTGTTTTTTAATGAGATAGATGAGCTTGGTGTTCTTCAGCGAGTTTTTTTATTATATCCAAAATTACCCCGTTTACTGATGGAAAGGTGATTTCGTTGTTTTAATAGCAATAGTAGCACGACTGAAAACTCCTTTTTCACCGTATAATAGGTCGGAAATGAAAGATTCCAGGGTTCGACCTCCTCAAAAACCGCCTTGTACTCTTGCCTTAAAGCATTTCACTTCCTAAATTCACCCCATTTCACATTAAAAAAATAAAAAAAGTTAATTTTCCCAAAGTTATAATAATTCGTACATCTCATTCATTCGTACAGCCTGATGACCTGCACCAAAATACTTCGGAAAAATTCATCCCCGATTCCTCATCCTATCACGGCCTCCAGTCCGATCACCAGTCCATAATTAATTGCTTTTGGATTCATGGACTCGGATGGGGAAGAAGCCGTGAATGACTATCGGCTAGGGCCAAGGGGTCGGCAAATTTTATGTCGCTCGCAGGACAAAATTTAGGGTTGCTAGTCTTTTGCGGGTCGCATATATTTTTTGAAAGTTAAAAACGGAACAGCGCGCGAAAACTGCGACAATTCTTGAACTTAACTTAGTCGTCTTATTGAAAAAATATCACAATGACATTTAATGTGACACTGTCTTGTTGCTGCATCACACTGGATAGCTTTACGACGCCAAGATTGAAACATTTTCTAAATGGGCATCATCAAACCCACTTCTTTGCTTGTTCTTTGTAATGTTCATTTTCGAAAATAATGGTTTGCACAAATATGTACATCCAAACATCGAAGTGAATATTTTCGCATGATTTGTGAAATTTTGATAAATATTTTCTTTAAGACGATACATTCTTACAAAAATTAAGCAGTGATGAATCTCCCGAATAGAATATGAATTTTATTTCCTTAGTGCTTTGCAATATATTCGAATATTTACTGCGCTATTGAACCCCTGCACTCAGCATCAACTTTTCTGCGTGTTTCCATTTGTCTAATTATAATTAAATTGTAGGCTCGTTAAACGAGTCGCTGTTCACTAAATTGTTGGGATATAGTATAATTAAGGCTAAACTAGGCTGAAATTCTTTATCGGTACTTTTAAAAAACAAATTGTTAAATGGTGTGTATTAGAATGACAGTTTGAAACAAAAACCCCATTTTACAGGCAACAACTCGCGAAACTACTCTTAAAATAAGCACCGAAAATTTTAAAATGGTAAAGTATGGGAAGAATTTTCCGCGGTCAAAGGTTGGGGAAAGGTCCATTCAGTGAATCGTCCCGGGCCAGATTATTTTACTCCGGCCATATTTTGCCGACCACTGGGATACGCAAACTACCTTACCTTACTGCGAAGACGAGACCAGAAATCCTTTCGCGTGTGAATATCACCCACATGATTCAAGCCTGCGAATGCACACAGAGTACAGAATTAAATGCGCCGAACATAAAACAGGTTTCGCGAAATCGCCCCCCTATCGCCCCCTTAGACTTTTTCGCCCTCCTCTGTATCGTTTTCGCCCACTGGGGGCGATATCGCCCACTTTGGGAATCACTGCTCTAAGCGGTTGCGAAAAGAGAGCATGGTAACGTCACTTTTGCATCTTGCTGATTGGCCAATGTCACGAAGTAAACAAGGAAGTTGATGCTCGGGGAAAGGTACCGATCCTAAGATTCGAAGGCAAACTGTAATAATGCTGATTCATGGGTAACAAACTGAAACTCGCCGAATCATCCATCTCCACATGCAGTCCACACGTTCGACAGTTGCGAGTCAGTGAGAGAAAACGGCTCCAGTAGGGCTGACGGCTAACTCGCCATGAGGGCTAACTCGCCATGGACCACTCGCCATGCGACGGCGGTAAACGGATTAGCCTGCAACTGTGCGGAGGCTCTTCTTGTAATGGGAGATGGAAAGGTGGCTGTTTATACTAACAACTTCAATAGTCGAATTCATATAGAGTATATAAAGCGTTAGGTCATGGAGTCGGTTCCCTACTGCCTTTTGAATAAATTACTGAAATCAACATTCAGACATTTTAGAGTTCTGGAGGGACAACACTAAAAGGCTGAAGGAAGAAACGGATGAAGTGGAGGGAAAACGGAAGTTGGAGTGTTCCCAAAGGTGAAAAATTAAAAAACACTAAAAGGCTGAACACTAAAAGGAAGAAGTGGATGAAATTTCTTCCGACGGGTAGTTATGTGGCTGAAGTCACTAAAAAGCTGAACACTAAAAGGAAGAGGTGGATGAAATATTTTCCGACGAATAATGAGGTGGTTGAAGTCACTAAAAAGCTGAACACTAAAAGGAAGAAGTGGATGAAATTTCTTCCGACGAATAATGAGGTGGTTGAAGTCACTAAAAAGCTGAACACTAAAAAGAAGAAGTGGATGAAATTTCTTCCGACGAATAATGAGGTGGTTGAAGTCACTAAAAAGCTGAACACTAAAAGGAAGAAGTGGATGAAATTTCTTCCGACGGGTAGTTAGTCACTAAAAAGCTGAACACTAAAAGGAAGAGGTGGATGAAATATTTTCCGACGAATAATGAGGTGGTTGAAGTCACTAAAAAGCTGAACACTAAAAGGAAGAAGTGGATGAAATTTCTTCCGACGAATAATAAGGTGATTGACGTCACTAAAAAGCTGAACACTAAAAGGAAGAAGTGGATGAAATTTTTTCTGACGAATAATGAGGTGGTCGAAGTCACTGGTTGAAGTCACTAAAAAGCTGAACACTAAAAGGAAGAAGTTGATGAAATTTCTTCCGACGAATAATGAGGTGGTTGAAGTCACTAAAAAGCTGAACACTAAAAGGAAGAAGTTGATGAAATTTCTTCCGACGAATAATGAGGTGGTTGAAGTCACTAAAAAGCTGAACACTAAAAGGAAGAAGTTGATGAAATTTCTTCCGACGAATAATGAGGTGGTTGAAGTCACTAAAAAGCTGAACACTAAAAGGAAGAAGTCGATGAAATTTCTTCCGACGAATAATGAGGTGGTTGAAGTCACTAAAAAGCTGAACACTAAAAAGAAGAAGTGGATGAAATTTCTTCCGACGAATAATGAGGTGGTTGAAGTCACTAAAAAGCTGAACACTAAAAGGAAGAAGTTGATGAAATTTCTTCCGACGAATAATGAGGTGGTTGAAGTCACTAAAAAGCTGAACAGTAAAAGGAAGAAGTTGATGAAATTTCTTCCGGCGAATAATGAGGTGGTTGAAGTCACTAAAAAGCTGAACACTAAAAAGAAGAAGTGGATGAAATTTCTTCCGACGAATAATGAGGTGGTTGAAGTCACTAAAAAGCTGAACAGTAAAAGGAAGAAGTTGATGAAATTTCTTCCGGCGAATAATGAGGTGGTTGAAGTCACTAATAAGCTGAACACTAAAAGGAAGAAATGGATGAAATTTCTTCCGACGGATAATGAGGTGGCGGAGGTCACTGAAAAGCTGAACACTAACAGAAAGAAGTGGATGGAATTTCTTCCGACGGGTGGTGAGGTGGCTGAGGTCACTAAAAATCTAATCACTATAAGGAAGAAGTACGTTAGGGTTAGATGATATTTTGTCCTATCAATTTTGAGGCGGTTGAAGTCACTAAAATACCGAACATTGGGAGAGTTAAATAGCCAAAACATATCCCGACGGAAGTGAGATTGGATGAAGACCCTGAAAGCGGACTGATGAGTAGGCATGCCCCTTTTAGATTTATGAATTGAATCGATTCAAATCGCAATTTTTTTCGAATCTGATTTACGCGATTCGAAAGAAAGAGAGCCGTTTAGCGAAGAAAAACAAACACTCCAAATAACACCAATTGCCAGACGGGAATGTAAATGAATTTTTCGTTATTTACTTTTATTGATCTGCCTTCATTCATTTTCATGTTCAGCGCAACACACCCTGATCATCACTCGAGATGCTGACGTGCTGTGTGGGTAATTAATTTCCTTCAATCTGTCAGTTGAGTGACTGACCTAAGTTTCTATCACACGCAAATTTAAATGGATCGTATACCCGAAAGTTCGTTGCAATTTTGTTAAAAATATGCAACAGCACACCTTCTCTGCGACTAAGTTATGGTACGCCTTGACATGATTTGATAAACGATCAGATACCGACTTCTAGAAAACATTTAATTTTGATTGAAATTTAATTTAAACTTCGTTGAAATTGAAATATTGGTACTACTGAAGTATGCGCACCAAGATGTCGCACAACCTGATCCCTAACCTCGTACACCAGTGATTTTCAACCTTTTTTGTATCGCGGAACACTTTTTTTATTCTAAAATTGTGACGGAACACCAAATGAGATTTTTGGAAATAAACTATATTATGCAATTAACTGACATCGATCATTTCGGAAACAAATAAATTAACGAGATTTAATATTAGCTTGTCAACTTCAGCTGAAAAAGACGTTACACATATTCCGATTCAGAGCTACCGATGAGCTAGGAACAGAAATGGTATTTTAATGTAATATCTGGGCCTGTTTCGATGAGTTTCAATTTTTTATTCTGGCTGGAATTTAATTGAGAGAGACAAACACGCAGCTCTTTCTCGACGACTCTCAATTTTTCGTGTTTTTATACTCTTATGGCGGCCAAGAAAAGGGTGGGCAAAATCGAATATTTTTTTCGAATCAAATAATTCGAATATTCTTAACAAATACCGAATAGTACAATACCGAATATTTTTTATACGCAGCAGGGTCCAGAACGTCGGAGGTAGATTTGGAAATTATTAGAAACATTGAAAATCGGCAACAAAGCGATTTTAACTGGTTAATTTCGTCATATGCGCTGATATTTTGTCCCCCTGAACGTTTTTAAATTCCCGCCATTTGTTCTTTTGCGCAACTATTAATTCCCGTGGGTCGGCGGAGATCGAAGTTTCATATTATTGATATAACTATGAGTTCACATCAGCGACAGATTTTAATGACATTAAGGAGTGATTTCAAAGCCAAATTAATTGTATTCTGATATTTATCTTTTGCGCCGACTCTGATCTAACTTATCGCCGTTTGCAAATTAAATGTCCCAGTTTTAAGCAAATAATATTATCATTATCGTCAACGGGATGCACACATTTATTATTAAGACGACAATTGACTTTCTTAGGCTCAGTGTTATTTTCGAAATAAATCAATTTGATACTGTGATTAGATAAATCTGTGAAGCTGTGATTGCGTGAATAAAGAATGTTGATTTAAAATCTGAAATAAAGGCATTTCTACGTTGTCGTTTGGCAGCACTCTTGAACGATATTTTACATACGCGACCTGATACCAAAAAAATTGTAAACAATTTTGTGCCCAAGTGCTTTTCGTACCTAGTAGAAGGGAAGACGCTAATTATATTTAATCACCTCAAGTCACCATTTATTTTACAACAAATCAATACCCCGACCAATATCATAGCTAATATCGTTACCGGGAAATTCATAATTTTATTTACGGAATTTGCAAATTCAACACTCCAAAAAAAACGTCTTTGTAACTCTTAATTTCCGAAAATGATTTTCTATTCGGGTCATGCATGCGGAGGCTAATAACATCTTTAAAATCTGGTAACTTTATTTTAGATATCTTATTTGGGTTGACGTTTCTACATTTACGGACTAGTGTCGGCACGCTTTTTGCATAATAACAGTGGAAGCCGAGGGTGAATTCTCGCGTAATCCAAGCGATCGATTTACCGGCGTGAATTCCGTGCCCAAGCAAAGCGTACAGATTATGTGGTATTGTACATACGAATAGTAAAATGGCATTCGAATATTTTAATATTGTATTCGCTATTCGAATATTTTGCACAGCCCTAGACCGGCCATGCTTAAAAACTCATTTCGCAAAGATAGGTAGTGGAAAATGATAGCAAGATTGGAAGCGGTTGTGAACCGCGCTTTGTGAAATTTATTTAAATCCATCGGACGGTTAAATATCAGTTATGACGTCATAATACTGCAAAAAAGCAATTTTCTGCGGAACACCCGGAGGTCTCTCGCGGAACACCGGTGTTCCGCGGAACACCGGTTGAAAATCAATGATCTATAGCAGTGGCCGGCAACCTTTTTTCAGTAACGGACCGGTAAAGCCTGACCAAAATTTTGGCGGACCACCTTTATACAAACGAACTAATCTAATGTAATAAATAATATGCGTTAGAAAATGTATGTTGACAATACATTCAAAAACGAAGGTGATACTATTCACGTAACGTATTTCTTACGTTAAACCCACTTCGATCTTTCGTTTTTGTAATTGCCATTTTAAAAACCCAACCTCACATGAAGATAACAATGGCATTGTACGTTTTCATGTCACCTTTCTGCGGACCGGTAGTGACCTTTCCGCAGACCGGCGATGGGCCGCGGCCCGGTGGTTGCCGACTACTGATCTATAGTATATGAAGGAATTTGCATACAATAAACAATGGAATAACTGTTATCTACAACATGACTATATTACCATTTACCATGCATTTCATGTTTGCAGATTACTGCGATATATTTTTATATACCATGAGTTACGTTATCAGAATTAAATTAATACGGCAAGCATTTAAAATAGTGCTATCGGTCATAGATTTGAACATTTTGCGCAACACGAAATCATCCTAGTAAAAGTCCATACTTTTAAATACCAACCATTATCCAAATTATTTGCCAAAAAGCGGGATAAAGTATAAATTATATTTCTGACTTGCGACAATTTTTTCGTGAGTACGTAAATACGAATGGATTTTTTTTATATTCGGGCACTTCAATGTCCGCATATATATCTTTTATTATTTTATAAATACGAAAATATGTATCAAGAATTAATTATAATCGGGCAGTTTACCACACATTTTAAGTCCATGGATCGCCGTTGTATTTTGTAAATACGAAAATTGGAATCAAAAATTAATAATAATTGCCGTGATATTTGCCGTGATTAATAATAGATTGCCGTGATATTGTGCCCGAATATAATTTATTTTTGATTCCGTATTTCATTCCTTGAACTTAATATTTGTTTTTATAAATTTTGCAAGCAGTTCACGCACGAAGACTTTGAATAATGATGTATTAGTCAAATCGAAGTCCTGTTAGACCACTGGTTCTCAACCAATGGGCCATGGGCCACTGGTAAGCCTCAGAGGCATTTTGAGGTGGGCCACAAACATATTATAAATTACAAGGTTTGTTGATCTAGAACAGCTAGATATGAAAATATATATATACTAATTTGTTTGCACATTACATCAAAATTAAAAAAAATATAACGAGAATGTCATGGCCTTCAATTCGCCAGGCTCGAACTGAGCATAACATATGAAAAATTAACAAAAAACGAATCCACGAGGACATTGTCTCATAAATACGAACAGAACAAACATTAAATTACCCAATTCCTAATATATTAAATTTTCAAGTATTCCTCACTATCCATCGGAAGAAATTTCATCCACTTCTTCCTTTTAGTGTTCATCTTTTTAGTGACTTCAACCACCTCATTATTCGCCGGAAGAAATTTCATTCACTTCTTCCTTTTACTGTTCATCTTTTTAGTGACTTCAACCACCTCATTATTCGTCGGAAGAAACTTTATTCACTTCTTCCTTTTAGTGTACAGTTTTTAGTGACTTCAACCACCTCATTATTCGTCGGAAATTTTTTTATCCACTTCTCCCTTTTAGTGTTCAGCTTTTTAGTGACTTCAACCACCTCATCAATCGTCGGAATAAATTTTATCCACTTCTTCTTTTTAGTGTTCAGCTTTTTAGTGACTTCGACCACCTCATTATTCGTCGAAAAAAATTTCATCCACTCCTTCCTTTTAGTGTTCAGCTTTTTAGTGACGTCAATCACCTTATTATTCGTCGGAAGAAATTTCATCCACTTCTTCCTTTTAGTGTTCAGCTTTTTAGTGACTTCAACCACCTCATTATTCGTCGGAAAAAATTTCATCCACTTCTTCCTTTTAGTGTTCAGCTTTTTAGTGACTTCAACCACCTCATTATTCGTCGGAAGAAATTCCATCCACTTCTTCCTTTTAGTGTTCAGCTTTTTAGTGACTTCAACCACCTCATTATTCGTCGGAAGAAATTTCATCCACTTCTTCTTTTTAGTGTTCAGCTTTTTAGTGACTTCAACCACCTCATTATTCGTCGGAAGAAATTTTATCCACTTCTTCTTTTTAGTGTTCAGCTTTTTAGTGACTTCGACCACCTCATTATTCGTCGAAAAAAATTTCATCCACTCCTTCCTTTTAGTGTTCAGCTTTTTAGTGACGTCAATCACCTTATTATTCGTCGGAAGAAATTTCATCCACTTCTTCCTTTTAGTGTTCAGCTTTTTAGTGACTTCAACCACCTCATTATTCGTCGGAAAAAATTTCATCCACTTCTTCCTTTTAGTGTTCAGCTTTTTAGTGACTTCAACCACCTCATTATTCGTCGGAAGAAATTCCATCCACTTCTTCCTTTTAGTGTTCAGCTTTTTAGTGACTTCAACCACCTCATTATTCGTCGGAAGAAATTTCATCCACTTCTTCTTTTTAGTGTTCAGCTTTTTAGTGACTTCAACCACCTCATTATTCGTCGGAAGAAATTTCATCCACTTCTTCCTTTTAGTGTTCAGCTTTTTAGTGACTTCAACCACCTCATTATTCGTCGGAAGAAATTTCATCCACTTCTTCCTTTTAGTGTTCAGCTTTTTAGTGACTTCAGCCACCTAACTACCCGTCGGAAGAAATTTCATCCACTTCTTCCTTTTAGTGTTCAGCCTTTTAGTGTTTTTTAATTTTTCACCTTTGGGAACACTTCAACTTCCGTTTTCCCTCCACTTCATCCGTTTCTTCCTTCAGCCTTTTAGGGTGGGGATCAAAAAGGTAGTTTAACCTCGAATCGGAGTTTAACTTTGGATCGGCGGTTTAAGTCCGGATCAAAAAGGTGGTTTAACTTTCTGTGACGTAAATCTCGACTTAAAATCGGCGATTTTTTAAACCTGGTCTGGAGGTGGTTTAACTCGGTTTGTCGAGTGCATTTGGATTGCGGCGCTTGTCGTGTTGGATGTTATCGCTTACCGTACAATCTATATTATATTCTGGGGCGACAAATGGAGTAGCAGGGAGCTCTGTACAAGCGTCACGACGAATAAATAATTGTATACCTGTACCACGAGGCTGCGATATGTAGCATTTGCGGTGGTACCTGTGCTGTACCGGTACCTACCGTACTACGCCCGAACAAAAGTATTCACAACGGGGAATTGGGCTAGTAAGGTAAATACATACGGTACCTGGCGTATTGATATATTTCTGTATTTGCGTTTTTTTGATTTTCTTAGCAGTTTTTGTGAAGTTTTATTTTAGCTTAGATTGTAGACTACAGTTGTACCAGTAGTATATTGCTATATTGGTTCTTGTCATAAACAGACATAGGGCCCAGTATTTTAGTATAGTTTCGTTGGTAAGCAGTTGCGCAGTGGTACCGTCGAACAGATACTCCTAGTCCTAATTCAGTAATATAAACTTCAAAATGTTTTAACAAAAATGATATATTTTCAGATATTTAGATCTACCAGTGCCCAAAATATTCCTCTTGGTTATATTTTGTGTATGAGCTGAACTGAGATTTACCTACGATATCCATGTATCACTACTGCACTGTACCCCGGTGTATGTATCTTGTCATCGGCTAATTCACAAGTCTGCAAGTTCCCGAAGTTGGATAAAAAAAATAGGCGAGAAGCGAATAGATAGCAGGTTGGGTGGATATTTTGATATACACCAATGTAAAATCATATTGCATGTTATTGGTATGCTGTATGCACATATGTACGATATTTATGGTATTAATGATTCTGACTCTTGCTATATAAAATGAAACTAGAATATTGTAGTACCATGCCCATGAATTTCACCAAATGCAGGAATGAGTATATTGATAACTATATATTGCCAATAACTTATTATTATGAATGCAATGGTTCATGCTATCATAACTATTTCTTTAATGTAACATTGTTTTCTGATTTTTCATTTATTTCTACAGCTGTTTCAAGTCAAGTAAACTGTCTGAGTGCCATGATGATGATCAATTTCATCAGCTCTATTGGAAGAGCAAATTTGTGAGTTTGTCACTATTTAAATGCCATATTATTTGTATGTGAACTGTCCTAAATTTATGTAGTATCAGCTGTTAAATGAAAATTATTTTTAATTTGTGTGTATATTCTGTATTATTCGTATAGTGTGAGGATACTTTTATTCTAGTCATTTCTTTTTACATGCAGGCAAAACTAGTATCACATGATTTTAGAGTAGAGCAAAGTTGTTCGACATGCAATCACAATCGAAGACAAAAGAGTTAATATCTGAAAACTAAGAATACTCTACTGTTTTACTTTTCCAAATTCATATAATTAAATATACATTGGATTTTACGTAATTCAAAACTATCATTTCAGAATACAAAAAATCTGTACAAATTCGAATACAAATCATTCGGTTTTAGTCATTGCCTAGGTCAAATTTGCTTCTTTAATATCTAGCGCACTTCATCAATATACTATCTTTAACCCTGTATTTTTATTTTTATTGTTCAGGTCATGAAGACAAACAACTGTTATGGATAGAATTATAGTAAAAGTCAAGGTTGCAGCAGTGCTTTATTCTACGCCTCTGTGTCCAGCAAATATGTGGAACCCGGTTAACTTAAGCTTAACAAACAAATAATTCTTGCAATAATTCTAAAACATTTAGAGGAAACATAGTTATGTCAATTTTTCGTCACTTGGCGAGTCTTCCGCAGAAGAAATAAATAAAACCTTCAAATAGCAACGAAAGCAACAACTATGATTGCACCTGTGTCTGTGTGCATTACGTTGACACATTCCTGTCTCAAAGCTGTAGATCCAGGATAAAATTTAGCACCTCTTCCGAATTGATTCTATGCTTTTCCATTTCTTGAATGTCAGTACATTTTAGCAGTCATTTGAACAAATGAATATTAGTTATTTTTGCAATACAAATTTTCAAAATAATAAAATGTTAAATATGTAGAAGCCTGTGGCCCAGAACTTGCCAGGGATAGGTTATCAGCTGAAGTGTGTTCATTTCGTCTGTTTTCACTCTAAGTAGGATGTGGGTTCTGTAATTTAAGTCTGTTTGTTGTTACGCTGAGGTTTTAGGAGTAAAATATTAGATTCAGTTGGTGTTGTAGACCAGGGTCGTCCAACTCGTGGCCCGCGAGCAATATGTAGAAGCATTTCTAGGTGTTTGCAAAAATAGCCTGTCAAGACAGACCATAACTCATCGTGTTGAAGAGCTTGGGAATTCTAATGCGGGAATTTTAAATGCAGAAGCGGAAAATGTTTTTATCGTATTCCTTGGCGCTTGACGATGCGCTGACATTAAGTTTACTGCTCAGTTAGTGACTTGCTATCTTCTTGCGGGTAGTTAATGATGGTATAAAATCACCGTGGAGACTGCAGCCATTGCCCCTGTTAGGGGTACGACTAGAGCTGTGATAAAAATGATCAAGCATCTTGTCTTTGGCTAAACTTTTGGGAATAACCACTGATGGCGCCCGTCAATGGTTGGAAAACAAGTTTTATTGTTCTAATAATTGGGAAAGTTTGATGTGAGGGTATTTTTTTTATTTTTAACCTGTAGTAGTGTAGCAAAACTAGATCATAACTACCATGTCAAGTGGCCCGCGCAATTATTTTTGAATCACGTGTCCCTTCGACCAAAAAGGTTGGATTTATGATAAATTGTTATTATTTTGACATTTCGGGTAATGCGCGTCAGCTCTTCGTAGGTCTGCCGCCCAGCTTGTTTTGCTTTGGCAAAATCAACGAAATACATCAAAAACCGACTTTGCAAAGACAGCAAATTACAACAAAATCGGGTTCGCGTTGTCATCGCCATGGGAATACGAGGTCAAAGAGCAACATGCCACGACGTTTTGATGAAATGCCTCGTGGCGTCGGACTTAAACCAGGATTAGTTAAGTAACCGCTAAACTGGGTTTTTGATCTCCGTTTAACTTTCGAAGTTAAACCGAGTTTAACTAATCCGAGATTAGTCTTAATCCAGGTTTAAGTTAAGTGAGGTTTTTGATCTCCACCCTTAGTGTTGTCCGTTCTGGAGTGAGTTTGAGAGCCAGGTCGATTACGAAAACAGATACCGGTATGGTAACGATAGTTGATTGTTTAAATACAGAAATAGCATATCAAATAGAGTTCAGTAAACAATCAAGCACAACTAATGCTATCGTACAGCACACTATACAAATCGAGTGACATTGTCCCGTTTCAGAGAAACACATTTTACAGATAATCAGACACCCCTCCTTTGGGAGACGTATGAGCATTGTTGTCCCTATATATTGGTTATAATACAGTATAATGAAGTTACGCAAAATACTACAAAAAGCGCAATCTAATAACGTCATCATCGAATTCCTTGGGAAAAAAAATCCGATTTACTGAAGGAAAAAAATTTTTACCGTAGCATTCAGGAGTTTTTGGCAAAAAACCGCAATTTTAGTCATGTGACGGCCGCGATTATTTTAGATTGTTATTGAGACAAGCATGGCACGATATGAAGCATCTGATGTGATTCCAGAAGCCCCTCGTTTGTGAGACACATAGAGTGTTTGTTTTATTGAGCTAAATGGAGGGAAATTCTTGGAATTCGGATAATGCTGGCCCCTAGTCTGTAGAGTACCAAAGCCCGGGGATGTGGCTCATCATGCTAAGCGTTAGGAATACGCTTGCCATCGCGTCTCTGATTACTCTGTGTGGTGTAATGTAGCGGTTCCCAATGGATTCGCCGTAACGAGTTGCCAAATGCGCCGCAAAAACTAACAGAATTGTGTTAAACATACTGAAAATAGAGTATATTGAATATTTTACATATTGTATTTATTATAAATGTTTTATTATTCCCTAATTTAAATGCTGTGTATATGAATCAACAAATTCATTTCACCTTTCTATGTCGTTTACTTTTCATTACGTAGTGTTTGCCTCTAATGTTACGTCCAATGAAGATAGAAGCACTTGATGCAATTTCGCGAACTGCAGACCTACAGTTTATCTGCTGAATCGTATTTAGCGAACTTGAGTAATTTTTTCAGCATTTCAAAGTAAAACCAGGCAGAGATGGAGGAAGAAGAGTTGACCTTTGCCTTTATTCTTTATACCTACTTGTTTTCTGATAGCAAAACCAAAAGGATTGCTCTAAACTTGGGATAATGGTAATGAACTTGAAAGTCAAAAAGCTAGGCAGACGGTTAACAAAAATAACGCTCGCGGAACACAGTTTGGGAACCGCTGGCATAGAGGATTGAAGCAATGTTTCATTGTATCAATCAATTTCTGAATTTCAGCTCACAGTAAATTATGTTATTGTGATCAAAATTGTACTATATAAGCCTCACCTCCATAGGGTGGTACGCACTGGTCGGTTGCTGCTGTACTGGTATCAAATACGGCTTTGTCCACCATCAAGTTCATGCATCTGAAACAAATAACTGCCTAACTATTCCCATACCTGACATGGACTGGTAACTGGACGAGACGCTGTTGTTCGCCCTGTGATTAAGCCCTCTCATTCCTGTATTCAGCTTTTATTTGATCTTGGTCAGTATTCCTCCTTGTCATCTGAATTTCTCTTTGAAGTTGCAACATTTATTGTCCAAAAAAAGGACCAAAATATTTTTCTGGTTTATGGAATTTTCAATTATTCTGTCAGTTTTTTCTTGAATGAACTTTTCATTGCAACCACTAATTTTTGAAATATGATGCTGGCTGTGAATAGTCACATGCTAAGCTAAGACAACATTAGTTTTCCCATTATTATCAATTCCTAATCATTTATCTTGTGTAATTCATACTCCATTATTTACAGGCAGATTTATAGTAAATAAATATTGAAAACATATAATATGTCTGCTTATACATGCATAAGTTGTCATGTGGCATTTTCTGACCCTGATCAACAAAGAGGTCATTATAAAACTGATTGGCATCGCTATAATTTGAAGCGAAAGGTTGTTGGAATGCCACCAGTTTCTGCATCAACCTTCCAGGAAAAAGTGAGGGAGCGCCAGGTTGTCACTGCGGACAAGGACACTGAAGGCATATCTGGCTTTTGGTGCAAACTATGTCAAAAACGTTTCAATTCACATAATTCATTTGAAAATCATAAGCAATCAAAAAAACACAGAGAATATGAAAATGCTCACTTGCAGCAAGTAAAACAAAATTTATCCAAGGAAGACTTGAAAAATGAAAAAGATGAATCTGGTCTAAACGAAAGTCAATCTATGAAAAAAGCTGTTGCTGATGCGAAAGCAGATTTAGATAAACCTAAAATATTACGGGCAGATGAGAAAGTAAAGACCACAAAAGAATTTAAATCTGGTGACAATCCTCGTATGAGATGGTTCAAAAAACAAGCAAAAGCCCTAAAAGAAGCAGAACATGAGGATGAATGGGAAGATGTAGATTCTGATGAAGAGATGAATGACGAAGAAGCTGATGAAGAGGAAATTATCATGAAAGATGAAGATGCAGATATAGAATCACTGTCTTCTGACATACTCACTGGTTTGAAACAGAGACAGATTTCTTCTCAGGAATGTTTATTTTGTCTTAAATCATCAAAAGACATTGAGTGTAATGTTCTTCACATGTCAAAGCAGCATGGATTTTTTATTCCAGATATTACATTTTTAACCGACTTGGAGGGATTATTGAACTATCTTGGTGAAAAGGTTGGAATGGGTAACATATGTTTGTGGTGTAATGAGAAGGGAAAAGCATTTTATTCCATATCTTCTGTATTGAAACACATGAAAGATAAGGGACATTGCAATATGCTTGTTACAGGGGATGCTGCATTGGAATATGCAGATTTCTATGAATTTGGTGATGATGAGGAAGAGAATGACGTAGAAATGGATTCTGAAGGCGAGGAAGATGATGATAATGTATCTGCAGATATAGATATACAGGATTTAGAACTGGTTCTACCATCTGGGTCATCTATTGGTCATAGAAGTTTAATGAGATACTACAAACAGAACTTTCCACCTGTTGAAAGGCATACATCTAAAAAGCAAAAGCGATTAGCTAGGCTTATTGCGCAGTACAAAGCAATCGGGTGGCACAGTTCTTCTGCATCTGATATTTCTCGAGCTCAAAAGGACATGGCCTACCTCAGGACAATGAAATCCAAGTTCAGATTGAAATTATCAATGAAAAACAACAAAACCCAAATGAAACATTTCAGAATTCAACTTTAAATCTGTACAATTTGCCAAATTGTGCAAAATCAGGGGCTATAATTTGCAATTCCAATCAATGAATTTATTGTCATCCTGTAGTTAACCTTTGTTTGGCGATGAATATTCAATTTAGTCAAACTAACTTTTAAATCAGGACCATTCTAATAAAAGTATGAACACTTTAAGACAATACACTCCTCAGCGAATTGACTGCCAATTGCACTTGTTTACTATCACAGGGTGTTCCAGGTACCGTACCACGTTGGCAGTTATGCTTCCTCCAACAATCATCCATTATGGTGATGCAAATAATATGGCAGTTTGATGCATAGGGTCCCCATAAATATGGAGCAAATAACCGTGCAAACCTTGATTCAAATCGAGCCTTAGTAATATTCAACTTATTGGGAAAACTTGCACTTTTGTTCGCCATATTAGAATCTATTGAAGTGAGCAAGTAAATGATAAATGTCTCTGTTAAAAATAAATTGAACAAATTGCGTCAATATTAAATGAAAAATATTTATGACTGCCATACCAAAACATTTGAATGTATGGCGCGGGACACCGGGACGTATTAAAAACTACTGACACCTGATGTGGTCTGCCATATCATTGCGTCCTCTGCTGAATGTTTTTTGATCAGTTGTAGCTAATTCTTACTCCCATTCAGTTGAGTAAAATCTGGACTGGTTTGAAATGGAATTTCGCAAGAAAAATATATTTGTAACCCAATATTTAATGATAATATATAAAATAGGTATCAACTTGCAGTTTTAGTAACAATTGTTGAACTCCAGAACCTTAAAATATACATTCCTTCATTATGGTAAAAATATTATATTAGACATGGAACATAGGAAGCACAAATTCTGTTATATATTGTCGTAGTCCGCCTCCGGTCGATATTTGCATCTGTTCACTAAAAACTTGGCGCCATCCTGTTTAAAAAATATTATTCGTTTTTAAAACGGCATTAAAAAGATAATTTTACTTCGGGTTTTAAATCTTTGACGCAACGCATGTAGTAATATATATAAATGCCAACAAAATAAGTGACTGCATTTAACATAAATCTCATCCCGTGAATTGAATGAATTCAATCGGTTATACCTTAATCAGACCGGGAATGGAACTCCAGAAGTTTTTATTAGGAATCAAGTCAGTGCCTGTTGCACCCGTTCTCGTCTTTTTGTATATTATTCCGCTGACAAGATAAACAAAAAATATCGCCGAAATCCTGTAAATATATAATCGCACACAGTCATGTTTTCCTACAGCGGAATTTGACGAAAATGTGTGAAATTGCGTGGCCTAATAGTTTTAGTCTTATTTCAATTATTCTTGATCTCCGACGTTGAACCTTCTTCTACCATATTACTCTACTCCTGGCTATTATAGGACACAAACGGATGATAATATCATTGGTTGGTATATCCAAAACTATGAGTGACTAGTAATGGAGTAGATTTTCGTTATTCGTAAATTAAACATATGAAGTAATCCCAAAACCATGAGCATAGAGCAAGAGTGACGAGATTAAAACTAATGAAATATATATTCACACATTTTCTAGTATATATATATATATATATATTACATTTAAGAAGGTAAACTCACGATATTAATGAGATTGATCCGATGCTCAGTTTATTATCTTCCGGCGCAACAATCGGACACAAAGCTGGTCCCGAAAAATCAAACACCTAAAGATGTGCAACATCTCGTAGAATATATATATATATATATATAATTTGAAAATAGTGGACAAAGTGTTAGTAAAATCGAAAATTTTGAATATAGGTCAGAAGATGAAGAAACTTTCAACGTTTTCGCCATTGTCAAGAATCTTTACTAAAAGCTTGGCCTTCGTATTCTAACAACACGTATACATTACATAATTTGTGTAGGTATTATCGGTTCCTTGTGCTATGACATCATTTGAAGTTTTTTGGTCATCACAGAACAGATTAACAGTTGAATTGCTGTAAAATTATACAAGATATATTCTAAATATACTCATTTTGATATTACAGTGGCACAGGCAGCGTTAAAGGTTTGCTGCTTCCCTATGATCGACGATCTGAGTTAGATGGAGGTCAAGTTTACGATTACCTTGACCAATATTGACAAATTTTCGTACCTAAAACAACTGTGTTTGCACCTCTGCTATTTTTTCTACCACCATTTTTCTGGGTTAATTTTAATTTTTTTTTTGTAATTTACTGTCTCAAGGATAGCCAAAAAAGAGTTTGACATTCTCAATTACAAATGTACATGATTTTGAAATTTTATTTTAATTAAGTTGAAAGAAATCCGGTAAAATTGTTCGGGTTGAATGATATATTCACTTTTAATGCGCATGTGAGCGCTTTTTCATCGAATAATTTATTTAATCATATTCGAGAATCAAGGGTAGGCTATGCTGAATACAAAAAATATTTGAAGATATGTGTAAGTTTCTTCTGCCCCCAACAATATGCTTGGCAATATGTACAATACAATAAAGACAGTTTTGTATTCACCATAAATAGATATATTGATAATAAGGATCGAAAATGATTGCATAGTTATCAAAATATTAATCTTACAAGTATTTGTCTCCTGAGGAGTAGAGTATAAACAGGGAGCCACTTTCGTCGGTGTTCCAGGAAGCTCCTTTTTGTTGTCCAACGCCAAAATTACCATATCCATCATTTCCAAGTGCCTGAAAATTTTTTACGCATAAGTTCAATATATATGTAATAATATATACTGAAGTTATTTGTGAGTTTCACCCGAGCAATTTTAAGTAAAACAGTCATATGTTTTTTTCATTGGTTGGTAGTAGACCACTTCAACTATTATACTCAAATATTACGCACAATTAAAGGAATAAAACTAAAATTGCGTTGTTCCGGAGGGTAGACATGACAATGCTAAATTAAAATGAAATTACATGACTTCTGTGAGCCCATTAGCAAACATATAAAAAACGAATGCTAGAAAAATTCGAAAAGCAGCCGATTCACTTCACTCATTCTTAATTTTTGGGGCTCTCTTTCCATTACAACAACTTCCCTTTCGGAGAATAACATAAGTCAATATCTTTACCGCAAGTCCAGTGATACCGTCGTCTGACGAAAATGCGTAACATGGGTTGTATGCGTATGTGTTGTCCGGACCTTTCAAATCTTTGTATCTGAATAGTATGGAGTGCAGGCTGTAAATCTAAGATTTTAACTTTGTACTTCCCCACTTTATTTCTTAAAAACAAAAGCTTTTAACCGGCAACACTTGGCAGAAATATAGCGAGTTATTGTTCGATAATGAAAATGAACTTGGTATACTGGATAAATATTAAATTATTTGTTCTCATTGTTCAAATAATTATCATATCAGGACACATGAAGACATTTATGGTTTTGTTGTCAACAAGAAATAACTGCCTGTTCTTAAACATGTAGGTCCTTTTAAAAACACTTTTGTGTCTTAATATTTTTTGAAAAAATAACAATAGTAGGTTACTGAAAAGGCTGAAATTCGGATAAAAATAAGTGTGAATTGCGAGAGAAATAACAGTATTAGTGAAAGTGAATACAAACAAAATTTCAGCCTATGCAGCAGCAATAAACTGAATATGCATTAAAATACAAACACGCCGACGTAAAAAGAAATAGTGCGGCTTATATGACTGTACGTTTACAGCTGCCGGAAAGCCGCATCTGGGGCCTGGGTATGTCGCTGGTGCCCACTGTGTTTTATCAACCAGAGAAGATATAAGACCGCTTCCTGAGCGGGTCGAAATAATGAGTTATATTGTTCAAACAATGTTGTTTTAAACCAACAAGTAAAAATAAAACTTATTTCAAAACAGATATTTTGGAATGGATAACAAAAAGAAGTAACCTAATTTTGTTCGTATTAAGTGTTTATATACTTACAGGGGAGTTTCATCCTGATTACCGAAAGAAATGTCGATGACACCACTACCGTTGACAAGGTCACACCTACACGTGTCGATGTCTCCATGTCTGCAGGTCTTGTGCGTGTATGCAATTTTAATTGAAGACACAATGACAATAATAAAGCAGAATAAAAGGTCAGTGGTTACCATGCTATACGGCTTGCAGATAACGCAACGGGTGAAATGAACTCAACATTGGACCATATCGCTACATTGTTTGTTCTTTCTTGTTAAATATTATTTGATTATGCAACTCTTTGCAGTCAACACTCACAATTCATATAATGTTAGATAAGTCAAATATCAGTAGCATGTGACACGTCAAGTCCGTTCAGCCATGAACCGTACGGTGGTTCACGTAATCGCTGGTCTGTTACGACTTTCTTCAACATAAAGTCCATGTATCTGCGACAAATAACTGGCTAACTAATCCCATACTTGACATGAACTGGTAACCGGACGTGGTTCGCCACATGATTAAGCCGTCCTAGCGGTTTTCCCTAGGATAAATATGTAAATCCTATACTATCCTGTTTGGAAAATGTAAAATAAAGAATTATTTATTACTTTTTTGAAATCTTTCTATTGCAGATGTAAAAATTTCATCATATTATTAATTTTATCAGGATTTATTTTTATCAATGTTTAAAATTCTTCTTATTAAGTTGAAATCCAAAACCTGTAACAAATATTAGGAGGTTGTCCCCGTTTTACTGTTTTAGATGAATAACATAAGATTAGTGCCACAATCGGAATATTCAATTCTTGTAATGCTTCAATCGAAATTCAGGATTTAGTGAAATTGTTAGGAAAAGTTCATAGCCCTAATAAATTACAATCTAAATTTATTAATTTAATGAATACTTGATATATATCATTAATTTATTATTGTCGTTTTAAATATTCAGACGTAATACATCAGTTCAATTGAAGCATTTCTCAATAAATTTTCTCACTGTTTTCGTGATTAATACCAAATCCTTCTACATTCAACTAGGGCTGTGCGTTTCGAAACACTGATGTCGAAACAGCGCTGTTTTAAATTTCGAAACGGATATTATGACGTCATGGCAAATATAAACTTAAATTCGTCAAGGTATCACGTTTTGACTTTCACTTTTGTCGAAATTATTTCAATTTTTTTTCAGTAGCAAGTGAGCCCTATTAAAAATACATGAGATAATATGCCACTAACATTGATACAATCACATGGCGACGTGATAATAAAATGTGTTACCCCAATTGACACCACTTGCTTTAAATATCTATCAGTTCCAGTAACCACAACTTCATGTGGAAGAGTCTTCTCGACTGCGAGCCATGTTGCTAGAGAACCGGGGCCCGATTAAGCATCAAGGAAACAGGTAGAAATACGTTTTTGAGAGGGAAATTCTAATTTGACTGCATGCTATAATTAACCAGAGTAAAGAGACTACCTTGCTCTCACGTTTTTTTAATTGATCGCCAGTTTTCTTTTATTTACATATACAAGCTTCTACTGTTCTCGTATTATTCTTGTGTTATTTGGTCACTGTTTTGTCATCAAGCAGAAGCCAAAGAATAACTTGAAGCATGAGGTGCTTTTCATTTCAAGCGCTCGAAATTGTTTTTTGTATATTTAATTTATGGAAATGCCTGCTATTGTATATTAAATTCGATGTGTAATAATGGTGACATTTGTTTCGGTTCGATTTCGTTTCAAAGACAAAATTTCGTTTCGATTTCGAAACACCAATGTTTTGAAAATGCCCAGCCCTACATACAACATATAAATAATCCTGTAATGTTTTAAACATCACCAGTTTATTGAGTACTTGGTATTTTTCATCATACATTGATTCTTAGATATTGTTGAGTATTAGGAACCTTATACTTTTTATAAAAATACTGGTATATTTTTCTTGTTTCGTTATTCAATATAAGAATGAGCGATTGATTTATAATATTATTTTTTATTCTTCTAATGAATATAGCCGAAAACGTTAGAATGATAAGAAATTATTATTAAAATTGTTGTTTTTAAATTAATCGGCCAGGATCACTTTTCGTAACGATGGAATGACTTCCTTATATACAAATTTTAAAGCGATGATTCAAAAAAATCCTGAACCAGGCCAGCAATTTAGCCTGAAACACAGAAGAATTAAAAACGTCAAACATTTCTATTAAATTGATAAACATAAAAGAGACTATAAATATCAACTGTAATTTATTATTATTATTATTCAAAATCAATTTCTGCAATCGAGCTGGTACACATTGCATTTACTTCATCAACATATTTTAATATGTCCGATGTTTTATGGTCGAATTCAACATTTACGATCTTTTGACCAAACAAGTAATTGTTGAAACGTTCGCAGTCAAAAGTACTTGCCAACATCTCGCTGTTGACATTTAGTCAACGATTTTGACGCATACGCATCAGGCTTTTCATCCTGTATTAAAACGGCACCCACTCTTTTTGTGTCAGAATCTACAGAAAGTGTTACTGGCTGTGTTCGATCAAAATATTCTAGCATCGGAGTAGCTGTTATTCCAGATTCCAAGTCATCATATGATTACTATGCACATGTTCTCATGTCAATTAACACATTTCTCCAACAGATTACGCAAATAAGAAAATATATGAAATAAATTTAGAATGAATTTCGTCAAATAAGTAACCGCATATAAAAACCATAATTTACGTCTAAAACACTGAGAATTTAGCACTGGGCATGCATCTGACATCACCTTCAATTGACTGCATAAATAAATGAAAATTTTTGATTGCCTCTTTTAAATCAGTTAGATCAATGCAAATTCTAAGCTTGTTTTTTTTTGCATCATGGCTGTGCTATCAACCCACTCAGTAGAAGTATTTACTTTCTTTATCCCATAATTTTTTTTATTCGACCGAGTTCCGATTTCAAAGAATGTCGTATGGTTTTTTGATCTATCTTTGGAATATCTTTCATATTAATATCTACTAATCAAACCTAATCCGGAGAAAAGATTATCATATTGATCGAATATTGGACCATTATATAAAGTGGTTTTCAGGAGTACGAATAGCTTAATACACTCTTTATGAGACAAATCTTGACTCTGCCTCGACCTCCTTATTTGCGGGCTACGGCCGATGGATATTTGCCAATAAATCAAAAAGATTCATCTAAGCATATGAATGGCTGACGCAGTAACGTTTGCAGTGGACTCCCAGCAGCTCGTGCATATGTCTATGATTTTTTCGAAACCTTTATTGTTGTACCTCTGTGAGATGTTACGCGGTTCTACATAATTCATATTTTTTTATTTACACATCGTTTTCGTTTCAGGACCGTTCAGATACTGGCAAAATTTCTGATCAAATGAATAGGATCCTCAATATCTGTTCATCTGCCAAATTTGTAATTCATACTGCGGGATTAGATAAATTAGTCGCAGATTGAATTTGCACGTACCTAAATGGAAATGCAAATACGCAGATTGGATAAAAAACACATACATACACATGCTCAAGTTTAACTAGCTATATATATATATAGTATTGTAGCGGATGATATTGGAAAATTAATCAGTGTTTTGCCGTCGAATAATCATATCGCAGTGTCTAATCCATTCCGCGTTCAGAACCTCGTACAAAAATAGTATCTTCTGGCGAATAAGTTAAGCGAAAAGGCAGTGCGTTCAAAACGATATAATAAATAAATTGGTTTAAACGTTGCAGCCCTCATACTAGGATAACTATATTGAAAACCGAACGCGATTTTTAGGGAGAACACTGTGACTCTTTTGGTAATAACACTGAGCTAGTGGTGAAGATATTTTATAAACAAGGCTTCAATTCTGTAATCCAAACCTTAAAACTAGATAATCAGAAATTTGTAACCGAATATGACATTTCTAATGTTTTTGTCATAGCCTTTGTTGCTGTTTCAAGTTCGGAAAATTGTGTCACAAACTTTAAATCTCGAAAGCAAGATTTAATTTAACTGAGAAAATACCCAAACCACTTCTCATACAAGAGGAAGTTCTCAACTCTCCTCGTCATACTGGAACTATGATTGCCGTTATATCGATCTTATTTTAGTGGAGGGTTTGAGCAAACAAGTCGATGTCCCGATGATGTCTTTGACAGAACATCTCTATCCCAATTCTTTGATAATTTATACGGCGGTTTAAAAAATGAACATATGGATATATTAGCTAAGCAAGCTACCACTTATTCGAACTTTTTAATGAAGCTAATTCTTTGTTGCCTGATATATTTTATCGAATTTTAATACCGGATATATTGCAAATCATTATCAGATGTCTCCCAGAACTACCCACAATTCATAATTTCTATGCAATTTTCCCAACGCTTCAAATAATTATTATAGTAAGGCTACTGCGCTAATAATATGCTTTTGATCGTTGGATTTGACTTACAACGACCGTTTGCTCCTTTGAACAGTTAATATATAAAGATGAAGAGGAAACGTTAAGTTACAGAAATATACGTGTGTTTGTGTGCAGCAAGACTCTTGAATCACTTAGTATACTTTGAACGTTTGATAAAATGATATCGAGTCGTATAAAATGCGTAGACACAACTAATCAACGTACTATGCATAAGCATTTTAAAAAAAAACTATTTTACATACTATCTTTAATTAAAATGAACATAAAGAATATTCCGTATCGCTGAATAATATAGATTTATTGGTAGTGAAATGAACGATCGGCAACGGACTATGGCATATATCTGCTTCAATCAATCAGATAAAAGAGCGGATCAAATCAATATCTCCGCGCAAACAAAATTCTATATAAAATTCATTGGAAATATCGTATTGGTTTATCTTTTGTACTCATCACAAAAGTCTCGGCAATTATCACACGCTTCATATATTGTCGTAGTCAGGTTTTTCGGTACCTTTGCACTTGTACACAAGAAACATCACGCCATCCTGTAAATGAAACGGTAATATGTTGTTCCAGTATGATATGTTGTAGTAAACACTGGAAGTATTAATTAGCACAATAATTAATTGACACCAACAATGGTAAAGATAATTTTGTTTTATGAAATATGAGCATAAAAATCATTGCAATTAAACACTTGGACCGTACGCTCCACAGGCTATAAATTCCTCTTTGCACCCAAAATTTACATCCACCAGATTATTTATATCATAAAAATTAGTTTCTATTTAATTACGAGCTTCAAGGAAAACTTATGAGGAAACATGTTATTGGGTTTGTGAAGGTACGTCTACATATCTAAAAAATGCCCAAAGAAAGAACACGCGCACAGAGTCAAGAGTACAGGGAGTGATACCTGAGAAAAGTTACTGTCGACCACTGAAGTACCAGCTCATTGTTCAAATATGCATGCAGTAAATTATGTTCCTCTGGGGAAGTCCGACTTTGTTCAGACGGAACGTTACAGAAATTTACAGGTTTGTATTTGTATGTGGCAAGATCCGCAAGCGCGACATCATAATATAGGGATGAGTAGTTGGTCCCACAGAAGCCCAATCGACATTACGATTACACTAAACTGGAATATTAATTGCTTGTTTTTCTCCAAGTAGGTTGGAAAAGTGTATCTAGATGTGTACATATATTCTGATAATTAGTAATATTCTCCTGTATTTTATCTGTTTAAAATCAATATCTACCTTTATTAATCCAGGTATAGAGGACCAAAAGTCCTTGTTTGGAATCAAGTCAGATCCTGTTGCATCTGTTCTTGTTTTCTTATAAATAATTCCACATACGAGGTACATGAATAATACAACAAAAACTCTGCCAGATAAATACATTACAAATGTGAATTGACTGCATTATTTGCAGAACGTAGGAAAGCATACTCCACTAGTATTTTAATTCTAATACAGCTACGTTTGTCGGGAGATATATTTAGGCTGTCAGACCGTCTTAGGAAATTTTATGTTTTCTGTAGACCAAATTTGACTGAATTTACTCATTTAATGTTTTTTTCTTTCTATGATTGATGGGTAGATGACTGTAAAATAAAACTACATGAAGTAGCCTAATAAGATAGATGAATGGAAATTTTGTCCCGACCTCGGCCTAAAAACAATCTTGCAATCGTTGCGTGAGTATAAGATTGAAACAAAATAAACGCATAACTCACATAATTAGAAAAATTGATCCTCCACTCAAACCACCTCCCCCGTTACGAACAGGGCACAATGCAGGCCCAGAAAATTGGAAGTTCTTTTTAATATAAAAAAAAAAATCATTAGTCATCTTCTAGTCTAATTGTTTAGAGTGAAGTTTTGAAAATGCCTAATAAAGCACTAAACATTACAGAATTTTATCTGTGTTAATTTTTTTGTTTGTTCAATTTGCATTAGCTTTTTATTCGTTTAAAAGAGTGTGTTTACATTGACGTAAGAAATTTCAGCATCTCCACAATGCCAATACAGCTTTATTATACAAGAAACTTGGTTTAAGATAGCCCTGTTTCGTTCAGTTAATTTTGCTTTTATAAATTTTTACTTACATAGTTGTAAAACGTTGCATCTGGTCCTTGTGCTGTGAGCTGATTAGTGCTGGTGCCTTTGTCACAAATCAGTTTAACAGTCGATGTGCTGAAAAAATAATGAGATTGCTATTCTATAGCTCTAGCACAAAATTGCGTGTATTTGGGTTGTGTGCGTATATTTTGAAATGAAAAAGAAAGTACTAGCGAAGCGATTCTGGTTTAAATAATCTGCGGGTATTGCAATGGTTAAATTCGGAATAATTAGATCTCGATCTTGTTCGACTTAAGGTTTTTTTTCTTTCATAGCCATCTAAATATATTTTTATATATATGTATCTAAGAGAACTATTTCATCTGAATAATATATAATTCGGAGGCAATATGTTCCAGTCTCAACTTGCCGTTTGTTCGTGTTTCATACTTGTTGTGCAATTATATATTATATTTGTGAATATATTTGGTAATAAAATTTGGAGATGATATTAATCAAATATATGGATAAGAAAGTCTTGTTTACCTAAAAGATCGGTGACAAGTGTGGCGGAGGCGGACAAATGTGGCAGAATATAGTTTTTTTTTATATCTTATGAAAGTATTCCTATGAATTACTTTTGAATAAAATAATGTGACTCAAGCAAATTTGGTACTCCCAAAGTATGTGAACCAAGATGGCGGACACCGGAACTTATAGTATGTGTACCGGTGTCCGCCATCTTGGTTCACAAACTTCGGGAGTACCGAAAATTTGGAAAAAAAGAAAAGTAAGAGATTTTTGGCAAGTGTCCTAATTCTTACGTGGTGAAAATTTTCAAATCGGTTTGTCAATGTGAAATTTCAGCAACAACAACAACCAAAACAACACGTCCTCAAACAAGAAAACAAGGATTTGGCAAACAATCCCCAGTTTCATTTCGTGTCCAATAAATGAACTTACTCATAACCATCCGCAGAGGTATACACTATCACCAAGGATCCACTGTCGTCCTTTTTCCACGTTGCCCCCTTTTGCTGTCCTACATCATAATAATCTCCTCCATCGTCGTACTGAAGCATCTATTGAGCAATGGGACGTAGCGTTTTAAAAGGGAATAGATAGAATAAAAAGGATGAATGCTACTCATTTCGTTATGAGACGCTCAGAAAGATGTAAAATAAAAATAATAAAGTTCTTCACCGCAAGTCCTGTTAGGGTGTCATTATCGAAAGGATAGCACGGATTGTAATCATATGTGAAATCTTGTCCGGTTACGCCATGGTATCTGAAAGGAGTAAGACCAGGAGCCGGTAAATGTGGTTATTCAAACTAAATAATTTCACTCGAAATTTATCTTAGGCGAGTTGTCCTTGTCTTTGCACAAGAATGACCAATTAGCAATAATTTGAAATTTGGGCGCTCCAGAAGTGTGTGTACCAATATGGAGGTAGGGTCCAACTAATTTTGTTCGCCTTATTTACATCAAGTTGTGTACAGGGACTGATTACTATGACAATGGGGAGTATACGATTGGGTAACACAGACAGTCATCGAACTCGTGGGTTTGAATAGAACTAAAATAGGGAAAATCAAAATAAAATTATGGCCTAGCCCTAACCTGTTTTTTTGCGGAAAGATTTATAGCATGCCTGCAAACATTACCTCGTTGTAATTGTTTCGCGTACTGTTTGGTATTTTTAATCATATTCCCAAAATGTAGGTATAAATCAAATAACTCAGTGTTCACTTTGCCTCCCGAAACGTTTCAGGTTACTTCCAATGAACAAAAACTTGTCCCGAAAAGGATGTTATAGACCAGGAATGGCGAACCTTTTCCAGTGAGGGGGTTAAAAATTATATGAAGAGAGTGGGTCACATATATTTATTCAAAATTTTATCTATAAGAAACCTCTGAAACAAAACTTATTAGCTTCTGTTGGTGATGGGTTTTTGATAGTTTTGGGCTTTACTTCTATCAGTAACTTATTATGGCACTCGATTTTATGAAATTAGAGTAAGAAACACGCGTACGAATTACCAAAACGTTTAGGATGATAATGTTATATTTTTCGATCAGCTTCCAACCACATTAATTAAGGCACTTTCATACTGCCCCGTTGTTATTTCAGATTTCTGGGTTTTTATTTCAAATCTGAAAGATTTTTTTCTCAACGGCATTGTAGGCGAGAAACTAATAAAATGCGAAGTAGCACCCAGTTCTCGTAAAATTCCTAAAACAGTCTGCAGAATGCAGATGCTTCTCCGAAAGAGACGAGCGTTGCGAGAAATGAACATCAATTGCATTGTTACGTCATAAACGATGTCAGAGCCAAGGTATTGGTCCGGAAATTATCATTTTGAATATGAGAGATCGCAGCCCTGACTGCCCAACGGTACATTATAATAGTTTAGTTATTGTTAGGTTAATTTAAGGCCAGCTTTATAAATTTTTATCACTGATATTTTAGTATTTTTTTTTAAATTTCATTCGTGCCTTTTCGGGTCTTTTGTGACTTTGGGACCCGCGGGTCAGTGGTTCGCCATCCCTGTTATTAGACCATTCCTAAATTAAAAAAATAGGTCGTTTTGAAAGGTATTTCTCGTGAGTTTACATATCCTCAATCAAACTGCTAGTTATGTACTTGTGAACTCGTTTGTAAGCACATAAAATGAGCTTACAAAATCGAAGACATGATTGTTCAATTATCAGATATAGCCGCAGAAACAGATTTAAATATTCTGTATTTCATGAAAGAAATCTAATAGCAAGGATTTAAGGTAAAAATTTATCTAGATATACATATTTTTGCTTTCTACTTACAAAGCGGTGTTATCTTGATTTCCAAATGAAATATCAATTGCTCCACTTCCATCTGCAAGATCACAGGTACACTGATCCGTATCGCCACCCTTACATACAGCCCCTTCTATCTCAATTCCTCCGCAAAAACATACCAAAATAACAATTTTCCAAGCAATATTCATTGCTGTGTGTTACATGCAAGTAATATATGCAAGTAAAATGATCATGTGACGAATTGTAACACTGTTTGTAAATCTCCGTTTGTTTGCATTATATTCATTTGCGGAGCCTTAACTGCATGCAGTTTACCTAACAATGAGTAAATACGGTACGTTACCGTCAGACAATAGTATACGCAAATTAGAAAAATTCTATAGTAGTGAATCAACTAGTAGCGACACCGATATTGCAAGCCATTAATAACAATGCAGTTGCCACACACTTTTTAAGTATGTTTTCTCTACCGACTTACTGTTTTTAACAGACTGGTTGTCCTTGGATTTATTGGCTCGACAATTATGTTCTAACCAATCCAACGGAATACTTCGTGCCTACATGGCAATTGTGGAATACTGTTATTTTGTATATAATTTTTTTGTTGTTGTTTCGTTGTTTTAACAAATATTTTACTCCCAAGGTCCTTAATCGGATATATTTTTCCAGCAGGAAATTCACATATTTATTCAGTGAGGTCGTTTACCACATAGCAGAATACAACATTGTTGTAAATGTAACGTCTTATGTTGCATGATGCCGTAATAGATAGTATGTGCTTTCGTTAGATATGTGAACTCGCAATCGGTTTTAGTCATTTGTATTTACATTTCTACATCAAAATCTTTTTTTCAGATTTCTTTTCGCCAGTTTAATATTTTAAAATATTCTTAATATACCATATTCGTGATATATGATAAAAAAAATTAAAGCCAAATTTTTACAGAAGATAAATTAGAATGTTAAACAAGCAATTAAAGATTGTGTGTTCTACGTAGTATTTTAGCATCATTTTGGAGAAATAATAATTTTTGAAATGAAACGAATGTACATCACTAACTTGATTGAGATAATACTACCAATAGTTTTGCTATTATAAAAGATTATAAAAATGCATAGTATTTATTGCACATATAAAGTGTGAACAGTTTTTTTTTTCTTTTATTTTCTCTTCGGATAATCGTATTCAAATATTATCATAGTCTCTTCCAGACTCCCCTTTGCATTTGTAGACAAGGAACATGACCCCATCCTGTTAAATAAAAACATCTATGGACATCTATCTCTCTTGCGAAAATGAATATGAACCTACTCGAAATTTTCCCTTGTAAATACACCTTATGCAATAAGATCATAAACCACAAGTGTCCATGAAATAATTTTACCGGCATTAAAGTGAATGTTTTATTTACAAAATGAAAAAGAAATTTTTGATAATTGAATTTAAAATAATCAACCTTTAAAATTTTATTGATTTATGCAGCTTCATTTAATTCTTTACGAAAAATTTTTATTACAAAAATTTTCACTCTCGAAATACCTTTATTAGTCCTGGTAACGAAAACCAAAATTCCTTGTTTGGGATCAATTCGGAACCAGCAGCATCAGTTGTTATCTTCCGAAATATAATTCCACCAATGAAGTAGATAAAAAGAACAACGAAAAATCTGAAAATGAGCAAAATTATTAAAAAGAGATGAGTTACTTATCAGAATCGATTCGAATATATATTTCAATATCAGACTTACATGATTAAAAATATTGACCCTCCACTAAGTCCTCCTCCACCACCACCACTCGAACCTGGACATAATGCTGGTCCAGAAAATTGGAAGTTCTGCAAAACAAATTTACATGATGAAGCTATCGACTAAGTTTTTTGGCGCTCCAAAAGTATGTGTTCCTATATGGAGACAATTAATATTTTCGCCTACTTTATATCAAGTTGTGTAAAGAGACTAAATCCTATGGGCAGGGGGTATATTCACTTGGCCAACACAGACAGTACCCGAACTCGTAATAGATTAAAATAAGGAAAATTGTAATAAAATTATGGCCTAACCCTAAACGAGTACACACACTACGAGAGTACCAGGTTTTGATATATTCATGATAGTTAAAACGTTCATTTAATTCGTAGTATTCTTCTGACAAACAATAAAATGTCAGCGAATCAACAAATAAATGATGCGAACACCTGCTACAAGTAATAAGTAGTATAAAATAATCAAGATATAAAAAAAAAACACACAGCCCGCTTATTCGGTCTTGTTAACAAACCACGACATTCATTTGCCACCCTCTCTGGCTACAGTTGTTACCCAATCACGTCTCGGACTTGAATAAGCGACATACCTACTATACCTTATATAAATACCGTAAACCACATCGATAACTAGTTCTGTATTATAAGAATCAAACTTCATCTTTACTTACGTAATTAGTAAAAGAGGAGTCTAATCCTTGAGCTGTTAAGCTGTTGTCCTTCGCTTTATTGTCACACAAAAGAATCACAGTGGATGAGCTGACAGGTAAATTAAATATTTAAATTAAATTTACATTGTCCAGATACAATTTCATTTTGGAAAACTTTTTATTTTATTTTTTAAATCTGAATATTTTACAACTAGACTCACGAGCTTCCGTCTGATGACGTGTAAAGCAGTTTTAAACTTCCACTATCATTTTTCCATGTCGCGCCGCTTTGTTGTCCAATGTCATAAAATTGTTTACTTTCATCGTTATATTGAAGTGTCTAAACGTAATAGATTATTTCATTCACCAGTATACACCATTGGCATGTATACATGCTTAATTCTGAAATAATATGCTGAATCATACTTTTTTCGGTACTCCCGTAGTATGTAAACCAAGATGACGGACACTGGAACGTAGTATGTGTACCAGGTTAGGGTTAGGCCATCATTTCAGGTACAAATACTACGGGAGTCATTTGGCTAGTCTCCGAACTCGTGATAAAATCAAAATAAGGAAAATTGGAATAAAATTATGGCCTAACCTTAACCTGGTACACATACTATGTTCCGGTGTCTGCCATCTTGGTTCACATACTAGGAGAGGGCCCTTTTTCATACTACGCACTCGAGGATTCTAACTATATTTAGTAGATTGGAGTTTTCGTGCAGAATGCCCTATTGTTTCGCAGTAACGTTATTGTCAGATACACACTTTTGATCGAAATAATCGATACGTGGCACAAACCAAATACTATAATATTGTTACAATGGTAGTCGCCATCGAATTACCGCTAGTCCGGAGATGGATCCATTTTGTGATGTGAAATCATAGCAAGGATTGTAGGCGTACATGTAGTAGCCACCAGGATCCATTACTTTGTCAAATCTAAATGTAGAATATTGTTACCAATATACTGTTCTAAAATAAGGAAGTTCTAAGACAGAATATATGGTGAGGAAAACAGTTTATCAATATTTAAAGAAGTACTTTATATTGAAAGTGTCCAATAAATATTTTGGTTTATTTTGGAAAAAAATCATTCAATCACCTTTTATTTGATATCATTTATTTTGTTATGTCGTTATATTCACAGTCTGATCATCAATGTAAAAATAGCACGTACATTGTATATTTTTTTACTTATTCATATTTATTTACTCTTTTAAATTTCTATTTTTCTATATATCTGTTTTTTTATAGAAAAAGTTTGTAATAGCTATTTTGTGATTTTCTTATTTTCCAAAATTGTTATATGCATATATCATTAAATTGTTTTGCTTCTACGTTTTCTTTCTCGTCTTGAAAATAATAGCAATTAATAATCAGAAGCATCTGCATTTACTAAATTTATTCGTTAATCTGAATCAGCGTTGTAGGTGTTTCTGCTTGAAGACCTTACGAGGTCCCTCGTGACTCCTGTCACACAATTAAATTTTATCTATTTTAGTTTGCTTTGCATTTACCATATTCTTCGTAATATATTATATTGTGTTAAAAAAATGATGATTGATTGAATAAACCGATCAATGTAATGATATCTATTGCAAAAGAATTCGTTTTCAAAAAATAAACTGAACTGTGCAAATTACAGTCACTGATATAATGCTTATCACAGCGCTTAGCTGTAATATTATCGATATTTACTTTTTGACATAGAGAACAACTAATAATTCTGCCTGCAAGCATGTATCATTTATCGGCTAGTCCGAACAAGAATTCACAATATCACTTCCTGCATAAGTGCTCGCCACAACTATTATCTTTACAATCGACTAAAAGTTTAAGTTAAACTTGCGTTTATGTAATTAAATAACGAATCAAATATTAAAAATTCACATAACTTAGCTCCGTAAGAAAATAAAACTAAATATATATATATATATACTTACAACGGTGTTTTATCTTGCTTCCCGATGGAAATATCCACGACACCTCTACCGTCGACGAGATCGCATTTACATGCATCGGTGTCACTACTTTTGCACACTTGCTGTGCCAATCCATACCTAAATAAAATAGCGAGTCCCAGCCACCAAAGAAACATGACAGCAACCTAACCAAACCCAACAACTTTATGTAATACTGATTGCTGGAATATGGTTCGTACCTTGTACACAATCGCTCGTGCTTCTATTTGCTGTTCTATAAGCATGTCGTGCAGAAAACACACTTATCTATACGCTCCAACCTATTTGCCTAAATCGAGCTTGACAAACATTTCCCTATATTGCTAAAGCTTAGTGTTAACTTCATGTTGTCGGATTTTGAATAAAAATTAACGAGGCGTGAATATATATATATATAAATAAGGTGAAGATATTCTCTACCAAATACCTATTTTTGTAAAACGGTAAACATCTTTATGTTCATTCAATTGCTGGTTTTGACGTCATTGTGATATATTCAATTTTAGTGCGATATGAAATAGCTAAAATTGAAAACAATTCACAACCAACTGTTTCCAAACCTAGGTCGCCAAATACTTCATTTTTCCGCCATGGTTTCTACGTAAATTTGGGTACTCCCGTAATATAACCTATGTACCAGGTTAGAGTTCGGCCATAATTTTATTCCGATTTCCCTTAAGCTTTTCGGTTGAACTGAAAATATTTTGGTTCTATTACGAGTTCGGGGACTGTCTGTGTTAACCAAGTGAATATACCCCCTGTTTATAGGGCTCAGTCTCTTTATGTACTTGTCACCTTTGACCTTGCTTGTTCACGCTCTCTCTTGCTTGTACTGCATGCTGCTAAGTGCTGTGATCTATAATGTCTATGTTATATCCATAAATATACTCAAGCATCCTGAACAGTGTTTACCCACAAACGGCATTGTGATATAATCAATTTTAGTGCGATATGAAATAGCTAAAATTGAAAACTATTCACAACCAACTGTTTCCAAACCTAGGTCGCCAAATACTTCAGTTGTCCCGCCACAGTTTCTACAAAAATATGGGTACTCCCCAATGATCCCTCTAATTTTTTGTAGTATGTGTGCGATGAAATTTTGGTGTGTGCGCAGTTTTTTGGAAATGACGAAAATTTGTGCAAAAACCAATGAAGAAATTTTGGCGTTCTAACCGGGTAATAAATGGGCCAACAACAAACTTTCTCAACCTGCCAACAGAGCACATTGTTACATTACATCGAAATACATCTGTGCGCAGTAAATCTATGCGTGTGCGCAGCCTCTGAAAGCTGTGTGCGCGCGCACACCTTAGAAGTGTAACCTATGTACCAGGTTAGGGTTAGGCTATAATTTTATTCCGAATTTCCCTAAACTTTCCGGTTGAACTGAGAATGTTTTAGTTCTATTACGAGTTCGGGGACTGTCTGTGTTAGCCAAGTGCATATACCCCCTGCCTATAAGTTTCAGTCTCAGTCTTTTCAGCAAAAATCTGAAACTTTTTGTGGTTTTTAACATTACCCTCAACTACAGTCACATAATGTTGGATATGAAATTCGAGCAAAAAAAACTCTGGTTTTTGTCGACAGTTTCTAGGCCTAGCTATATTTCCTGTAGTGATTTTTGCCAAATTGTGGCCACAAATATATATCATGATCTATCATATATATATCTTTTCTAACCCGGTTATCTTTTGACCAGAATTGGAGGATTAGCGGGATAAAATATCCGCTATCCTATTGTATTTCAATAATTCACCGGAAACTTATCTGGGACTTGGGACACTGTTATGGTATATTTCATCCTGATAAAATGTGCAAACTTCAGACGAGACTTATGAGTCAGTCATACATAGTCTGTGTCTGCTCTGTCAGGAGTGATGAGAAGTTGGTTTTAGTTATCGATCCAAGTACTTAAGGATGCGGGACATGTTATTATGTAGTACAAAGGCTCTGAGATATCGTATGCAAAGAAATAGTTTGGGATAATGTTATCACTTTGAGTCTGCAGAGTATCTCACTACCTAATTATGGAATACATGAAAATATATGGAGCATTCGGGATATGTACTTTTTGCATGCTAGTGTACTTCGTTCAAATACATTTTTTTTGCAAATAAATCATGTGTGGCCAGGTGTATACCACCGTGCCTGTCTTATACAGCGAACCGGAGATTTTAATACAACGATGACTTGTAATACCTTGTCATAATGAAATTGTTTGTCGTTCAATGGTACAGAACAGTCTCACTGAACTGCATGGTCAGCACAAGTCATTTTGCTGTTACCGATTTTAACAGACTGATCTTGGGGGCGACGTTATAACAATTGAAAAACTGGATTGGTCGTCTTGTACAAGAGCTTTTTACTTGTAATTACTGGACGTTTCCGGTTGGTTTTGAGGAATTTGGCAGTTTTGTAAAGTTGGGCAATTTTTGCTGTCCAAACATACTTCTATATAAAGCCACGATCCGCTGCTAACAATATTGCCATTACATCTTTATTGTTCATATCAAATAATGCCCAGATACCTTTTAATAACACCCTCTCTTTGAAGTCCCAGATAAGCGATTTCTTACAAAAATACAAAAAGGGTAGGATTTGGGTTAAGTCCCTGCTCCCTTGGCACAAATAGAAATAGCTACTTCAAGTTTACTCGTGACGCGGTTTATTAGTTTTTATTTTATTTAACTAGTTATCCAGTATACTTGCGTGATTGCCCTACGGATCTTCCGTACAACGGAAATTTCGTATTTTGCGTTTTTAAATTAATTCATGACAACATATTACATGAACATCTCTCTTATTTATGATGCCAAAATTAATTTCACTCAGAAAACCGTATGACGTCACTATGATTTTTCACAACATTGGAAATACATAATACTAATTACATTAACTGGCGTACCTAATTTCCGACTATCAAATGAGTTACGGTAACCTCTAGTACAGGGGTGGGCAACTTCTCTAGTCGGCGGGCCAGATGAGGGAAAATGAAGTACTCGGCGGGCCGGATGATTACAAAAAATACTTCGGTATCCAATCTTTAATAAATGCATGGTGACGCTCTGGAATATTATACTGTCTATCTTGATACATTCTGGGTTAAACATAGAAACATTCATAACCTTTTATTTGGATTAATCAAGAAAAGCATGCAGAGCGGAAAAAGCACGCATGCTGATTTCCAATTCTCTGAATCGTGCGAGATTTGACGGAGCGCTTTCGCGATGAATCGGAACCGAAAAAGCAAAAAGTGTGATTACTCAGCGCCAAGACGTCGCCGGGCCATTATTACCGCACTTATCAAACACCAATATGACGGCGGAAGAGAAATTGCGTAATAAACCAACATAACTTTGACCTATTAATCAAGAAAAGCATGCAGAACGGTAAAAGCACGCATGCTGATTTCCAGGCTTCTGAATCTTGCGAGATTTGACGGAGCGCTTTCGCGATGAACCGAAAAGTATGATTACTCGGCGCCAAGACGTCGTCGGGCCATCCCGCACGTATCAAACAGCAGTATGACGGCGGAAAAGAAATAGCGTAATAAACCAACGTAACTTCATCTTTTCGGCTTCGGTAAAGCGATTGAGACGTTAGAAAAACAACAGAATGAAATTTTCCGCGGACCGGCAAAAAAGCCTCGCGGACCGGTACCGGTCCACGGACCGACAGTTGGGAACCACTGATCTAAAGCAGTGGTTTCCAACCTTTCTACCCTGGCGGACCGGTAAGATTAAATTAAATGTACTCGCGGACCGGCAAAAAATTGAAATGACCGGAACATAAAAGAATAACATATATTTGCGTAATACAATGCAATGTCGGGCACTCAATATGCATCTAGACAAAAAAAGGCACACTCAAAAACAGCTCACACGAAGAAAAACTATCAAATAATGTGCCGACCAAAAATATTTGCGTAAGAAAGGCACACATAAAACATCTCACATAAAAAACCTGTACATGCCAAATCATGTACAAACGCAATTAACTCTAGTGAAAATTTTGCTGCTGTTTAGTTTCCAATATAGGATTGCAAACGATGCCTCAAGGAAGTTTCTGCAACACGTAGCCCTGCAGCGGCGTGTAGCCAATTTCCTTGCTTCGCTTTAATTAAAGCTAGTGATGAAAATATTTTTATATATAAGTAATAAAAATATAAGTAACTCGTCGAAAATACGGACAACAGTTTGATATCTCGATTACTTAGCGATGGGTATTCGTTATCAAGAGATATCCAAAATTGTGACAGTGATTCTTTTTTAAATCTGCACTGTAAAGTAGAATCACAATTTGAATCAAGATTTTCCATTGGGTTTATCATATTAATCCCTCTGCAGTTGATACATGCTTCAAACAGGATGAATTTGCATTACAATGACAGGGTCGTCGGTAATTTGGCACCAGGCTCAAAATCCTACTTTGTCTGCTCAAGATACTGGAAAAGATCTCAGCGGTCCATGCTTTTTTGCGCTCCTGCCACCTGCCATATTTTACTGGAGTCTTATACTTTTCTTGACTGTTTTTTGGTTTGAACAAAGAAATATGCATAGCGTTTTATTTGGAGGATCATATTAATCAGGAAAAGCATGCAGTACAGAAAAAGCAGCGTGCCAATTTTTAGGTTTCTGAATCTTGCGAGACAGTGGCGTAGCAAGACTCTCGTGGGCCCCCCGCAAAAATATTTTGTGGAAATGATCCTAAAAACTCTCGGACATAAGCTAAAACAACCTTTTTTTTATTTCGTCAAAAAGCATAACATGTCGCTATAAAAAGGCAGTGGTAACCTAAAATTTGCCGTTCATCTTGAATATTTTAAAAAATTTTCATACGTTCTTTGTCTTCTGCCCTTTTTCTGCGTTTCTGTGCACCACTGAAAGGTTTTGCTTTTGACATCATTCTGACAGCCTACGTAATTTTGCCGGTGCAAACCTTAAGACGCCGGAAATCGACGACTCCCTGACAATGTTACGTAACAAAAATGATTTGAGCAGAACTAACATCAACGTTATAAGATGTGCGTTACTTGTTTTGCACTGCAGCTTTTAGTTTGCGGCTTAAATTTCTAAATTCTAACCTCTTGGGCCCCTTTGCGCTGTGGGCCCTCTCGCGACCGCGGGGGTTGCGGGGGTGGATACTACGCCACTGTTGCGAGATGATGATGGAGCGCATTCACGATGAATCGTAGCCGAAAAAGCAAAAAGTGTGATTCCTTGGCGCCAAGATGTCGCGAAAGACGTTGCAATATGACGGCGGAAGAAAAATTGCGTAATAAATCAACCTCGTCTTCGGTAAAGAGATGGGAGCGCATTCGAGATGAAACGGAGCCGAAAAAGCGAAAAGTATGATTACTCGGCGCCAAGATGTCGCAATATGACGGCGGAAGAGACATTGCGTAATTAACCAACGCAACCTCGTCCTCGGTAACGCGATTTAGACGGCATAAACCACAAAACACCGACATTTTCTCGCGGACCGGCAAAAAAGCTTCGCGGACCGGCGGTTGGGAACCACTGATCTAAAGCATACAGGGCTTTTGTGTAAATGAGTTCTCAATAAAACATGCCTTCCCCCAATAGTTTTCTGAGTCAATACCAAAGCATTTTATTTGTGTTATGTATTTTTTTCGTATTGATGACTGTTTGTTTTTGGTTCTAGTACATTGTGAGCTATTTTGAACGCATCCCACTCGCAAAAATACATTACTCGGAAATCGGAAATTGAACGCTGCACAGTTGAAATTCAGATTACAAAGAGCTTATTAGCTTCACAATTTATTCTAACGAACTGTGGCATATTTGAAAGCCCTGTGATCTTTTTAGCGACAGTATTCCTAATTTACGAATGGGATACAACTTGATACTGAACCTCATGGAATGGTAGGAATTAAGACAACTTTCAATACCGCAAGTCAAGTCGCTCACGCCAATGCCGAGTTATTTCGTTTTCCACTTTTATTCCCTTTGTTATCCAGTTATAATTATCACGGTCATCAGAACACGAAACATTGCATTCGATGGGAAAGTTCATTGCCTAACTAGGCGGGGACTAGATTTAATTCTGCGGGAATTTCCCTTTTCATACATCGCCGATTCTTCGTCTCGTTCCCGGAATGGTAACTATATATATTTGTTTAAAAAATGGTTAATTATTCAGGTGATGGTTTGATTTAATGATGTCAAGTACCAAAATACTAGGTATAGTTTTAACTTGCTCATATAAATACTTTTAATTGCTAATACAACATATTATCGCTTGAAAACTTAACAATTACGGCGAAAATTGCTTTTTTGATAACATCACCATCAATCATAATGCGATATTTTCCTTTTTTTTGCTTGAAGTTGATGAAAAGCACGTGTAGTGCACTTTTTATATTCAAATATATTTGAATACAACAAAAAAAAAACGACATCGAAGGCGGAAAATTAAAATAATCGATGAAATCGTTGTAAATTCGAAATGCGATAACTAGTTTCCTAACATTTATTTGTGAATTTCAGAATTTTAATATTATTTTTTTTTGCCATCCAATACCATTAAATAATATACCGTTGAATGCGTCTCTGAAATACCAATTGAATGGTACCAACATTTTCGGTTTTTCTTATTATATCAAAAGTTTTGTCCAAAAAACGATAAAAAAATATATTTTGAACCCATTTTTTTACTCTGTTATCTAGAATCAACTAGGGAATCTTTTTCAAAATATCGCTATTGGATCTATTTTCAGGTTACACTTTGGCCTACGTATATACGCAATATATATATATATATATATACAGTATATACACAAATACTCTTTATACTTCCGTGTGAGGGCATTGAGTATGAAGATATAGGAAATCAGAATGAACGGCGGATCGAGATCATACCGTGAAGCGAGCGATCAATTGTGACGCCAAAATAACAACATATCAAGCTGTAAAAAGGGCCAGATCTCAAAACATGCAAAACCACTGTTCTCGGCTCTTTCAGGGTACAAATTGTAACCGGTGTTTAATTTACCTTACAAGCAAAGCATTTAGCGGCAGCTGTGAACGTTTCTAATGAAGGACAATGATTAAACAGCCAATGACTATATCTATTTCTTGCGGTGTCAACCATATCCAATAATGTTCCTCATTTCCGCAAATAGGGTAAAAAAAGTAGTCCCTCGGAATTGGGCGACGACGATTGGGCACCAACTTGACTATATTTCAAACGAACTGTATTACTTGCGTGGAATTTTGTCATACCATTTTTATCGAATACAGCTAAAAAAAACGCTGTGAGTAGCTCACTATATGCCACAGAAAACGAGTGGCCCAACTGCAGCAAAAATAGTATGTGTCCTTAATGCAGCAAATAGATGTATTTATTTATTTAAGCATGATGAAACAGATTTTACGGACTATGCAATAATCTTGGCCATCATTGTTTATGAAAAATCAACTACTGTTCAGTCATGAAAGCAATGTTCTCTTTTCTGAATATGCACAAAATGTCCAACGTACCATTGATAAGATCAGGACCCTGCAAAAGGTAATCATTCAGTGACACCCCACCATACATAGCAGAACAATCGAAGACAACTCTGATGATGATATACACCCATATGTGAAACATAATTTATCATACCATCATCGACACACAACTCACATTCCGGGGCCTTTTCAGTCCAATTTTCAATAATACTGCTCATAAACTCCAAATATTCTCCTTTAAACTTTTGGTCTCTAAGTCTGGCCTTTTCAACTGAAGCGCACGCTTCTGTGCTGAGGTTCTTATTATTGAGAATAAAAACGGGTTCATTACGCAATGGAAGTGGCATTTCATAATGCCCATATTCCGATCTGGTAATACCATTCGTGAGTATCTTAATGAATTTTTGATCATCGACAGAAAGTGGTACATCTTTACCGCTATGTTCAGCAACGTCCATCTCAAACATTGATATTACCTGTTGAGGATTTATTACATTCTTGGACTTGAAGCAAAAACAAAAGTTAAACATTTGTTTTCCATTACCAATATTTTATTGGAAACGATGGACATGGAATCATTCGACCTTTCAAACTCATCTTTAGACACATTCCCTTTGACAACCCAGCCAATTACAGATTGCTGAGCATAAGGACCATTATCACCCTTCATCACAATATTCCTGGGCCTGATAGCTTTAGGAACATTAATACCAAGCAAGATGGAGGCTTCTAAATTATGAAAGTATGGCTCAAGCTTATCAGAAATGTCCTTGAGATGATCCCACGTTGGGAAAATTTATACTTTAGGGATCTGGGAACGGCAAACTTGTATCTCACTTCGTGAAAATACCGTGGGGGTGCACAAACAATTTCCCTACGATTATAACTCATAATTTCAATATTCTGAAATTTCTTGCACAGAAAAAAAAACGTCCACCCATGGTGGACAATGAAATCTGAGTATCACAACCACTCAAACCCAAACGTTCAGAAGCATTATCAGTTATAAAACTTGAATTCGATTGACCATCCAGCACACATTGGAACAGTTTGGCCTTGCTGTTCTTCACCAATGCGAAGACAAGATAAATGCTATTTACCACAAGTTTTACATTTAGCTCTATGCGTACAAGTTTTAATACCATGCTCTCTAGAGGTTTCCTACCACATCCATAACAAAGTCTGTGTTTGCGAATAACTCCTTTTCGCTCATAATGGGACTGTTTGAGAAACCTATCACATTCGGTGATATCATGATTCTCTTTACAAAAAATACAATTAGGTACTTTGATATTGGTATTGAAAAAAACAAACTTACTAGGTTTGCGCAATTTATTTCGTGAAACACGCTTTCCTATCTTACATCGCTTCTCCCTTGATAAAATCAACAAAATTCGAAAAAGGATGATACGACTTCCAGAGATCGTGAATTTTGACTGGCAATTTGTCTACAATTTCTATATGGGTTCTAGCAAAATCAAGGGTATTCAATTCCATTATCTTTTTCATGGTGTCCTTCACTTGCTTCAAGAAATCAAAAAAAATCCCTCATACCTTGTGACACATTTGTACTTATATCTGGCCACTTTTTCAGCTTATTAAGAAAAGTTGTGCCCACAACATTGCCATTCCCATACCTCCTTTTAAGCACTGATTTATCTTTTTTATAGACATCCTCAGTATTTACAATAAAAAACCCACTTACCACTTTTAAAAAACCCTAGACAAAAATTGCCGAAGCGAATTTATCTTTTCGAAATTATTCTTTACCCTTTGCTCTACTAGAACAATAAACGAAGATTTCCATAGTGGATAATCCAAGGGGTCACCACTGAATTTCCAAACTTTAATATTTAAAGCAAACTCTGGGCAAGATCAAGACCGGACCGGCCGACGACACCGTTGCATTTGTGGTAGTTGGGCTTGGACAACAAAAGGGTTGACAGTTTGTGTGATCTAAGGAGGCACAAAGGAATTATTACATGATACTGGCACATTAAAATTTACACTGTTTCTGGTAACATTGGTATTTAAATTAGTATTGACTAGCCCAGATACAAATGGCATTCCAGAAACTATAGATTGATTAAAACTTTGCATCTTATCACACAAATTACAAAAAAAGTTTTCACAAATTTCTTAAAACCCTGATTGTTTCATTGAGTCTTCATTTAATCCGAATGGATTCTGTACTTTTTCAGTTTTGAAGCAAACTTCTAAATAACTTCATTTTCTGCTATCTTCTTCTGTAATGTTAGGCGTTCTCGTTTAAAGCGGGCATTACTTTCTGGTCGTTCAGCATTATGTTCGTTTGCCATAAAACCCAACATTGCTTTTAGCAATGCCAAAGTTCTACTTGCTTCATGCAATTGTTCTAAGTTCGATTTTGCAGAAATTTTAGGAATGTCACTTTTCCTGGTTGATTTTCTCCTAATATATAAATTACGTGATATTGTCTCAACGTTCTTTATTGATCTCATTTGCTCTTCCACTTTATGCGCCAAGTGTTCAATCACACTGGTAATTTTGATAAGTTGATTCTCGAATAATTTCAATTCATCGTGTGAAATACAATTTTTCATCCCACGAAATATATGTCCAATGAGCTTTGATCATCAATAACTTTGACAAAGTCTTTAATTTTCTATTTATTATCACAGCATAAAAGTAGCCTTTTTCATCTCGCAATGATTCTCTTTAGAAATTTCAGCATTTCAACAAACTGGACTTTGATTTTATCACCTACGAAATCTTGACAACAGCAATTTTCTGTGGATGCTTGCCACTTTCAGATCTGGGCTGTTCTAGTTCTGAATTTCCTTCAGTCAAGGTTTACGGTAATAAAATGTCTTCTGCATCTTCTTCAGTTTTTCTACTCGTACTGGTGCTGGATGAACCATTTCTTGACGCCATGATCAAAAGCGTCCCAACTAGTAATTGAGTGTACAGTTTTCCAATATACTGATTATTGCACTGCTTCACACTACAATTTGTCTCCAAGTTCCACAAATAATCGATGTGTTGCACTTCTATTTGTCACCCGGCTTGAGAGTCCAATTACTGTAGTGCAGGGGTGTGCAAAGTGCGGCCCGTCGGCCAAATACGGCCCGCGAGGAAATCTAATCTAGAATAAGATTTGACAGCAAAGTATTTGGAAATGAACATCTTAACTAAAATAACTTTCCACATTTGAAAAAAGTCATGGCTTCAAATATGGCACTTTTAGGTTACATATTTTTTTTCTAAAATGGGCGTCATATCAAATTGCTAGCACTTCCATTTAAGCAAATTTGGATAAAAGTAGTCGGGAAAAGAATCCAGCAGCAAATTTCTCACCGAATTCGTTTCAATTGGGTGTGACAATATATTTGGATTACATGTGTATTACTTGTGTACTGCAGTTTGTTCCCCCGACTCAAATTAATTACTGTAATGCTCGTAATACTCGTATACACAAAATATTTGTAATTCAAATATTTCTACTTCAACAACGAAACAGAAAGAAGGTAACAAGCGTGAAATTCAAGGACTAGCTTGTTCTTGCATTTCCTTTGCAATCTTCTGAATCGTGGCTCCACGGCACTCGAAGCAATTCTCATACTCATGTCTACACTCTTTAAACAACTTCTTTTTTGTTTTTAATAGTTGTTTAATGCAAAAAATGCTGATTTACACAAATAGGTATTGGGAAATTGACACAGAAGTTTTAATGCTTCTTCTGCAATTGCTGTACACTCTTTGTGAAGAGAAATCCAAAATGTTCCTTCCTATGTTTTTCGGAGGTTTCCTCCGAATTAATATCATTACGGATATCTAGAAGTCCTTCTTGCTGTTGCGCACTTGGAAATTCATCCAAAAACGGAAAAGAAGAATAATCATTTTTTGCAACTTTACTGGCCCGGCAGTCAAATTTTCCTTTACGCGGAACCGCTAAGGAACCCTATAAACTCACGGAACCCCACTGCATGTGTTGCGGAACCCTAGGGTTCCGCGGAACCCCTGTTGAAGAGCACTGTACTATAATTAACTTGTAAACGCGGTATCTTTTTATGCTCTTGACGGGACGGCCCCTTCAGGAAAAAGCCGGTAATTAATTTTAGTGTTACTCGGGTATAAACAAATGCAGTACCAATAGACTAAACTGGGAGAAAACATAATTGTGACACCTAAAAGAACCCGAATCAATTACAAATACAAGTCTATGTTGGGGGAGTCATATCTAAGAAAGAACTGAAGACAGGGCAATTAGCCTAACTCAAGCGAGAACACGTGGTTCAAACACAAAGTTAAGGGGTGATAGTCTCTTGCGGCGCCTAGTGGACATAAACCCACGGGTACGTATGCCAATAATGTACTTTGTAAATCAATGACCATTACAAATATATTAAAATGTCCACAATAGTTTTTGTAATACCTCGTTATATGATAAGAAGAGTTGAGCCATATCTGCAATCCTTTGCGAGTATTTTTAAAATTAATTTTTCCCTGGAAGAATAAATAATGGGAATTGTATATTATATTGTGAAAATCATAGTTACATACTGTGTTGAGTCATGTCAGGTCGACTCAAAAGTTAAAGAGAATAATTCTTGAATTACAGAACTGAAATGTTAAAATATACATGGAATAAAAAAAAAGGCTGGAGGCATGTATTTCTTAGAAACAAAAACATTATAGTGCTATATAGTTTTATCAAAAATTATATAAAAATAGGCGTTGGCAACTTCTACTTAACTTACAAAGGATACCTGTCACAAGTAATGACAAAATAAATGTTGAAATTCATTATGCAGATCTGTGTTCAGTGTGCAGGGTCAATAACCCTTTTACGATTTTGCTTCATTAAATATTGTCAAAGACTTATCTAACGTTCCAAAATTAAACAATTCGGCTACATTGTGTGAGAAAAGAATTGAGAAAGCCTTAGGTTATTATATTGCGCGAAAAAGCTGGAAATTCAATGCTCGCATCTAGTCAATGAGCCTGATCATATAGTTACGAGTTTGGTATGGATATCATAAACTACTTCTCCGTACAGACTGTGGACAAGTTTGTCTGCATAGAAACGTCACCAAATTACATTTTGCTAACACCAAAATAGAAGAGCGCCAACAGACTAACTAGACTAATTTTCGTAGGAGTCGCTCGCTATACGTAGAAATTGAATACATTGTATACTTTGAAAAAGTCGATTATCTGCGATCCTTATTTCGCTTTGCAATTGGCATAATTTTTTTTATACACAAAGCATATTGCCTACACAGCATATACGCTCTACAATGTGCCACTAGATACCTCATTGCTTCAGCCAATACTTTCTTGCAGCATTGCGTCAATTGATATTGATTGATATTGCACCACGCAAATACTTACACGTCAGCAATTACTTTACTTTTTTTCTATTCATCTTCACAATCAGACTAAATTTTAATTAATAAGAGATCAATACTCACTCAGATGTATGAACACGATAGTCGTGCTCCTTAAGTATGTGTACCAAGATGGCGGAACATAGTATATGTTCCACGTTAGGGATAGAACATAATTTCAGGTACAAATACTACGGGAGTCACTTGGCTAGTCCCCGAACTCGTGATAAAACAAAATAAGGAAAATTGGATCAAAATTATGGCCTGACCCTAACCTGGTACACATACTTCGTCCCGGCATCTGCTATTTTGGTTCGGGAGTACCGAAGTCAAATACTTAGTCATATATTAGGTGCGAACGTTAGTAATTCGCACCATTCTACCCTTGCACTATTGTGTCAATTGATATAATTTGATATTGCACCACACAAATACTTAGCAAAGTTCTCTTTGTTATATTTCACGTCAGTAATTACTTTACTTCTTTTAATTCATCTTCAACAACAGACTATATTTTAAATATGTCTTGCCTGTACATAATGAGGAATTCCATGGTTATATAACCAATTCCTATACATGGGTAGAGAGATTCATAAGTGTAATTTTTTAACCCATGACCATGAGTGTAACCGTAATATAGATAGAAATGTCCATCCATAAGTGCAAATAAATGTACGTGGGCGCTACTTACTTACGCGGGTGCCTGGCCGCTGAGTTCGCCATATTTCATTTTACTGACTGACTTTACATTCGACTGACGTTGCTCGCACGTTTATATTGTTCTCCTTCCTCCCTGAGACCGCACTCCCCACTCGCTGATTTCTATTCCCTCTCTTCACCTCTTTACACTCTTTTATTTCCTTGACACTTCACTGGCTTTTCCTTGGCGTCTCTACCTGCTGTCTCTACCCAGGTTTCCACTAGCATCTTCACCCTTTTTATTTTCCTGGGCTGCCGCCCTGCCCTCGGCTCCTTTTTAACACTACCATATTGTATGCTGATCCTGCCCTACAACTCGGTGGGGTTTGAACTCCTGATGCCTGGACTAATGTCCGATCTAAAGTCTCTACGTACCCCCTGCGCTACCGCTACTTACGAAGAATGGTTGTATCAGAATCTTACTTAATTAACAACGTCACGCATGACAGCCCACGACGAGGCTAATTAACTCTCAAAAATTACAATCCACGTACTGAATTGTTTGAAAGCAATTGTATTTATAGCTGAATGGAAGTCGTTCATCTGAAACTATCGTTTGCGTTTGCTTCATTCCTGAAAATAAAATGATATCTCCTTTTTAGTTCTTGTTCATTTTAATTTTTTCAATAAAAATGCGTAATAGACCTAGGGCATTCAACCCATCCTAGGCGCGAAAAATAAAAGTGGGATAAACAAAAACAATTTCAACATTAGCTATTATGGGGAATGTGATCACCAGAGCAGAAATTTGCATTTTTTGGAATTTTTCGGTTATCTTTCATTGTAGACATGTGTAGTTTTAAGGATAGAATATATTTTATAGATTTTTTGATATTTTTCTTAAGATGAACATGGTCAAGATTTTTGATAATCGTTCATTGAAATTATATGGGGCGTGGTGTTTCCGCTGGGGTCTTTCTCACTACACCATGGCATTCTGCCAACGGGTTGTGGTCTGTAAAATATGCCCTCCAACTTCCCGTGTTTCGTATTATATGATAACAGAATACCGGAATCACAACATACCGTGTTTGGCGTTTAAAGAAAGACCTATATTAGTTAGTAAAGTTTAGCCGAAATGGCAGTCTGTTCACGTATTCAGTCAGATTCACTTTTCCCTAATGGCTTTGCGCATACTCTTATACGGGTACAGGCCGGATCCGGCCCGCGACGCTTTACTGAATTACTGACAACTGACGTTTTTCAAGTAGTAAACTTACAGAAAAATGCCATTTAATTGTTAAACGACTGACCGTTTTTAACAGTAATGCTGATAAAAAAGCCAGTTGTTCAACGTTTAAATGGCATTTCACCGTCATTCTTTGAAGTTACGGTGAAATGCTATGTAAAATAAGTGATGACTGACCGTCTTTAACTGTAATACTTTTAAAAAAAAACAGTCGTTCAACGTTCAAATGGCATTTAACCGTTACTCCTTAAAATTACGGTGAAATACTAGGTAAAATATTTAATGACTGACCGTTTTTAACAGTGATACAGTTAAAAATCGCCAGTCCTAAAACGTTCAAATAGCATTTCGCCGTAGCTTCAATACCATTAATACCCGATTTTACTGAAAGCATCAGTTTGGGTTAATAAAGTGACTAACTCTATTTAGTTTTAGGCTTATAATAAATCAAGGATTCTGTAGTCAGCGCCGATTTAACCATTAAGCAAAAGTGAGTGCAGTACAATGTAGCAACAAGAGTCATTAAGACGTTTTTTGATAAATTCAAATTCACTGATGTAAAGCAATAGGTCAGGGTGGTCCAGACCCAGACCCGTCGCTTCATTATCTGTGTTCCGCGTCGAATTTCAGTCAGGGTAAACAAAAAAATCTCATTTGGTGTGGTTTCGTCATAAAAATAGCCAGAAAAGTCTTTTGACATATTGCTACATCACTAATGTCACTGAATTGACTAGATTTATGGCTAGCTGAGACTAGCGTAGTCGAATAATGTGCTTGGCTAGTCTAAATTATTAACTGCTGTGTGTTTGTTTTGTATTGCACTGTTTACCTATTCTTGGCAATATTGTGGCCCGCGAATAATACAAAAATAATAGTGTGGCCCTCGAGGCCGATAACCTTGGACCACCCTGCAATAGGTATGTATTTGCAGCAGGGGGTGCAGTAATAACATTGAAAGATTAGCAAGTGATGGGAGGCAGAATAATTGGATTTAAGTACTGAAATTGATGTACCGGGTAAAAGTAGAGAACATGTGCTGCGGAAATAAAAAAAAATGGGCAGGTCTAAACGCTGATATATCAGGCCCTAGGGTGTTTGGATGACATAAATAATTCGGATGGATGATTTTGCACATTATATTCAGGTGCTGATAATACGAGGGGAATTACGCTATACGATTTGGTATTTTTTCGATATTTTCAACGGAAATTTATATCCACGAAAACTATAGTCATAATTCCAGCAGGACCAAGTGGGCGGGATGAAACATTCCAGTGGGCAGGATCCGGCCCGCGGATCGTAAATTGCCCACCCCTGGCATAGAATGTCACCTAACCCTGTAGTGTAAAATATGAATAAAAACGTACTAATGCAGCGCGTCGGAATGCAGACCGATCGCTCTTCAATAATAAATGTAAACAAGTGAGCGATAATCAAATATATCAAGGCGAAAACGAATTAGTACTGGTATTCAATCTGTCACAGTATAGACCAGGGGTCCGCAACTACTTTTTATCGCGACCCAAAATATTTTTTTTTGACTTCTTGCCACCCAAGCATTTGGTAAACATGTAATTAGTTATTGATTTTAAGACTATTGTCGACGCTAGCATTTTTCTTGCACAAAATTATATGGAACTTAGCACATAAAATTGTGAATAATAGCGTTTATTTTGACGAATGCAAATTATAAGCTTTGTGCATAATACACAACGTATCTTATCGAGGTTTAATTTGGCAGACGGCAGCTCGAAAATATTTTTCTACCTCTAGCCTTGATCTGTGATTGTATTTTATGTATGAAAACGCTGATAGGCGGGAAAAAATGTATTGGTTTTTTAATTAATTTTGGATGCTTTGCGTTTCAAGATCGCTGCTTTCAAGCTTTTGTTGGTAAGAACATGAGGAACGTTTGTTCGTTGGAACAAACAACACATTGAGAACGTGAATCATCATTTATAAGAAGAAACGTGAAACCAATCTTTATACATTAGTTCGCTGTTATTCCTCTTACATGTATAGTTTGAGAGAAGTGTTTCTATCTGATGAGGGTGAAAAGATGAGTCTTTTGTCGGGCGTTGATCCCCACTGCTATAAGTGCTCCATACGGAGTCTCAGGGATCCGCGAGCTATTCGTTCACTTAAAAAACTGACTTGGTTAATTTTGTATCTGTGAAGAAGCATTAACGTCACTAATAAAATTTGACGACGGTGGTGTCGAAATGTGGTAGTGATTCAAATATAACATTATCTATAACTAAGGGCGCAGCAGCCATGGTTTTCTAAAAGGGAGAGGGTTCAGAATAGAAAATTCCCGAACAACACATCGCGATTAGACCACTTTATAAAAAACGTCTTTTTCATCGAATAAAGAGATTTCTGTTGCGTAAAATATTCAATCCATGGCCGACCCGAGAATTTAAAATGTCTTTTCATATCAATTCAATTGTGTTCATCGTTGCTCGTCTTTGAGTTGACTAATATACTACGGCAACCATGAAATACTTGTTAAATCATCTACTAGCAATGAATGGATTGAAATCGTATTTTTGAGTTGCTCTTCCAGCACCTAGGATTGTCGCAGTGTTTCGTTGTTAAAGGCAGAGTTTGCAGTTATGAAGCCAATTATATTTGATACCTTGATATATTTGATCAAATTCAGTCTATGCATGAATGGATCAGTGATTTCTAGATGCAGTAATGGGACAAATATCGGCCGACACAGTAAAATGATCAAACTTTCATTGAAGGGTTTAGATCAGGGTTCGGCACACTACGGCCCGCGGGCCGGATCCGTTTAAATGATTGATATGATAAATGATCCGATTCATTTAAATGATCAGTCTTCGCGCACTGCCTGAAATTTAACTGAAATCTTGGTGAAAAAATTTTAATCATTGGCCATTCATTTGGTTTTAAACTTTCTAATAATACGTGCGGCCCGCCAATAACTTGCAACCTTTAATTTTGGCCCGCGAACGAGAAAAGTTTGCCGACTTCTGGTTTAGACTTTAGAGTCAGTGAAGATATACAGTCACCCCAATTCAAATCCTCCACCCACTGCCTGATCTAAACCCTTCGATGAAAGTTTGATCATTTTACTGTGTCGGCCGATATTTGTCCCATTACTGCATCTAGAAATCACTGATACATTCATGCATAGACTGAATTCGATCAAATATATCAAGGTATTAAATATAATTGGCTTCATAACTGCAAACTCTCCCTTTAACAACCAAACACTGCGATAATCCTAGGTGCTGGAAGAGCAACTCAAAAATACGATTTCCACTCCCTCCACTTTCCTATTCTCGATCCGCTAATCTGTCTCCCTCGCACATCTGCTTCACATCCCTATCTTCGACCCACCGTCCGATCTCCCTCAACATTCCTATACTCGACTCACTGTCCTATTTTTCCCAACCTTCCTATCCCCTTAAACCTTTTTATCCTCGACTCATGGCCCTATCTCCTTTTTTCTATCCTCGATCCACTGCACTATCTGCCTCAAACTTCCCATCCTCAACCCACTGTCCGACCTCCCTCAACTCACTCACCTTCAGCCCACGGTTCTATACTACTCAGTACTTAACCTAACGGCGCTATAATCACGACTCGATCGTCAAAATAAACTTTACCATCTTGCGACTAACTTCCATGTGTTATACTGGTCGACAATGCCATTGAGATGATTCAATCGTACGTCGACAAAACATGATTGACGTCATTTGTAAATGTAGGCTGGAATCTCAATTGGTTATCAATAACCATAAGGTTTGGAGTCACTATCTTTAAAATTTTAACAGGTCATTCGATATCGACATATCTGAGTTCCTTTTCATCAACTCATTCAATGTCGCTTGTATTTCCGTGCAAGGCAAAACGATGGTCTTGGCACTCTTGGTCTTTTTCAACGAATGTCCTGCCATATCCTGCATTTTTTAATCCAACTCAGATAGGTGTATATACAAATTTCTTTTGCGTGGCTGAGAAGGCTGAAAAGTCAAAAATATATGTCTCCCAGTGAGTGTAATCCCTTCCAAACTATTTTTAAGCCATGAAATGTGGCGTTGCCAACTGCCCTTTAATTCAGCGTATACTCCCAAAATTGAACTTATCTTATCTGCAACTTAATGAAGTTGCAAAGGACGCAGTTCGTACGTAATCTTTGGCATCACTTTTACTATAAAATGTTGAAGAAAAATACTTTATACGTACCAGAGCACTATTGCTTATTTCGGATCAGCATCATATTGTCACAATTGAGTAACTTATATACCTAACGAACACAATCAACTGCGCTAAACCAGACGTATCCGTGGATTCATCCAATTGCAAAGCGTAATTTCCTCCTTTGACTATATCAATCAGTTGGCACCTAATATCTTGACCCATTTCGCTGATACGTCGGCGAATGGTAAATACAGACATTGATATTTCTTTATTTCCTTAGTTACCTTGTCTCCATTCATAATTTGACTAAATGCAATAGTTTTGATTAGTGTTTCTGGTGTGTGGTTTTTCATCTTTTGTGATTAAATATGCCACTTCATACAATGCCTTTTGAGATTTTTCTAAGATTGTGAGATACTTTGTCATTGTTTTCTTTTCGCCTAACAATTCCTTCTCTGAAACCAAGCTTTATAATTTTTTCGCTGTACTTCCGCTTATAAGGATGGTTTGAGTGATGTATTTCTATCCGATGAGGGTGAGGAGATGAGTCTTTTGTCGGGCGTTGATCCCCACTGATTGAAGACGCAAAGATGTCTGAAGGTGCATGCGGTGTTCTGTTCTCACTTAATTTCTCTTTTGTATCTTCCGCTCGCGGCTTTTTTCGAGTATTCTTCAGTTTGTCAACATTATTTGTGACTAAAACTACCTTTAAAATTTTTAACCCCGCTAAATTTTGAATTTAACCAAGAATATCTTACAATAACAAATGTAACAGCATCCCAACTATTTAATTTAGAATGGACAAATCTCATCTTCTGTCTTTATCAAGCAATTCCACACGACTACTGCTAACCTCGCATTGCTACGAAACAATACAATTGTCTACCTACGTATAGTAAGATAATACCAATTAACAATGCAAACATCTACGTCAGGGTGGTCCAAGGTTGTGGGCTCCACGGGCCACAAAATTATTTTGGCATTGGTCGCGGGCCATAATAGTATCAAGAATAGGTAAACAGTGCAATACAAAACTAGCACTTCTATTGTGTAAACACATAGGCAGTGATGAGCTGTAGCCGGAACCCACCGGAACGGGGTTCCGGTTGTTGGACTTTTAATTGCATTTGCGTTCCGGTTGTTGAAATAAAATTATGTCATAGAAAGTCTAGTTCTAGTACATCTTGTAAACTTACTTATTAACTTACGTCTTGTTACGCCATAACTTTTTTTACATTACAGCAGACGAATATTTAGTGCCAGCAATAACGTGTAATGGATGTTTCGCCGACCTCTGACCCCGTGAAATTTCATCCTATACCTTTCTAATAAACACATTCGTATTGAATTGGTATAAATATTCTTGTAATTTTGATCAGACATATACCAGATAATTTCTTCATATTTCATTGTAGTCCTTCGGCTCTATCTCAGTACAGACAAAAATTTGTGGTAGCGTCCGCGTCATGTTGTAAATATATATTACATTTTCACAAACTAGCTGCGTTCCGGTTGTTACGATTCTCCCAGCTCGACTACTTAGGGCCTCTAAAACTGGAAAAGGCGTGATCCGGCCCTGGACAGGTTATAATGAGCTTTTGAATTATAGGAACCTTCATTGCCGCTGCTTCAGGATACTAGTAAGTTCATAACATTATGACGTGAGAACATAGAAGAGACCTAAGTACAGTCGGTGTGTTAGTAAGAAGCTTAATTAACACTGTTCTGCTTAGAGTGGCTGAGTGTGGTGCAACTACCGTACCGATATCCCGGAATCGGTATTCAGGCATTTAGCCATTAGGAATATTGAAGTAACGGTGCACTACTACAATTTTAAATACTGGTATGTATAAAAAAACAAATATCCGAATTACTGACAACTGACGTTTTTCAAGTATTAAACATACAGAAAAATGCCACTTAATCGTTAAACGACTGACCGTTTTTAACAGTAATGCTGTTATAAAAAGCCAGCTGTTCAACGTTTAAGTGGCGTTTCACCGTTACTGAATTGAAGTTACGGTGAGATGCTATTTAAAATATTTAATGATTGATATTTTTCAACAGTATCTTTGTTGGAAAAAAGCCAGTCGTTTAACGTTTAAATGGCATTTCACCTTTACTCTTTGAAGTCACTGTGAAATGCTATGTAAAATAAGTCATGACAGACCGTCTTTAACAGTAATACTGTTAAAAATCGCCAGTCCTAAAACGTTTAAATAGCATTTCACCGTAACTTCAATACCATTAATACCCGATTTTACTGAAAGCATCAGTTTGGGTTAATACAGTGATTAACTCTATTTAGTTGTGGGCGTATAATAAATCAAGGAAAAGGAGAACCACAGAAATTGTCAAAGATGAGTTTTTAATAGTGTTTAAGTGCTTAATGAAATGATTGGATTGGCCAGGCGCTTCAGACCTTAATATTCGCCGGTTGAAATGTATTTTGCTTGTTTTTCTTTCTCAAGCATTATCCTAAATGTTTATAGGCATCGGAAATATTTTTAAAAAATATGAAAATAAATCATAATTTGGCCTTGCATGAGTAATTGATACTGAAACTTACTTTCAATTTCAGATAACACGGAATACTTGTTAGTTACATCCATGTTATTACATTTTATATATAGGGCACCAAAGTCTTGCTTCTTTAGAGCCTCTAAAGGCCATGATCCGGCACTGCTTATTAGGGCAGGAGTGTCGGCTGTTACAAAGGCACTAGCTACGTCGTCTTTATGCTACAGCTAGAGTTCTAACAATTACGGACGATAGTTGAAAGTGCTTAACAGTACCAATACTGTAATTTTAGCTAACAAGTTATTGGGTTTTGTTGCAAATAACTTAACAATAAACACGATATGTGAAAGACAAAAACCAGGTCATTGACTTGTGAAGTGATACATGGGCATTCCCTCGCATTCCCACTCGAACTCCCAAACTCCGTTAAAGTCATGTTCAGTAACATAGCAGGTTCGAGAAGCAGGTTTGAAATGTAAGTCACTTGGTTGTTTGAACGGGCATTTAATTCTGGTTTTTAAAACTCCGTTTGCTGAAAATACTTCCAGATGACCACCTCCGTGGTGTGCTACAAGTAAATTTCCATTGACATCAAAATCCATTCCATCTGGTCTCCCAACATTCATTGGATTGTCGTAATCAGCTAAAATAGCAATATTTGATAATTTTATTTGGATTCGTGAATTCTGTATTCCACTCTTGCTACATATTTATTATTAAAATCATTCTTAGGTGGATAGCGTTTTCAATGATGTTCTATCAAATTTTACTACATCTGACATAATTTATTATTCACAAGAATAAATTTGTACTTAACATTTATAAGGGTGGAAATAGTCCAGGCCACACGAACCCTTTTTTCAGAGTCTAGATAAGAAAGTACACATACCTTTTGGTAACGTTGCCCAAACCCTTCTGTTAGATAATTTACCGGACGACACAACATCAAATGCAATAATGCTTCTGGTCATTGTCTCAGCAACAAGCAGCAAATTGTCGTGGATAGCAATACCATTACAAAACCTAAATGTTTCATCCATTGCAACTGGAATTGTGTTTCCTTTTTCAAGAAAGTATAAACGGCCGGAAGGTTTCTTAAATAAAATTCAATAAAATATAATTTTGAATATTCAAAAAGTCGCCAGTAACAGAAATAATTGGTCACGATTCTGAATATATGGTTTTTTGAAGTTCTGCCGTAATATTAAAATGATATAATATGAGTACACGCCTGTACATTTCAATATAAATAATATCCCAAAAAGTGTTATATATATGCCTGAAATATTGATGTTCTGTCTCCGGCTGAAGGTGCAGTGCAATTGGACTTCCGGGACCTGTTACCCAAAGATTTCCATCTTTATCAAAGACGAGATCATTACAACCATTCAGGGCATTCCTCGAGCTGTCGACTTTGCTCAACTGCGGAAACACCAATAGCAATATTACGTGGTATACACTTACTGTTTTTTAATCGTGTTTTCTCAACTGACGACTCACTTGTTGGCATTTGCCGTCTCCGGGTGAATACTTTAGTACAGTGTTTTTCAACCTTTTTCGAGCCAAGGCACACTTTTTTCAGTGAGAGAGTCCCGCGGCACACCACCAGCTGAAAATATGGCGAAAATACCTAATATTCACAATATATATAAGTGTTATATTGTAAATATAAGATTTTTAACATTGAAGAAAGATGTTGAATTGGACATCTTGTATAGTAATCAAATAAAAACAAAGACAAAAAAAATCGCCACCAGATGCTGCCACGGTCTGATATAGAACAGTACCACACGATTACTCTACCGGACGCTACACCGCATAGGCACACAACTTGGAGAATTTCCCACGGCACCCCTGACAATATTTAACGGCACACCGGTGTGCCGCGGCACCCCGGTTGAAAAACACTGCTTTAGTATACCGAATCTCATACAAGCTATCCAAATATTCCCATTTTTGTCAGATTGGCACCCAGATTCCACATCATCGTCAAATAGAGGCGTGCATACGACCTTGTGTTCACCAGCATCTAAATTTACTTTATGTAAATTTCCGGCAATCTTGTCCAAAAACTGAGATGCTTCTTCGACCCTGGGGCAAAAATACAGAAGTAAGCTAGCTGCGCTTGAAACGTAAATACTTTGGTTTCATGTTCAGGTATTTATGCGGGCAAGACTTCTATTTATATGACTAATTTTCACTAACAAATAATGCTTACCTTCCATCTTTCAAAGTTGACATGGGTGCCACCGCGTACAAGTCTCCCTTTGTATTGAAGACAGGCCCTTCAGATCCGTCGAGACCATCGCAGATTTTTTTAAATTTCAGTTCAATTGTGACGGCCATATTGCAATTTGTCACTGACGAATCACGATAAATTTAACGACTTGCTTTCCTTTGTACCTTTTCTTAACTAAAGTAATATGAACTGTATACAAAGGAGTCCTAAAACGCAATTGGATTGCGCACGAAGCAAATATGCACAAATTAGGTTATGCATTCACATAGTCTACTTGCAGCAGAGTAGAACAGAAAAGATTAAATATTTACCCGAGACAGTTATTTGTCGTTCTTCTTGTCATGTCCGAAAAGCCTCATGTTATCGCGTCCCACATTGTCAATACATGCTTGATGTTTCCCTTTTTCTACGGTACCACAAAATGCTGAGTAATTCAGCACTTAACATGTGACGACTATGATTCGATTGTTTGTCTGGCGTACTGCGAACGGCAATCGACAAGAAACATTTCGCCATGTCATAATGGAATTAACTGCCAACTTGTGGCGGCATTTCAGATGATATGATCACCAGAGTGAAATTGAACTTTTTTTTCATATGGTGGTATTTCGCGTGGGATTCTTGATACGTTTTGTAGCTATCCTACCCATTTCCAGGTTATTTTATGTATAAGATAACGGTACGGAATAGTCTTTTAAGAAGTTACATAATATTTTTATAAGCGACATAGTCCTTCTAGCTAGGATGAGGAGAGTGATATAAAGAGTTTCAACCTGAAAACCAAAAAACATAAATATATGCAAAACGTTCTTTGTACGAACGTCATAGAAAGAGAATTTTGCCTCTTAGGAGAGACGCAGTCCGTATGAAGGGGCGTTGCTCGTTACGATGAAGTCCACGTCACACGCAAGTCAATGAACCCAACTCTTCCGGTCGGTAACTGGATAATAACTTGTCCGTTCAAATGAGCCATATATATATTGCGCTGTAGATTTTACCGATGAAGAATTGTGGGCGCCCATGTTAAAACACGTGACAATTGCGTCACAATGCAAAGGTGTTGCTGTGCAAATGATACAAGATAGAATAAGTGGCTCGGGTATGCTACATATGTATAACCAAAATATAGTTTATGTTCAAGGAACGGAGGGATCCATTTTACTGTGTCGTAATCCTATTCATAGCCCCAAGACCGACATAGTAAATCAATTCGCTGTTCTTGTTACTTCGATAACATCTATTTAACATATTTCGAAGCTAAATTTATAAGTAATGTCTTCATTTTTCCTTTGACAAACAACGCCATTTCACTTGTATCTTGGAGGACCATTCACCATTCCATCTTGAGCATAAGAAACGTTTCTAACCACAGTAAGATAAATGCTAGAGAAGGTAGAAACGTGGTCTCCCGTGCTTGGCGTTGTTCCTTTCCATTCGACGAAAACATTTGTTTCGGGGAAAACGACATCACCAGTCTAAATGCGAACGAAATATATCGTTTTAAACAAAATAAAGTAAATTGCTTATTAGAGAAAGTATCATAGAAACCTCGCAGAGGAGAGTCACCTCAACTTCTGAGTGTGCGCGACATTGCTTTAAAGGTGGGTTATCACGCAAACATTTTTGTAGCAAATTTGATTCTATATAATTTAATAAGATGTTTGGCGTTTACCGTTTGCATAAAATGGACTTCGTTTGCGAGACTCGTATTTTTAAAAGTCGACCCTGCCGAAATCGAACGCAAATTAGTATGTCCCGTTGATGACGTAGTGGTGAGAACTTGTCGGCGAAACTTTGCATTAGGTCAAAGGCAATTATAGCATTCTGTGTACTCATTTTGAACCGTGTGCTAGTTCTATTGGGCGGCGCATTTAGAGGAAGCTTTTGTGAATTAAATCAATACCAATATCTTTAAATAATATTATTGCATTATGAGAAATTGCAGTAAACTCAACTAATCGAGGTCAAGGCGTACTCAAGTTCTGTGCCGGGATCTTTTGCTGCAATATATTTTCTAGTGAAAGAGCGCATACCAGGCCATTTTTTGTCTCAAATGATCTAGATTTTATAATTCATTGTGTTTACTCTGCTTATCTGATCCTATAACTAGTCTTTTTATTATATTTTCGGTATATATAAACTAACTGAACCGGTATATGCGCAAACACTACCGTAACGTATGGAATGTGTAGTTGGTGGTTACAGCAGATTTCACAGGGATGGATCTGTCTTGAAGCAGAAAACAAGGAGAAACTATGAATACAATTTTCTCAAGTAACCCTTTCTGATGTCTCTCCATGGAACTAAAAGAAGACATCTAAGTCGAAAGATCGTTTCAGCCTTAAAATTATGTTGGAATCCATGCAAACTTCTACCCACAGCCCGAAACAACAATACTTCACGCAGTTATTCAAATCAGTTTTTATTTATTTTTACATTTTATTACAAGTTTTCATCATATGTAATTTATTCACGCCAATAAATGTGTTGTCACGAATATCCATTAGTTGATCGATAACATCTGGACTGTGTTGTTAATAGCAGAGTGCACTGGAAAACGAAGTATACAAATTAAATTGATAGAACTGACATAAAAAAAAAGATCAGGATTATATCACCAGACAGTTTGGTAAGGTTCAACATACAACAGTGTTTGGTTGCATAATAATGTGAAATGAATATAAAAAAACTGAGCCATTATTGGGATTCTACGTTAAATGGTACCGGTAGTAAACTATCACTCTTTTGGTAAATGTACAAATTGGCGATTTGTATTTGGTTCATACAAAAGTGTGACTGGGTATCATCATGCTCTGACTGAATATTTCAGTCAAACAGTCGATAAACGAAATAAAGTGGTAAATACTTACTCTAGAATCAATTCTTCAAAGCCTCCTGACGTACCGGTACGATCATTACATAAAACGCCGTGGCTTGATTCCCTCACATTCAGAACTTCTTATGCATTAGCATTTATGCTTAACAATACATTATTGTTTCAATCTTTATTAAACCAAGCAATGAGAAACTAGATTTAAACGCCAAAAACAGAGGTTGAACACCTTACTCGCCAATGGCGAGGGAGCTAATTTCTGGAATGAGTTCTCACTACTACGTCATCAAAGGCCGTTTCCGAACCTGGGTCGATTTTCGTTGAAGCGGTTTTTAAAAATTCATAAGTAGAAAATTAAGTCCACTTTATGCAAGCGGTAAACGTTGAAATTCCTAAAAAAATATGTAGAATCAAATTTTCCACAAAAATGTTTGCGTGATAACCCACCTTTTTTTAAGAAAATTCTCATGATAATATTTTTGCTTGATGTAAAAGGTTTCCAGTTTTAGACCCGTATTCTGTAAATGCTGCTCGGTGATCTCTTGAGCGTCGATAAGGTATGCTATATTATGACTCTAAATTCCATCTGTTAATTGAAAGTTAGGAATGTATCATTTGCTTATACATGAAAAAAGCATACTCTTGAATAAATTTTCATTTCAATCCATGCATATACCAAACTTTTCCCAGACGAAATTTTAGATCGCAGCATATTGATTACTCCAAAATATATCTTATCGTTGAATATTATTCCAATTTTTGAGTCACGGACTTTGCATATTTCTTCTGCGCTCGTGTAGTTTACATTCAGAGTGGGATGTATAAACACGGAGTAACATAACTTCCGACTAGATCTGTATTCGCAGAAATCATCTGTGAAATTTTATTGAAGCTGGACTATTAATCCGTCAGCCTCATTTTTCAAACTTTATAGAATTTAAACAGAGCAACGGAATAAAATACACGTTGTGAATCACGAATATGACAACAAAGAAGGAAGGCGGTTTCGACAAACTTCCTAACATCGGATAAAAAAAAAAAATTTCTAGTCTAAAATGTGACAAATATATTTAAAAAAAAGGTAAGTACCATATAATGTCTCAATGACGTTGCATGGACAGATGATTGTCTCACTGCACGCTTTTTCGTTACACGATATTATATACATTAAACAAGCAGTATATATATATTTTCTGCAAACAAGCGATTTTCTAAAATACAGCGTTGAAAGTAGGGTAATTTCATCCTAAGTTAGGCTCTTTGGCGCACGGTACTTATTCGACTTCCGTGTCCATATTTTTGAGCAGAAATGAATCCAGAAATTAATGTAAATGTGGCACCGTTTACTTCCTACCGAGAAATCAATTTTGTGGCTTTCAGTACTAGTTGCCCAAAATTTCACTAACTGTTGCGAGTCATTTTGTTACCTTCGTATTATTTGAGCAAGCTTTACAAAATCGATGATCAATCATAGCAAGTCGCAAAGGCTGAACGAATGTAAAAATCACCTCTGTCTTGAGTTTGTCCTAAAGTTTTCAAATTATTCATGAAGACTATTGATGTTATGAGCCCAGCAATAACAAGGCCTGACAATAATGCAAATCCGATCAGTACAGCCATTTTTGATCCTGCCGAAAGCACCGATTTTAAACCTTGAGTAACAAGATAAAATACAATGATCACTATGGAAGTTTCTTTCGGTTTCTCCAAAATACCCTCTAGTTGAGGTACAAAATAGAGCACAGGAGACTGCTAAATTTAAACATCTGCATTCAAATTCTGTGACACAAAAACAATATAGGTTCGTCTACATGAGGTCGATTAGGCGGCGACAAATGCGATTGACGATTATTTGAGCTTTATATTGGTAACCGGCCTTTAATCTTCCGATGTAAAACTGTTCTCGCGGATTGCCCTCCCGATATTATATACAAGTATACATGATTTTTAGGAATATTTTGTGGCATTCAAACCAATCCTTCCCCGTAAAATTTAGTTGTGCCAAAATTTGTATTTAGGGGTATATAGGCCTATAAGTACAGTGTAATCACTGTTGTCAAATATAAATAATACATGCTCGATTTGAGGGAATGTGCAACCACGTTAATTCAGGCGATATCCTCCTAAACAACATGTCTCAGACAAATTAAAATTTCAGTTAAATATTACTTTCTGAACTTCCATCAGTTTCGCTTTGATTTATATTTGCAACTTTGGTAGCGCTACAAATCTTCGATGGATTTGACAAATTTTCTGGGTCATGTCTCATTTTTTCAAAATCTGTGCAAGCCACTCTCGATATTTTGATAATAATATCGCCATTATTCACGTCGTCTTAATTCATATATGCCCTCTGTTTAGTCACTAGTGTATATTAGCTTAATATCTTTCACTCTCTCTTCAGAATTGAAATGCTCTTCAGGCGTAGTCGTCATTTTATGTATTATCTAAAATTTGTTTGTCTGTCAAAACTGATGAAATAGTACATTTGTTTGACATTTGAGAAATACTGTTGGCCTCTTTAATTCACAAATCTTTGTACATCTTTTCTGTTTTGTAAATATTTTGTTTTTGTTGGAGTGGTAATATGGCAGCAATTAAGTATAAACTTATTTCAATTTCACAGACTCAGTAGAATTTTTCTTTGTTTTAAAGTAAGGCAAAATTTATAAAATCAACATGAATGTTATAGTATTGTAAGCCCATTCAAAATGAGAAGTCCTACATCCACAAAAAACTCTAAACCTTTAGAACAAGCACAAACTATACCCATAACCAGCGGTGAGCTGCAGCCGGAACGCACCGGAACGGCGTTCCGGTTGTTGGACATTTATTGCATTTGCGTTCCTGTTGTTGAAATCAAATTATACTAAAAAGTCTAGTTTCTCTTGTAAAGTTAGTTGATAATTTATGTTTTGTTACAGCATAATTCTCAATTCTATTCACATCACATAACGTAAATAACTAGTACAGAAGTAACGTGTAATAGATGTTTCCTTGAATTATGACACCATGAATATCCATCCTTTACCTTTCTATTAATAACATTCGTATTGAATTGCTATGAATATTCTTGAAATTTTACACGGACATATTTCAGATCATTTCTTCATATTTCATCGCAGTCTTGAGACAGACACAAATTTCTGTAAACGCCCGCGCCATTTTGTTTCATGAGTACACTTAAATATATTACATTTTTGCGAATTAGGTGCGTTCCGGTTGTTACGATTTTTCCAGCTCATCACTGGTTACCTCCATATTTGTCCACATACTTCTGGAGCGCCATTCATGGGGCTTGAGCTGGCATTTAATTCTAAAACCTTGTGCAAGCTTTGAATGCCTGGCAGCGGGTTAAATAACCTAACAGATGGTGAAATTGCTGGTCTAGACGAGCAATCCGACCCAATTTTGTACACCCATTTTTTTCATATTATACGACCCCAAGATTCACGCAACATATCATTAATTATATATCAATGGGAAGGCCTTTTTGAGTACTTTACGTCAGATGCCACTGGAGGAAGGTAAACTCAAACACGTGTTAATGAGGTCTTTCGAAACGTCAAAAATTAACAAACAAAAAAATTTACGTTTCTTATTCTGTCAGCTGTTTGACGAGCTATTTTTTTATAAAGCTCAATTGTGACTATACATTTGACTGCGTATTGGTTTTCTGTTTTATATGCTACCAGAATTGTGCAGATAGCGTGAGGCGATCATCGCGCGTAATATAAATTTTCTCTTTGAAAAGTCACCGCATAGAATCAGGCTAGGCAATGATTGATCGATCGTTCTGTTGTTTGTTCGTTCGTTATCGTGTTGGAAGCTCTTATAAGTCATATTAAAACATTTAATATGAATCATAAAAGCATATAATCGTGAAACATTGAGAATTTGGGCGATTAAACGCTTACGTAAACTCACCTTGTTCTGTAAGGGCAGCTGCGATCAAATGACCCGTTATTTTCACACCTTCCCATATGTTGTGAAAGGCTAACTCTTTCATGTTTGGTAGCATATGATATGAAATTCAAAATAAGACCTTATCAGACTTGCTTGTGTTATTGGTTAGCGCGCAACGCTAAGGTTTATTGAATTATATTCTTGTTGTGCGACGTTTTTCTATCGCAGCGGGGTGTACACGCTCGAAAAGTAAGCGATATTTTATCACTTCCAAATGTCATATAACGTTCTTTCTTATAATGCTGCGTGGAAAATTAGCTTTTCTTCCAAGCAAGACCATAACAAACATTCCAGACCTCATGGTTTACACACATCATTGCAAAACGTCTAGAATTTCTCTCATGCGCTACTCCGGGTGGATCAGGTAGGGGGTAATTTATGATCGGTCATTTAACAAAAGCGCAACGACCTATATGTCTTGAAATAAACCCGGTCAAATATATACAAAATAAAACAAAGAAACTTTGTCTGTAACATGTTTCGTCGAAACATTAATTAATTTATTTTTTTATTATTAAATATTTATCAATTATTAACCTAGGTCAGGAATAGGCATGTCGGCGTAAACAAAACCTTTTATCGGTCTTTTCTTTTTCTCTCATTCCTGTTTATTTATTATTTCGAATCATAGCCAGTCTGCTGTTTACTATTCATCTAGTGTTAGGAGTTTGCCGTTAAGTAGTGCTAATTTACTTGCCGCAATGAGCGGGTTTGTTTGCTTGTCTTTAAGTTAAATGATGGGGTTTGATTTATTTTGCATAGTTTAATGTTGGTATTGTTTAGATTTAAGTATGTTACTAACCTGCCTGTTGGGTTGGTCGTAAACTTTATCAACGCTCAACATTACTATATCAATTTATTTGAACCTCTACATTGCAAGAATTATTTACAAGTCTATCTTTACGATACTGGAATCATTTGTTTTTATCAACACACAATTTTGTCGTTTCATTCATCACATTTACTCGTCTATATCGCGCTTGTGCACGTAGACTGGTATTTCATCGACTGCAATATATTTCAATCATATTCAGGGTGGTGGAGTTGTTAATCACGAGAAACCTGACAGGTAAACATCAAAGGAAATTAATAGCGCGTCAGTGTCACCGCACAACACGTTATAGAGCCTCATCATAAGCACTAAGTCGCTTATATTCTACATAACATATCGACACTCTCTGTTGTATTAGCTCAACATATATGTTCAAATCTGCGTGACAAGCTAGGGATTGGCTCGTATAAATTGTCACGCTCCTGGCTTGAATAGCGAGATCGTCGCCAAAGTGACCCTAGAAAGAAAATTATCTATAGAAATGATCACTTGCACAAGTTCACATGCAGAATGAGATATACTGTATGGCTTATCATCAAACTATCTTTTGTCAAATATAAGTTTCATTGGTTCTCCGCAAGCACGACTCTCTTGTCAAATATAAAATTTATTGAATCTTCTCCAGCACGAAAAACGAATTCTCCCCCTCCGTGGGTTGCGTCATGCTGGTCAGCAAGTTCTTTGGTGTATCTGCGCTCACTCTTGCATGAAGTTACAAAGTAAAACTGACTACGCTCACTCATGCATGACGTTACAAAGTACAACTGACTACGTTCAGCCATTCATGACGTTACTAACAACGCTGACTCTGCAGGACGTTACAAAGTAAAACTGACTACGCTCACCCATGCATGAAGTTACAAAGTAAAATGAACTAGGCTCACCCATGCATGATGGTCAATCATTTCATGATGTTACAAAGTAAAACTGACACCCATGCACGAAGTTACAAAGTAAAGCTGACTACGCTACGACGTTACAGAATGTTTTCTTGGTGGCAACCGCATTTTTTTGGTAGTCTTCCGGAAATCCTCGTCAATTGATATTTGTCTAACTGTGTCATTATGACACTAGCCTGACTAGATTGCGATACGGAATAAAACAATACTGTCAATATCAAACAAAGCATATAGATTTATTTTATTAAACAGATATATTTTCTCCATTTATCATATCTACAGGGTGTTAAAAAAGTAACGCAAAATTTTTCGTCATTGCAACATACCATGTGCAATTCCAATTAACAAACTATTAACATAAAAAGCTAATACAACACACATTGTAGTCTCCCAGTTGTGCATATCAGAGAAAGGATTGACTTGGTAAGAAATTACTACTCATCGGGAAACATTGCATCATCAGCATCACGGTGATGAGAACCCACCTCGTACTTCCACAGTCACAGCTGAAGATGGTGGCGTGCTCTCTCTGTCTCGCGCGCGCACTTCATATTTCTAGGACGAGAGGGATGAAACACACAAACGAATAATTTAATTCATATTTCAAATCAGCTCAATGCAATTTATAAAATAAATGAAACTAATAAAGAGTATATTTAGAGTTACTTTTTGAACTTTTATGATCCTCGACAAAATAAAAATTACCAAAATAAAAAGACCTTTTCGTAATCTATTTACTTTGATTTAGAATAAATTTAAATAAACTTTTTTTTCTTTTTGAAACTACCAATAAACAAGACTATTTTAACACCCTGTATGCAAAATACAACTAGAACATATTGCAAAGGTTAGTCAACGTTAGTCAACGTTAGTCAACTATTTAATTAAATAATCTAAATAGATTTGTAAGTAATATATATTCATTGCATATAGTAACATTGCTTTTTTTAACAATTAAATTAATTGTCAAAATATAAAACCGAGCTTCCATGTGGACCCAAGAGGTGTCGGTTTTCCCACTCGTTAGGACTTGTTGATGGGGTCCTATCGCGCTCCAGAAAAATCTGAAACGCCCTATGCCCATATTTAAATGCCAAACGAATTAACTATTTTGGACAATTTGAAAAACAGGGCTATAGCAATAAAACCACAATGGACACTTGTCAAAATTTAAAAAAAAACAGTCATCATTACATTATATTATACCTTATCGTGATTGTCTTCACAGATATTGTTCTGCTTCTTCTATATCTCGTAATTTTCTTCTGAAAACAAATACCATTTAATAAAAATATTTAATAGAATCGAACTTATTAATAAAATTCACTTAATTTAACTTCTCAACAATAAAAATATCTAAATGTAAAAAAATTCGTAAAATTATTTACATGTAATCTTAAAAATAGAAGAGAAAATAATGAATATGACAAATAAGATGGGCAAATATGGATACAGCATATTACTAAAAAAAGTTTTATTAATAAATATTCAATAGCAGTAATAAACATAATACTTCGTGCATTATTGTATCAGTGTTAATATAATGAGGAAAATAATAAATCGATCTAAAATCAAAACACCACTAGTTGGAAAAAGTAAGCCTGCCTAATGATACACATGTAACATATTTACCCGTATCAACTTTTCTTAATTTCTTCATTGTCTTCATAATTCTGTGCCCGTGAAGCTAGAATAATATTGAATATCTAAGCCTAAAAAAATTCGTACAATATTTACATTTATTGTGTAGATTTTTCTTGTATCCGTCTTTTCTTAATTTTTTCATTGTCTCCAGAATTTCCTAATTTCTTCACTGTCTTCACAAATCTGCCCTTGAAACGCTAGAATAACATTAAAAATATCTAGGCCTATTTAAATTCGTACAATATTTACATGTATTGTGTAGATTTTTCTTGTATCCGTATATTTTTCATTTCTTCATCGTCTTTATAATTCTGCCCCTGAAAAGCTAGAATAACATTTAAAATATCTAAGCCTAATAATATTCCTATCATTCCTATTGGCGGGAATGGGTCTAAATCTATCTATAACAAATAAAATATTAAAAACAAAAAATCCATGGCAGCCCTGTTAATATTTTTCTTCTTTTGTCGGTGTCACGATAACCTGTATCCTGTGGGAAATATCTTAAAAATAGAAGATAAAATAAAGAAAATGACAAGTAAGATAGGCAAATATGGATACAGCATATTACTAAAAAAGTTTTATTAATAAATATTCAATAGCAGTAATAAACATAATACTTCGTGCATTATTGTATCAGTGTTAATATAATAAGGAAAATAATAAATCGAACTAAAATCAAAATAAACACTAGTTGGAAAGAGTAAGCCTGCCTAATGAAACACATGTAACATATTTACCTGTATCCACTTTTCTTAATTTCTTCATTGTCTTCAGAATTCTGTGCTTGAGAAGCTAGAATAATAAAAATATCTGATCCTAATAAAATTTGTAAAAATATTTACATGTAATGTGTAAATTTTCCTTGTATCTTCTTTTCCTAATTTCTTCACTGTCTTCACAAATCTGCCCCTGAAACGCTAGAATAACATTAAAAATATCTAGGCCTAATAAAATTCGAAAAATTATTCACATGTAATGTGTAGATTTTTCTTGTATCCGTAAATTCGTCATTTCTTCATTGCCTTTATAATTCTGCCCCTGAAAAGCTAGAATAACATTTAAAACATCTGAATAATAATATTCCTATTATTCCTAATGGCGGGAATGGGTCTAAATCTATCCATATCAAATAAAATATTAAAAACAAAAAAGCCATGGCGGCCCTGTTAATATTTTTCTTCTTTTGTCTGTGTCACGATATCCTGTTTCCTGTGGAAAATATCTTAAAAATAGAAGAGAAAATAATGAATATGACAAATAAGATAGGCAAATATGAATACAGCCTATTACTTAAAAAAAGTTTTATTAACAAATATTCAGTAGCAGTAATAAACATAATACTTCGTGCATTATTGTATCAGTGTTAATATAATCAGGAAAATAATAAATCGGAAAAGTAAGCCTGCCAAGGGAAACACATGTAACATATTTACCTGGATCCACTTTTCTTAATTTCTTCGTTGTCTTCATAATTCTGTGCCTGTGAAGCTACATTAACATTAAATATCTAAGCCTAAAAAAATTCGAAAAATATTTACAATTAGGGTGTAGATATTTCTTCTATCCGTTTTTTCATGAATTCTTCATTGCCTTCAGAATTCTGTGCCTGAGAAGCAAGAATATTAAAAATATCTAATCCCAATAAAATTTGTAAAAATATTTACATGTAATGTGTATATTTTCCTTGTATCCGTCTTTTCTTAACTTCTTTATAGCCTTCAGAGTTCTGTTCCTGAGATGCAAGAATATAAAAAATATCTAATCCCAATAAAATTCGAAAAATATTTACATACAATGTGTAGATTTTCCTTGTATCCGTCTTTAATTTCTTCATTGCCTTCCGAATTTTGTGCCTGAGAAGCTAAAATATTAAAAATATCTGATCCTAATAAAATTTGTAAAAATATTTACATGTAATGTGTAAATTTTCCTTGTATCTTCCTTTCCTAATTTCTCCATGGCCTTCACAAATCTGCCCCTGAAACGCTAGAATAACATTAAAAATATCTACACCTAATAAAATTCGTAGAATTATTTACATGTAATGTGTAGATTTTTCTTGTATCCGTATATTCTTCATTTCTTCTTTGCCTCTATAATTCTGCCCCTGTAAAGCTAGAATACCATTTAAAATATCTAAGCCTAATATTATTCCTATTATTCCTAATGGCGGGAATGGGTCTAAATCTATCTATAACAAATAAAATATTAAAAACAAAAAAGCCATGGCAGCCCTGTTAATATATTTCTTCCTTTGTCGGTGTCACGATATCCTGTTTCCTGTGGAAAATATCTTAAAAATAGAAGAGAAAATAATGAATATGACAAATAAGATAGGCAAATATGGATACAGCATATTCCTAAAAAAAAAGTTTTATTAATGAATAATCAATATCATTAATAAACTTAAACTTCGTGCTTTATTGTATCAGTATTAAAATAATCCAGAAAATATTATATTGAAGTAAAATCAAAATAAACACTAGTTGGAAAGAGTAAGCCTGCCTAACGAAGCACATGTAACATATTTACCTGTAATCTCTTTTTTTCAATTTTTTCATTGTCTTCATAATTCTGTGCCTGTCAAACTAGAATAACATTACAAATATCTAAGCCTAAGAGAACTCGAAAAATAATTACATTTATGATGCAGATTTTACTTGTATCCGTCTCTTCTTGAATTCTTCATTGCCTTCAGAATTCTGTGCCTGAGAAGCTAGAATATTAAAAATATCTAATCCTGATAAAATTCGTGAAAATATTTACATGTAATGTGTAGATTTTCATTGTATCTGTCTTTTCTTAATTTCCTCATCGCCTTCAGAATTCTGTGCATGAGAAACAAGAATATTAAAAATATCTAATCCCAATAAAATTTGTAAAAATATTTACATGTAACGTGTAGATTATCCTTCTATCCGTCTTTTCTAAATATCTTCATTGACTTCAGAATTCTGTGCCTGAGAAGCAAGAATATTAAAAATATCTAATCCCAATAAAATTCGTAAAATTATTTACATGTAATGTGTAAAATTTACTTGTATCTTCCTTTCCTAATTTCTCCATGGCCTTCACAAATCTGCCCCTGAAACGCTAGAATAACATTAAAAATATCTAGACCTAATAAAATTCCTAAAATTATTTACATGTAATGTGTGGATTTTCCTTGTATCCGTCTTTTCTTAATTTCTTCAACGCCTTCACAATTCTGTGCATAAGAAACAAGAATATTAAAAATATCTAATCCCAATAAAATTCGTAAAAATATTTACATGTAACGTGTAGATTATCCTTCTATCCGTCTTTTCTAAATATCTTCATTGACTTCAGAATTCTGTGCCTGAGAAGCAAGAATATTGAAAATATCTAATCCCAATAAAATTCGTAAAATTATTTACATGTAATGTGTAGATTTTCCTTCTATCCAACTTTTCTAAATTTCTTCATTGGCTTTAGAATACTGTGCCTGAGAAGCAAGAATATTAAAAATATCTAATCCCAATAAAATTTGTAAAAATGTTTACATGTAATGTGTAAATTTTCCTTGTATCTTCCTTTCCTAATTTCTCCATGACCTTCACAAATCTGCCCCTGAAACGCTAGAATAACATAAAAAATATCTAGACCTAATAAAATTCGTAAAATTATTTACATGTAATGTGTAGATTTTTCTTGTATTCGTATATTCTTCATTTCTTCATTGCCTTTATAATTCTGCCCCTGTAAAGCTAGAATACCATTTAAAATATCTAAGCCTAATATTATTCCTATTATTCCTAATGGCGGGAATGGGTCTAAATCTATCTATAACAAAGAAAATATTAAAAACAAAAAAGCCATGGCAGCCCTGTTAATATATTTCTTCCTTTGTCGGTGTCACGATATCCTGTCTCCTGTGGAAAATATCTTAAAAATAGAAGAGAAAATAATGAATATGACAAATAAGATAGGCAAATATGGATACAGCATATTCCTAAAAAAAGTTTTATTAATGAATAATCAATATGATTAATAAACATAAACTTCGTGCTTTATTGTATCAGTATTAATATAATCCAGAAAATATTATATTGAAGTAAAATCAAAATAAAGACTAGTTGGAAAGAGTAAGCCTGCCTAACGAAGCACATGTAACATATTTACCTGTAATCTCTTTTTTTCAATTTTTTCATTGTCTTCATAATTCTGTGCCTGTCAAACTAGAATAACATTACAAATATCTAAGCCTAAGAGAATTCGAAAAATAATTACATTTATGATGCAGATTTTACTTGTATCCGTCTCTTCTTGAATTCTTCATTGCCTTCAGAATTCTGTGCCTGAGAAGCTAGAATATTAAAAATATCTAATCCTGATAAAATTCGTAAAAATATTTACATGTAATGTGTAGATTTTCATTGTATCTGTCTTTTCTTAATTTCCTCATCGCCTTCAGAATTCTGTGCATGAGAAACAAGAATATTAAAAATATCTAATCCCAATAAAATTCGTAAAAATATTTACATGTAACGTGTAGATTATCCTTCTATCCGTCTTTTCTAAATATCTTCATTGACTTCAGAATTCTGTGCCTGAGAAGCAAGAATATTAAAAATATCTAATCCCAATAAAATTCGTAAAATAATTTACATGTAATGTGTAGATTTTCCTCCTATCCATCTTTTCAAAATTTCTTCATTGACTTCAGAATTCTGTGCCTGAGAAACAAGAATATTAAAAATATCTAATCCCAATAAAATTCGTAAAATTATTTACATGTAATGTGTAGATTTTCCTCCTATCCATCTTTTCAAAATTTCTTCATTGACTTCAGAATACTGTGCCTGAGAAGCAAGAATATTAAAAATATCTAATCCCAATAAAATTTGTAAAAATATTTACATGTAATGTGTAAATTTTCCTTGTATCTTCCTTTCCTAATTTCTCCATGGCCTTCACAAATCTGCCCCTGAAACGCTAGAATAACATTAAAAATATCTAGACCTAATAAAATTCCTAAAATTATTTACATGTAATGTGTAGATTTTCCTTGTATCCGTCTTTTCTTAATTTCTTCATCGCCTTCACAATTCTGTGCATAAGAAACAAGAATATTAAAAATATCTAATCCCAATAAAATTCGTAAAAATATTTACATGTAACGTGTAGATTATCCTTCTATCCGTCTTTTCTAAATATCTTCATTGACTTCAGAATTCTGTGCCTGAGAAGCAAGAATATTGAAAATATCTAATCCCAATAAAATTCGTAAAATTATTTACATGTAATGTGTAGATTTTCCTTCTATCCAACTTTTCTTAATTTCTTCATTGGCTTCAGAATACTGTGCCTGAGAAGCAAGAATATTAAAAATATCTAATCCCAATAAAATTTGTAAAAATATTTACATGTAATGTGTAAATTTTCCTTGTATCTTCCTTTCCTAATTTCTCCATGACCTTCACAAATCTGCCCCTGAAACGCTAGAATAACATAAAAAATATCTAGACCTAATAAAATTCGTAAAATTATTTACATGTAATGTGTAGATTTTTCTTGTATCCGTATATTCTTCATTTCTTCATTGCCTTTATAAGTCTGCCCCTGTAAAGCTAGAATACCATTTAAAATATCTAAGCCTAATATTATTCCTATTATTCCTAATGGCGGGAATGGGTCTAAATCTATCTATAACAAATAAAATATTAAAAACAAAAAAGCCATGGCAGCCCTGTTAATATATTTCTTCCTTTGTCGGTGTCACGATATCCTGTCTCCTGTGGAAAATATCTTAAAAATAGAAGAGAAAATAATGAATATGACAAATAAGATAGGCAAATATGGATACAGCATATTCCTAAAAAAAAGTTTTATTAATGAATAATCAATATCATTAATAAACATAAACTTCGTGCTTTATTGTATCAGTATTAATATAATCCAGAAAATATTATATTGAAGTAAAATCAAAATAAACACTAGTTGGAAAGAGTAAGCCTGCCTAACGAAGCACATGTAACATATTTACCTGTAATCTCTTTTTTTCAATTTTTTCATTGTCTTCATAATTCTGTGCCTGTCAAACTAGAATAACATTACAAATATCTAAGCCTAAGAGAATTCGAAAAATAATTACATTTATGATGCAGATTTTACTTGTATCAGTCTCTTCTTGAATTCTTCATTGCCTTCAGAATTCTGTGCCTGAGAAGCTAGAATATTAAAAATATCTAATCCTGATAAAATGCGTAAAAATATTTACATGTAATGTGTAGATTTTCATTGTATCTGTCTTTTCTTAATTTCCTCATCGCCTTCAGAATTCTGTGCATGAGAAACAAGAATATTAAAAATATCTAATCCCAATAAAATTCGTAAAAATATTTACATGTAACGTGTAGATTATCCTTCTATCCGTCTTTTCTAAATATCTTCATTGACTTCAGAATTCTGTGCCTGAGAAGCAAGAATATTAAAAATATCTAATCCCAATAAAATTCGTAAAATTATTTACATGTAATGTGTAGATTTTCCTCCTATCCATCTTTTCGAAATTTCCTCATTGACTTCAGAATTCTGTGCCTGAGAAACAAGAATATTAAAAATATCTAATCCCAATAAAATTCGTAAAATTATTTACATGTAATGTGTAGATTTTCCTCCTATCCATCTTTTCAAAATTTCTTCATTGACTTCAGAATACTGTGCCCGAGAAGCAAGAATATTAAAAATATCTAATCCCAATAAAATTTGTAAAAATATTTACATGTAATGTGTAAATTTTCCTTGTATCTTCCTTTCCTAATTTCTCCATGGCCTTCACAAATCTGCCCCTGAAACGCTAGAATAACATTAAAAATATCTAGACCTAATAAAATTCCTAAAATTATTTACATGTAATGTGTAGATTTTCCTTGTATCCGTCTTTTCTTAATTTCTTCATCGCCTTCACAATTCTGTGCATAAGAAACAAGAATATTAAAAATATCTAATCCCAATAAAATTCGTAAAAATATTTACATGTAACGTGTAGATTATCCTTCTATCCGTCTTTTCTAAATATCTTCATTGACTTCAGAATTCTGTGCCTGAGAAGCAAGAATATTGAAAATATCTAATCCCAATAAAATTCGTAAAATTATTTACATGTAATGTGTAGATTTTCCTTCTATCCAACTTTTCTAAATTTCTTCATTGGCTTCAGAATACTGTGCCTGAGAAGCAAGAATATTAAAAATATCTAATCCCAATAAAATTTGTAAAAATATTTACATGTAATGTGTAAATTTTCCTTGTATCTTCCTTTCCTAATTTCTCCATGACCTTCACAAATCTGCCCCTGAAACGCTAGAATAACATTAAAAATATCTAGACCTAATAAAATTCGTAAAATTATTTACATGTAATGTGTAGATTTTTCTTGTATCCGTATATTCTTCATTTCTTCATTGCCTTTATAATTCTGCCCCTGTAAAGCTAGAATAACATTTAAAATATCTAAGCCTAATATTATTCCTAATGGCGGGAATGGGTCTAAATCTATCTATAACAAATAAAATATTGAAAACAAAAAAGCCATGGCAGCCCTGTTAATATATTTCTTCCTTTGTCGGTGTCACGATATCGTGTTTCCTGTGGAAAATATCTTAAAAATAGAAGAGAAAATAATGAATATGACAAATAAGATAGGCAAATATGGATACAGCATATTACTAAAAAAAAAGTTTTATTAATGAATAATCAATATCATTAATAAACATAAACTTCGTGCTTTATTGTATCAGTATTAATATAATCCAGAAAATATTATATTGAAGTAAAATCAAAATAAACACTAGTTGGAAAGAGTGAGCCTGCCTAACAAAACACATGTAACATATTTACCTGTATTCTCTTTTTTTCATTTTTTTCATTGTCTTCATAATTCTGTGCCTGTCAAACTAGAATAACATTACAAATATCTAAGCCTAAGAGAATTCGAAAAATATTTACATTTATGATGCAGATTTTACTTGTATCCGTCTCTTCTTGAATTCTTCATTGCCTTCAGAATTCTGTGCCTAAGAAGCTAGAATATTAAAAATATCTAATCCTGATAAAATTCGTAAAAATATTTACATGTAATGTGTAGATTTTCCTTGTATCCGTCTTTTCTTAATTTCTTCATCGCCTTCACAATTCTGTGCATAAGAAACAGGAATATTAAAAATATCTAATCCTGATAAAATTCGTAAATATATTTACATGTAACGTGTAGATTATCCTTCTATCCGTCTTTTCTAAATATCTTCATTGACTTCAGAATTCTGTGCCTGAGAAGCAAGAATATTAAAAATATCTAATCCCAATAAAATTCGTAAAATTATTTACATGTGTAGATTTTCCTTCTATCCATCTTTTCTAAATTTCTTCATTGACTTCAGAATACTGTGCCTGAGAAGCAAGAATATTAAAAATATCTAATCCCAATAAAATTTGTGAAAATATTTACATGTAATGTGTATATTTTCCTTGTATCCGTCTTTTCCTTACTTCTTTATAGCCTTCAGAGTTCCGTTCATGAGATGCAAGAATATAAAAAATATCTAATCCCAATATAATTCGAAAAATATTTACATACAATGTGTAGATTTTCTTTGTATCCGTCTTTAATTTCTTCATTGTCTTCAGAATTCTGTGCCTGAGAAGCTAAAATATTAAAAATATCTGATCCTAATAAAATTTGTAAAAATATTTACATGTAATGTGTAAATTTTCCTTGTATCTTCCTTTCCTAATTTCTCCATGACCTTCACAAATCTGCCCCTGAAACGCTAGAATAACATTAAAAATATCTAGACCTAAAAAAATTCGTAAAATTATTTACATGTAATCTGTAGATTTTTCTTGTATCCGTATATTCTTCATTTCTTCATTGCCTTTATAATTCTGCCCCTGTAAAGCTAGAATAACATTTAAAATATCTAAGCCTAATATTATTCCTATTATTCCTATTGGCGGGAATGGGTCTAAATCTATCTATAACAAATAAAATATTAAAACAAAAAAGCCATGGCAGCCCTGTTAATATATTTCTTCCTTTGTCGGTGTCACGATATCCTGTTTCCTGTGGAAAATATCTTAAAAATAGAAGAGAAAATAATGAATATGACAAATAAGATAGGCAAATATGGATACAGCATATTACTAAAAAAAAAGTTTTATTAATGAATAATCGATATCATTATTAAACATAAACTTCGTGCTTTATTGTATCAGTATTAATATAATCCAGAAAATATTATATTAAAGTAAAATCAAAATAAACACTAGTTGGAAAGAGTAAGCCTGCCTAACGAAACACATGTAACATATTTACCTGTAATCTCTTTTTTCCAATTTTTTCATTGTCTTCATAATTCTGTGCCTGTCAAACTAGAATAACATTACAAATATCTAAGCCTAAGAGAATTCGAAAAATAATTACATTTATGATGCAGATTTTACTTGTATCCGTATCTTCTTGAATTCTTTATTGCCTTCAGAATTCTTTGCCTGAGAAGCTAGAATATTAAAAATATCTAATCCTGATAAAATTCGTAAAAATATTTACATGTAATGTGTAGATTTTCATTGTATCCATCTTTTCTAAATTTCTTCATTGACTTCAGAATACTGTGCCTGAGAAGCAAGAATATTAAAAATATCTAATCCCAATAAAATTTGTAAAAATATTTACATGTAATGTGTAAATTTTCCTTGTATCTTCCTTTCCTAATTTCTCCATGGCCTTTACAAATCTGCCCCTGAAACGCTAGAATAACATTAAAAATATCTAGACCTAATAAAATTCGTAAAATTATTTACATGTAATGTGTACATTTTTCTTGTATCCGTATATTCTTCATTTCTTCATTGCCTTTATAATTCTGCCCCTGTAAAGCTAGGATAACATTTAAAATATCTAAGCCTGATATTATTCCTAATGGCGGGAATGGGTCTAAATCTATCTATAACAAATAAAATATTGAAAACAAAAAAGCCATGGCAGCCCTGTTAATATATTTCTTCCTTTGTCGGTGTCACGATATCCTGTTTCCTGTGGAAAATATCTTAAAAATAGAAGAGAAAATAATGAATATGACAAATAAGATAGGCAAATATGGATACAGCATATTACTAAAAAAAAAGTTTTATTAATGAATAATCAATATCATTAATAAACATAAACTTCGTGCTTTATTGTATCAGTATTAATATAATCCAGAAAATATTATATTGAAGTAAAATCAAAATAAACACTAGTTGGAAAGAGTAAGCCTGCCTAACGAAACACATGTAACATATTTACCTGTATTCTCTTTTTTTCAATTTTTTCATTGTCTTCATAATTCTGTGCCTGTCAAACTAGAATAACATTACAAATATCTAAACCTAAGAGAATTCGAAAAATAATTACATTTATGATGCAGATTTTACTTGTATCCGTCTCTTCTTGAATTCTTCATTGCCTTCAGAATTCTGTTCCTGAGAAGCTAGAATATTAAAAATATCTAATCTTGATAAAATTCGTAAAAATATTTACATGTAATGTGTAGATTTTCCTTGTATCCGTCTTTTCTTAATTTCTTCATCGCCTTCAGAATTCTGTGCATGAGAAGCAAGAATATTAAAAGTATCTAATCCCAATAAAATTTGTAAAAATATTTACATGTAACGTGTAGATTATCCTTCTATCCGTCTTTTCTAAATATCTTCATTGACTTCAGAATTCTGTGCCTGAGAAGCAAGAATATTAAAAATATCTAATCCCAATAAAATTCGTAAAATTATTTACATGTAATGTGTAGATTTTCCTTCTATCCATCTTTTCTAAATTTCTTCATTGACTTCAGAATACTGTGCCTGAGAAGCAAGAATATTAAAAATATCTAATCCCAATAAAATTTGTAAAAATATTTACATGTAATGTGGAAATTTTCCTTGTATCTTCCTTTCCTAATTTCTCCATGGCCTTCACAAATCTGCCCCTGAAACGCTAGAATACCATTAAAAATATCTAGACCTAATAAAATTCCTAAAATTATTTACATGTAATGTGTAGATTTTCCTTGTATCCGTCTTTTCTTAATTTCTTCATCGCCTTCATAATTCTGTGCATAAGAAACAAGAATATTAAAAATATCTAATCCCAATAAAATTCGTAAAAATATTTACATGTAACGTGTAGATTATCCTTCTATCCGTCTTTTCTAAATATCTTCATTGCCTTCAGAATTCTGTGCCTGAGAAGCAAGAATATTAAAAATATCTAATCCCAATAAAATTCCTAAAATTATTTACATGTAATGTGTACATTTTTCTTGTATCCGTATATTTTTCATTTTTTCATTGCCTTCATAATTCTGCCCCTGAAAAGCTAGAATAACATTTAAAATATCTAAGCCTAATAATATTCCTATTATTCCTAATGGCGGAAATGGGTCTAAATCTATCTATAACAAATAAAATATTAAAAACAAAAAAGCCATGGCAGCCCTGTTAATATTTTTCTTCTTTTGTCGGTGTCACGATATCTTGTTTTCTGTGGAAAATATCTTAAAAAAAATAGAAGAGAAAATAATGAATATGACAAATATGATAAGCAAATATGGATACAGCATATTACTAAAAAAAAGTTTTATTAATAAATATTCAGTAGCAGTAATAAACATGATACTTCGTGCATTATTGTATCAGTGTTAATATAATCAGGAAAATAATAATTCGAACTAAAATCAAAATAAACACTAGTTGGAAAGAGTAGGCCTGCCTAATGAAACTAGTGTAATATATTTACCTGTATCAATTTTTCTTAATTTCTTCATTGTCTTCATAATTCTGTGCCTGTGAAGCTACATTAACATTAAATATCTAAGCCTAAAAAAATTCGAAAAATATTTACATTTATTCTGTATATATTTCTTCTATCTGTCTTTACTCGAATTCTCCATTGCCTTCAGAATTCTCTGCCTGAGAAGCAAGAAATTCAAAAATATCTAATCCTAATAAAATTCGTAAAAATAAATACATGTAATGTGTAGATTTTCCTTGTATTCGTCCTCTCTTGATTTCTTTATTGTCTTCAGAATTCTGTGCCTGAGAAGCAAGAATATTAAAAATATCTAATCCCAATAAAATTGTAAAAATATTTACATGTCATGTGTAGATTTTTCTCCTATCCGTCTTTTCTAAATTTATATGGCAAGGAAACAAAGCTATGAAGTATTATTTCATTCAATTATTTCATCAAATAATTTTCAATAAGTTAAATTAGCCACAGGGATTGTATACATTAACCATTCATTAAAAGAACATAGCGTATTAATACTCGCAATAAACTATAAAGAAATAGGGAATATATTTCTAGATTTGAAAACTTATACATGAAGGCATGGGCTCTAGGAACACTATTTTTGAAAATATGATTTCAAAACAATCGCACTACAAATGAGAGTTTTAGGATGTACCTGCATAAAAGTGAGTAGAATTCGCATTTTTATTTTTTCAAAAGCTCAAAGTAGTATAATTTTATCACAATTACGGCCAACAAGGCTCATTAACGCAACGCGCGTATTTTGTTTTTATTTTTTGGCGCTTTAAACTTCATTATTGTGATACGAAATGTATTTAAGCAAAGCATTTCAGTAATCTGTCGGCTAAATTTAAAATAACCGACGCCAAATCTTTGTCTTCCCAAACAGAGTTTAACGCACAAACACATTCTGTCTCATAATCATTATTTCAGCTCGGCCTCATACTAGGACTCAGTTTTCTTTTGTGTATATTTTTCAGTGCATGCACACAAGTTTGACCAGTGCTCCGCATTTCCAGCAGAGACATTATCTAGCATATTGGGTAAAATGAAACCTAACGGTTCAAATGAATTTGCTAAGAGAGACAAAATCCGAAAAACTTTTGCTTCCAATTAATATATTTTCGGTCAAACATGTGCACCAGTAAATTGGGATATTTTTCATGAATCTGTTGTTATGCATCGCTTTCAAACATCTGATCAAGCGTTTTTATTATGGCGGATATATAGTGTGGGGAATCCTGTATAAATAAAACATGGTATTAGGAACAAACATTTTGCAGTTCATTTCCCTCTCTTCACCAAATAGTTTAAGATTTTTGCAAAATACAGCATTGCTCTGCAAAAGTACTCGCAAGCTTTAATGAAGATCAAACTGATCAGTATCGTTACGACTAAATCGGAAAATTCTAAAAATTCACTGATAGTCGTCGTGTTGCGTTCTTTTAAATCTACCAATTTATTACGCCTCATCAGAGAATTAGAAGTGACCATTTCATTTCTTTCTCAAATTTGTGGAAACGTTCAGCGCTTTTTTGTTGATACGTTTGCTTTCATTTCCCCAATATTTAGCTCAACATTCTTACTTTCCATCTTCACTCTTTTACTTGAGTAAAAACAATAAACATCATTTAGCATTTATCAATGTATTTTTGTACGGCTAAGACATTCATGCGACAATGAATCAAAGTATTATTTATCAAATTTCTTTGTATTTAAATAAAAGATAAAATTCACCAAACTCAAATCTGGGTCGGGCATTTAAGTTAACGACAGATTTAAATCCAATTCAATTTAAATCCATCATTCCTATCCTGAACCCTAAACCAAGCTGAACAACGACTAATTTGGTATTTTAAGCTGGCGGGGATGTTTCCCCAAATCTCTTATTTTTCCAAAGAAACATTCTCAACTGTCGTAATATTCCTAAATAATTAATATACAGTACAAATGAAATTGATAATAAAACACAATAGGTCTTTTCAAAAATATTGAAAAATTTAAATATTCCATTAAATCGAGCACTAATATAAAAAAAACTTGGCTCAACAAAAAGTTGTGGCGGCACAATGTGGTATTCGAAGATGGTAAATTTGACAAAAATTGAATAATATCATAAGAATTTTTAATTATTTTGATCTAATTTCGGCTTTAGGGTTAAAATTTGAATGTACCAATGACTTTTCGAACTATGTCATTATCTGAACTATCTGAACTATGTCAAGTTTTGGGTTTATGAATGACAAAAAATGTAATTTGATGTGAATTGGATAGAGATTTCATCAAATCTATTTGTACCTGTCTGTATCTGCTCTCGCGAAATGGCAACATCAACAAAATAATTTTACGTAACGCTATGTGATTCATCTTGAAAATCCTAGGTTTTTCATAACAACCCAAGATGTTTTAAAGTCATAAGCAGAAAGCATCTAAGGCAGTGGTTCTTAAACTTTGTGAGCCTGCCGAACCCCTGCGCTATTCTGCAAGCTCCCGCCGAACCCCATTGTACTGAACAGTTGAAATCAGAAGCCAAACCGTAACGTCATAAAGCAGAAGCTAATGATGAAACCTTAGATATCAATAACCATGTGGGAATAACCATTGTTTTGTCACAATGGCGTTGGCGGCAGAATGAGCAGATGGTTTTTGTTGTATAAGTTATGCGGGTGAACCGGCGAAAACTGATAAAAAATAACTTTGAAAATCCGAAAGATGATAATATACCCCATAAACGTTGGTAGTTCAAGCAATTTGTTCTCAAACTTTAAACTGCGCTAAAATGCGAATAAAATCGTTTGCCAATTGTTTTATTTTACAGAAATAGAGATAGGATTAATTCGGCGCCATATCGAGGTTGTCCTGAATGGATCATAATAATTTCGGATAAAGCTCTGCGATAATCTATTCCTTGTCGCAACTTTATCACCTAGTGAAATTCAAACACGCTATGATTTTGCATTTATTCATGTACAATTACTGCCTATCTTCGAGTTAAATTTTATTAGTACGGTAGAATATGAATAGGGGTAACACCAATTAATTGTTTCATTCAATTGTTCAAGTCATTAGTAATTAGTCATCATGAACTATAGTTATTTTTGCATAATTAGTATGCAGGGTGATAAAAAAAGTCTCATAATATGCAACTGTTTCAGAGCACCTTCGTCGCACCCCTGGAACAGCTCCACCGAACCCCAGGGGTTCGATCGAACCCAGTTTAAGAACCACTGATCTAAGGGCACTATCATATAAGCACAAACACCAAAACGCGCGACATCCGTGGAGATGACGGGTTCACTAAAACTTAAAACTGATCAACGCTATAAAAACAGCAACGCTAATTTATCAGCTGTTGAACGTGTAAGTTTAAATATCTGAGATGAACTGTAGTTAAATTTGAATAATTTGTAGACGATATGATAGAAAAGTTTCATGATAGAAAACTGTTTTAGTTTAAAGGACCCTTGTCGAACCCCTGGAACAGCTCCATCGAACACCAAAAATTCGGACCATGGTTAAAAACTACTGTTCTAGACTATTGAAAAACTAAAAAAACGCTATGGCGACGAAACAAAGCCATAAAGTACGAATACAATAAATACTATAAAATGAGGCCGACCACTTGTATGAATGCAACCGCAAATACCCCATTGCCAGTAATATAACCCCATTGCTGGCGACTGGCGCATACTTCGAGACTTGCCATCGATGAGAGAACCACCAAGAAAGAACATAACCCGCGTCTTTTCGAAATTATGTATACGAAATGAACAAAGCAGCAAAATTTATAGCATACCTGCTAATAGCTGAACACCTGCCCGTGAACTAGCGTGTGGAAACCATTGCATTACATGACTTTACAAATTTATATTAAAATTGGGCAAAATATTTTGGACAATTTGTGAGGATAATTCAAATATTTGCAGCTCTTCCTGACTAGCGGGATTTAACATGATATATCAGTTTATACCTGACAAAATATGAATTGGAAGATTTATAAGATTACATACTTGCTCTTTAGACTATATAGGCTTCCATCTCACTCCGTGATGCACCAGACTATTAACAATGTCGTTTGTTGCAATGACTTTTTCACGCAGTGTTTTGGAAATCTAAAAATAAATATATAGTTTCATTATCAAGTTTTGGATTTATAAATCACAAAGAATGCTGTGTGACAGAGGTAAAGCAAAGATAAGCTTATATTAAAATTACATAAAAAAATCAATTTAATGTCCTGATCAAAATCAGAAAATTCTAAAATTTATTTAAAAAAAGTCCTGATGTTGCGTGCTTTCAAATCTACCAATTTATTACGCTTTATTAGAAAACTAGAAGTGGAAATTTCATTTCTTCCTTAAATGGCAACATCAAATAAAATATTACTATACGTAACGCTGTGTGATTTTTCAAATCCTAGTTAACCTTAACCTTTTCGAGCCTGTCGAACCCCTGCGTTATCCTCAGTATCCTGAAAGCTCTGGCCGGGGCTCCCGAAGTATGCGAACCAAGATGGCGGACATCGGAATGTAATATGTGTACTAGGTTAGGGTTAGGCCATAATTTTAGGTATAAATACTACGGGAGGCTCTTGGCTAGTCTTCGAACTGATAATAGGACTAAAATAAGGAAAATTGGAAAAAAATTATCGCCTAACCCTAACCTGTTACCCCTGTTACGATCCGATGTCCGCCATCTTGGTTCGTATACTTCGGGAGCACCCTCTGGCCAAACCTCATTGTACCGAACGGTTGAAATTGGGAGCCCAATCCTAACTTTATAAAGGGGAAGCCTAATTTCGTGCGAGGTTATAGGAAATAAAAAGATTCAGCTTAAAAATCCTTGGTTTGCCATAACAACCCAAGATGTTTCAAAGTCATGAGCAGAAAGCATCTAAAGGCACTATCATATAAGCCCAAACACCAAAACGCGCGACATCCGTGGAGATAACGGGTTCACTAAAACTTACAAACTTACAACTGCGCAACGCTATACAAATAGCAACGCTAATTAATTGGTTGTTAAATTTAAATATCTGAAATGAACTGTAGTTGAATTTGCATAATTAGTAGACAATGTGATAAAAAAGTCCTATAATATAAAACTGTTTTAATTTAAAAGACCCTCGTCGAACCCCTGGAACAGCTCCAATGAGCACCAAAAATTCGATTGAAACATGGTTAAAAAACTACTATTCTAGACTATTGAAAAACTGACAAAACGCTAAGGCGACGAAACAAACCCATAAAGTACGAATACAATACATACTATAAAATGAGTACCGACCAATTGTATTAATGCAGCCGCAAATGCCCCATTGGCATTGCCACTATTATAATCCCATTGCTGGCGACTGGTGCATACTTCAATACATGTCAAACGATGGCAGAACGCGTAAAACAAAAAAATAAATATGCGTCTTCTCGGGAATTATGTATACGAAATTAACAAAGCAGCAAAATTGATTGCACACCAGCTAAAAACTGCACACCTGCCCGTCTGTATTATTTGTACTGTATATTAACTATTTAAGAATATTACGAAAGTTGAGAATGTTTCTTTGGAAAAACATCCCCGCCAGCTTTAAAATAACAAATTAGTAGTTGTTCAGCTTGGGTTTGGGGTTCAGGTTAAGAATGATTTACAAATTTGAAATGTGCATTCGGGAGTGTTTTTGAAATAAATGCTTCCATTGAATTGGGTTTGAATCTGTCGTTAATTTGAATGCCCGACCCAGATTTGTGTTTGGTAAATTTTAATTTTTCTTTAAATACAAAAAAATCTGATAAATAATAATTTGATTCTAAGTCATCGCCGCATGAATGTCTTAGCCGTATAAAAATACATTGGAAAATGCTAAATGATGTTTATTGTTTTTACTTAAGTAAAACAGTAAAGATGGAAAGTAAGAATGTTAAACTAAATATTGGAGAAATGAAAGCAAACGTATCAACAACAAAGCGCTGAACGTTTCCACGAGTTTAGGAAAGAAATGAAATGGTGACTTCTAATTCTCTGATAAAGCGTAATAAATTGGTATATTTAAAAGAACGCAACATGAGGACTTATTATTGAATTTTTAGAATTTTACTGAACGATACTGAGCATTTTGATCTTCATTAAAGCTTCCGAGTACTTTTGCAAAGCAATGCTGTATTACATAATGGTATTTTGCAAAAACTTAAGCTATGTGGTGAAGAGAGGGAAATGAACTGCAAAATTTTTGTTCCTAATACCATGTTTTATTTATACAGGATTCCCCACACTATATCTCCGCCATAACAAAAACGCTTGATCAGATGTTTGAAAGCGATGCACAACAACAGAATCATGAAAAATATCCCAATTTACTGGTGCAAATATTTGACCGAAAATATATTAATTAAAAGCGAAAGTTTTTCGGATTTTGTCTCCTTTAGTGAATTCATTCGAACCGTTAGGTTTTATTTTACCCAATATGCTAGATAATGAATGTCTCTGCTGGAAATGCGGAGCACTGGTCAAACTTGTGCTTGCACTGAAAAATATACACAAAAGAAACCGAGTCCTAACATGCGGACGAGCTAAAATAATGATTATGAGAAAGAATGTGTTTGTGCGTTAAACTCTGTTTGGAAAGACAAAGATTTGGCGTCGGTTATTTTAAATTTAGCCGACAGATTACTAAAATGCTTTGCTTTTATACATTTCGTATAACATTAATGAAATTTGAAGCGCCAAAAAATAAAGAAAAATACGCGCGTTGCGTTAATGAGCCTTGTTGGCTGTAATTGTGATAAAATTCTACTACATTGAGCTTCTAAAAAAATAAAAATGCGGATTCTACTTACTTTCATGCAGGTACATCCTAAAACTCTCATTTGTACTGCGATTGTTTTGAAATCATATTTCAAAAATATGTTAACGTAAGTATAAATATTAAAGAAAACGAATCTCCCAAATCAAATAAACCCTCTTTGGTTCAGTACGAAATATATAACGCCGTTAACATTATAAAGAGGAAAATATGGAAATATCTGTAAAAAAGAAAAGTTCTGTTCATTTTGAACTTCAACGGACATTTTTTCTGTAGTTCTTTGCGTTTCATACTTTTTTTATTTGTTTTTTGTTGTCAAGACTTCATGAAATTATTAATTTTATAGTTTTTTTTTCTCTTGGTTTAAAAAAGACCATATAGTGTGAATGTTTACACGCATTTTCTACTCGAGGTTCTCGCTTATCGTTTGTGCTTCTTTTTTCCTCTAATAAGAGGTCATCTATAAACTTGTCCTGGTATCACGATGCCATGAAAATATATTGTCTTCTGGTAGTCGCGTTTTTATTACTTTAACTTGGTTTATATTCGACACAAATTAGGATAATTTTAAGTTGAAACAGGTCCAAATATTACCTGAGAACAGCTAAACTAACGCAATATGCTATGTTCATTTTGCATTAATATCGTCTGCCCTGAATATTAATTTTTTAATACCCTTCCCAGCCAGTCGTTCTGGTGCCATTTTACTTGGTTTTTTTTTGTCAACCATTAGGCCCTAAAGCTTCACTCATGGCTTTTTATTAGCGTGTGATAATAGAGCTCTATTCAGCAATTTTTGTAAAACGCACTCATCTAAAAAAAAAAATTTTGATAAAAAATATTTTGGACATCTTGTGAGGATAATTCAAATATTTGCAAATCTTCCTGAATAGCGGGATTTAACATAGCATATCAGTTTTTACCTGACAAAATATGAATTGAAAAATTTATAAGATTACATACTTGCTCTTTACTCTTTGGGCTATATAGGCTTCCATCTCGCTCCGTGATGCACCAGACTATTAACAATGTCGACTCCGTTTGATGCATGACTCTTCCAAGCAGTGTTTTAGAAAACTGAAAATAAATATATAGTTTTATTATCAAGTTTTGGAATTATAAATCACAAAAAATGCTGTTTGACAGAGGTAAAGCAAAGGTAAGCTTATATTAAAAATACATAAAAAATCAATTTAATGTCATGATTATGTGTATACCGAGTCTATCTAACTTTAGGTGGAACTAAATTTCGTTGATCTAAGACATTATCAAGTTATTTAACTCTCAAAAATTACTATTTGACAGAAATACCGAGAAAAGATAAAATGTACGAACTATGTCATTATCAATCTTTGGAGTTTTTCGTTTATTCTAAAATTATTTTCTGATTTCCACGAAAATTACAATTACAATGATACGAAATTACAATGATCTGTCAGTGCATTATATTGTAACTCATTATATAAATATAGACTAGTAAAATATTTACTAGTGCAGTGATTTTCTTACGGTGGGGCGCGCCTCACACGGGGCATAAACATTTTAAGGGGACGTGAAGCTGATTGATGGAATTTAAAAAAAGGCGTAAAATCTTGTCCGCCTTAGTTTCTTAATTTATTTCATTATTTTCGTTCCATTCACGTATTTGCAACGCGCTTCTTCTGCCCTAACTATCTGTGTTTTTGTAGCACATTGTTAACTAGTTATTTTTAGGTGGGGCGCGAGATTTGAGAAATTCCAAACTTATGCGGGTTAAAATGTTTGTGTACCACAGGCATTTAGCTTAATATTCAGGTCATCTCTTGTTTTTCTTCCCAACAACTAAAAATATATATTTCATCAAATAATTTTCAATAAGTTAAATTAGCCACAGGGATTGTATACATTATACATTTATTATAAGAACATAACATATTAATACTCGCAATAAACTATAAAGAAGTAGGGGATATATTTCTAGATTTGGAAAATTAATACCCTCTGTCAGATTCACTTACATAGTATGGTACTTCGCGTACCCTACCATTTGTGGTGAAAACGGGTTTCAAATTGGTAAAAAATGGTATAAGCCATGTAAAATGATAGAATGATAAGGACTATGCATTTAACGAAGTTAGACATCTTAGCTCAGGTACTCATGATAAACGATTTTAGGGTCGTAATATTCGCATTAATACAGCGTCATACATGGATACATACACGCAAGAATAGAAGATATGAATACTCGCACTTAATAACAGGGCATTAGGAATAGTTCCTGCTTCGAACACTTATCAATAATAATTGTGTGGTTATTTGGACTACTAAGGATTTCCTGCGTCGAACACTTATCAATATCAACCGTATGTTTACTTGGACTAACTAGAATTGCCAGCTTCAAACACTATATCAATATGAACCGTATGGTTACTTGGACTACAAAGGATTGCCAGCTTCAAACACTTATCAATATGAACCGTATGGTTACTTGGGACTACCAGTGATTGCCTGCTCCTAACACTTATCAATATGAACCGTATGTTTACTTGGACTAACTAGAATTGCCAGCTTCAAACACTTTATCAATATGAACCGTATGGTTACCTGGACTACAAAGGCTTGCCAGCTTCGAACACTTATCAATATGAACCGTGGGGTTACTTGGACTACCAAGGATTACCAGCTTCGAACACTTATCAATATGAACCGTATGGTTACTTGGACTTCCAATGATTGCCACCTTAGCACACTCATCAATATGAATCGTATGGTTATTTGGACTACCAAGGATTACCAGCTTCGAACACTTATCAATAGGAATTGTATGTTTACTTGGACTAACCGGAATTGCCAGCTTCAAACACTTTATCAATATGAACCGTATGGTTACTTGGACTACCAAGGATTACCAGCTTCGAACACTTATCAATAATAATCGTATGGTTACTTGGACTACCAAGGATTGTATAGACCATGGTAGTTTACAGTTACATTTATGAGCTTAGTCGGATTCTTTTTCATAGTATATTACTATTTTGTGGCAAAAACGAGTTTTGCTCATAAGATTAAACAAGTAAATTTTACACAGAATAATAAGGATCATGTTATCAATAGCGTAATACCCGTATAAATAAAACATAAGAAATATAGACATGCTCAAATATATTGACACGAAATTCATAACGAAATTTTTTACCATCATTTCCCCGGAAATCATATAGTTTTCGTGTCCCACGCGTCCCATGGGAAATACAAATGTGTGTTGTCCCATCCCATCTCATGGGACGTTTCCCATAGACAAGCCTGAACATAAGGTAACTATTGCGATAATGCGTATCCATATAAAGTTTTTGCCCATTTGGAAGCGTTGCCACAAAATCTTAAGATGGTAAGCTGGAGTGAATATTTAATTATTAGATGCAAACAGCTAATTTTTAAAGAGATGCTAAATTTGTACAATATTCTGCCTGAAACTCAGCTATTAAAAATGTACAACGATACCTCAAACACTCACTTACGAGAATTTCTTCCTTGGTCTATTAGTGCATAGGTTCTCAAAGAGCTCTGTGAGAGAAACTTAGGCGCTCCGCGAGCCATTCGATTGATATTGAAATACTAACTTGGCTAATTTTGTGATTGTACAAAGAATTAATAACATCATTATTAAAATTTGACATCAGTAGCGTCAAAATATGACAACGTGCGTAAATTCAAATGTGATATTATCTAAGAGTGGGATCGCAGTGGATAAATGGTTGTCTCTCGAGTAAAATATTCAATTCATAGTCGGTGCGAGCCAGGGATGGCCAATATCGAATAGTTCACTATTTCGAATACATTCGAAATTATTTTTTTCAAATATGAAATTTCGAATACTTCGAAAATAAAATCCACTAATTGAAGCTCATCTAAATGTATGTAGGAATTTCCATATAATGAGCAATGGAATAACTGCTATCTACAAGTTAAACCTAGCTATATTACCAGGCATTTCATATTTGCAGATTATTGTAGTATATATTTTATATACCACGAGTAATGTTAACAGAATTAAATTAATACGGCAATAGTGGTATCGATGATGGATTTGAATATTTGCGTAACACAAAATCATCTTAGTAAAACGCCCATACTTTTAAATACCAACCATTATCCGAATTATTTGCGAAAAAGTGGGATAAAGTATGAGTTATTTTTCCGACTTGTGACAACTTTTTCGTGAGTACAAAAATACGAATCAAAAATTAATTATATTCGGGAACTTTACCACACATTTTAAGTCCGCAGATCGCCGTTGTATGTTTGAGTAATAATACTTTTATTATTTTATAAATATGAAAATAGGAATCAAAAACTATTTATAATTGGGTAGTTTACCACACATTCGAAGTCCACAGATCACCGTTGTATTTTGTAAATACGAAAATAGGAATCAAAAGTTAATATTAATCGCGAGTTTGCCACATAATTTATGTCCACAGATTGCCGTGATATTGTGCCGAATATATTTAGTTTTTGTATCTTATTTTACGAAAAATTGTCACAAGACGGAAAAAAAATTTATACTTTATCCTCGCTGTTGGGAACTAATTTGGATAATGGTTGCCATTGGTTTGTATTTAAAAGTATGGACTTTTTACTAGGATGATTTTGTGCTGCGCAAAATATTCGAATCCATGACCGATACCACTATTTAATATGCCTGACCGTGTTAATTTAATTCTATTATCACAACTCAAATGTTGGTAAATCGGGCAGTTCACCACACATTTTAAGGCCACAGATCGCCGTTGCATTTTAGAATTATAATAGTTTAATTATTTTGTAAATACGAATCCGAAATTAATTATAATTGGGCAGTTTACCACGTATTTCATGTCCACAAATACCGTGGTATTTGGTATTAATACTTCCATTATTTTATCAATATAAAAATGGGAATCAATATTTAATAATATCGGTCAGTTTACCACACATTTTATGTCCACAGATTGTCGATACAACCATGAGTTACATTGAACAGAATTAAATTAATACGGCATGACATTTTAAATGCTGGTACCAATCATCCTGGTAAAGGATCGATACTTTTAACTATCGTTATCAGAATTATTATGACTTGTTTTTCCAACTTGTGACAATTTATTGGATATCGTAACAATGACGGCTATAAATACCGTATTTCCCGGCTAATAAGTCCACAAGGCAAATAGGACGATGTCTATTTTTTGCACTCAAAAAAGTTTTTTTTCATACAGGCCTCCAATAAGACGGGTAGAAAAATTGTGTCCCTGTTGCTCAGTTATGCTGATATGCGCTAATAATTTTATATGTTTAGAACCAGATCAAGTTAGTTTGGTAGAATCGATTCTACCAAACTAACTATTTTTTAACAATTGAGCGGTAAATTTAAGTTGTAAAACGGCAATCATTTTGGACAACCTATTAACCCGAATGTTGAAATAATTTTGGAATGTGATAAGTAATACACTGTACGTCCACGGGTTATTTCAAAGCTGTGTTTTCCTGTCCCTGTCGTGTTCTGCTGAATCGGCAAAACGAAGGTGTCACAAATCACTTTCTCGGTGGCCGTGTTTCTCATATTAAAGTAACCATAACCGGTCTGCGATTAAATATCTTGATTGGCAGACCCTAAGACCCAAATATTAACTTACACAAATCATGCTTGAGAAGACTCATGCGAATAAAAACAGACCACATAGAACTACATACTTTCTCGATTAGACGCCCCCCTAGAAAAGCGACTTATTGCCGGGAAATACGGTAATTGTCAATTTTTCGACGTAATGGAAATGAATTTGTAAATTAAAAGCCTCGTAAACGAATGTCGGCAATGTCCAGCCACGCAAGCGTGCAAATGAGTCGCAACACTATGCGACGTACGGTCGCACAGAATATAAACAATCAAAGTGCCGATCGTCATTACAATACGTGAGACAGCGTAAAAAGTCGTTTGAAGATTCCCATAAAACGAAACACCACGATTACGGCGAAAAGTGGCTACTATTCGGAATTATTCGAAAAACAGCGGAAAAGGTATTCGAATACTTTGATATTCGAATACATTCGAATATTCGATTCGTTTCGGACAACCCTGAGCTCATTTAAAAAATCTTGTCATAGTAATTTATTTGTGTTCTTCGTTACTCGAATTTTAGTCGAGAAAACTTTTACGATTAATAAAATGTAAAATTACTATTCAAAAACTGTATAAAATACGTTCCAAACCGTCAACTATAAGTAGACCGGAATCGATTTCGATTTCAGTTACTATATGGTATACAATTTAAAGAAATCTTAACATAACACATATTTACAATGTCTAAAAAACGTTTTCAATCTGCTGCGAGACTGCTAGGACAAAATTTATAGTGATATCTTCCGTTTTAGATTTTAGTTTCCATTTTTTATAATGCCGGTTTTCAATCAAGAAATTGGGTTGCGGATTCACCTCTTTATCATTTATTCTTAGCATCTCTTCAGCGATTTTTATAATATAGCATTCTAACTTGTTTCGCACACTGAACTCGTAATTCCGCACAAGCAAAAAAGTTATCGTCGGCCTCGTCGAACAATACATTCATATGTCAAGGAAATTTGTGATTCAGGGAGAATAAGCACATAAGTTGTTTGAAAACACGTCGCGCTGACGAAAGCTTTAGGTGATTCTACCAAAATGCCATCGCGTATGTTATTAGGACTTTTTCAGTATTCCAAAAACACCAAAAGGGTGTTCGACCCCAAACTTAATGTTTGTTGAGTTTACAGCCTTAATATATTTAATTGATCTGGGAAATATAGATTTATTGAAGTCTGGCATCAAGCCTATTGAAATGTTTAGCATTCAAATTAAATAAAGCAATTCTAACTTACTTAAGAATAGTAATAGATAACAATTTGAAAATTCATTGTGGGGATCCGTGAATAATGGTGATGAATGTAGGAAGATTCAAAAGATTTTAATAACATACTTGCTTTTTAGACTCGAGGCAGCGACTTCTCTCAGTGATGCATTTTCGGACAAATAATTCCGCATGTCTTTCGATATAATGATAAATTGTCTTTCCCGCTTTCAAGAAGTGTTTCAGAAAGCTGAAATTTATAATAAATAATGAAATAGGATATAGATAGATGATAATGAAATGTAGGTAAATGTTGTATAATATTGATTTGAATTATATATAGTTGTTCGAACTATGTCATTATTAAGTTTTAGGTTTATAAGTTACAGAAAATGTAATTTGGCAGGAACACAGAGAAGCTATGCGTATACTTTAGAATTCAGGGTTTCCCAACCCGAGTCCGCGAAGCGTTTGAATGAGTCCGCAACGAGCCAGAAATTCACTGCGTGCTGCAAACGATTTTGCGAAACTTAACTATCAGCCAAGTTACGATTTACGTTTGAATTTACATAAAACATAAAAGACAAGTTTATTCACATAACATTATTCGAGTCAATAATTACCGGTTAATGAGTAGGACTGGGCATATATTCGAATATTCAACTATTAGAATAGCAATTTACTATTCCAAAATTTGGTAACAGGTGACAAAAACACCTTTCCGACGAAAACACGAGACACGCACACGTTTCGATGATAGAGTTCGCGAGTTCGAACAACAAGGGATATTTTTTTTTTGTAGGTGGTAATGGTGGCAACGGTGGCAACCCAATTTTTCTAAATTGAAAAGCAGCAATACAAAATACTAAAAATAGAACGGATAACACCATAAGTTTTGTTTTATGATTGTCCGCGACCGATTAGAAACGCTTTTTCAGACATTGCAAATCGCAAAATTTCGGGTGCTACCGTGGTATACGTACCAAGGCATTTTTCCTAAGGATTCTTTGCCTTAGTCTCCACATTGGTACGTACAGTACCGGAGCGCCGTAAGTGTTGTACGAACAGGTCAGATTTGTCGAATTCACAAAAATACGTAACAAAATATATCCGGGCACTTCACCATATTGGTATTTTCTGGGCTTTTATTTCGTCAACACAATTGCAGATTAAAATCATCACGAATTAACTTAATAGTAAAGCATGGCGATGGATATGTATTTTTGATTTACTAATAAACTTTAAATATATTTTTAATAAGTGGAAAATCAAGTTGTACTTTCTGGAACTTTACAGAAGCAAGTAGAATTTTTCTAACGGAGATAACAAATTCGCAAGATCGCAAAAAATATGTATAAAAACTAAATATAATCGGGCAATAGAATCTCACATAATTATGTTCGCAGATTGCCGTGGCATTTTAAAGAAGTAATGCTTTCATCTTGTCATAAGTCGACGCAACCGCAAGTTACTATGAACACAATAAATTAAAATAGAAAGACATTTTAACTCATGGACTGAATATTGTGCAATAGAAACGGCCATTATACACTAAAAAAGTCGACTCTTTTACCGAACGCCTAATTGAGGCGAATTTCCGATTTTGAAATTTTAATGTTGTGATCGGTTTTATTGCTTCTTCACACAGAGTACGATTGCAATAGACGCTCTTTGAGTCCGCAAAGGTTTTCGCCCTCGAGAAAACAGTCCGCGACCAAGAAAGGTTGGGAAACGCTGCTTTAGATACATAAAAATAAAAATATTAATTTTCAGTTCATTGATAAATTATTCACAGATTTCCCCCAAAATTACAAATATTTTTGTCAGTGTATAATATTGCAACACATCATATAAATTATATTTGATCTGTCAGTGTGATAAATGATCTGTCAAGTGTGCTATGTTGTATCTCATTATCTAAATCTTAACTAGTTAATTATTTATTATTGTGTTATATTTTACCTTCAAGTTCTCTATAGTCTTTCCTTCCCAGCGAATTCCTGAAAATATACGTCGAAAAATAACTACCTATATATTTATATAAATATAGGAACATGACAGATGATTAATACGGAATAAACGATAGGGAAATAAGGAATATATTTCCAGATTCGAACACTTATGAACATGGGACGGTATGATTACTGAGACTACTAGCAACGGGAATATTGACCGACTATAGTTGATTTACAATTTGGGGGGATATCATGTATATAGTAACCTTTTTGGAATCAAACTGATAATCGAGCAGCGACACAAAGGTTTCTAATATCTAATTAAAAATGGAAGAGTTCTAGAATTTTGAAACTACGATAGCTCATATTGACGGTGAGTGCCGTATATGGAAGATCGGATCAACTGAAGAATCACCCCTTCTTTGACCACAGGTGAATACCAGTTGATTCTTCATTTGACATGGACTAATATTTTGGTATAAAGTTGAGGTTATTAAATGGTCTTAGTTAGGGTGGAGATTCTACAGTTGGTCTTAGTTGGGGGAGGGGGATTCTTCAGTTGATCTTAAAGATCTAACTAACACCGTTCAGTAGAGATTATGTAGGAGAGTTTATATTAATTGAATTCTTCTTAATACACATGATTAGGCATAACACGACGTGACCCGCACTAACAATAGGGAAAATATGACACATATTTCCATGTCTCTAAATCTAAATCATGTCTCTAATTTACACAGTATCGTATTTGGAAATTTTAGTTAGAACACGAGTTCTTTAAGATATAAGATTAACGGCTATCTTAATACAGTTAGTATGACGCACTCTGATAATATCATTATTGGAAATTTGAAGCAATTCCAGTTTGAACTAGTTGGGAACATCAATGACATGGTCATCAACTCTTCACTACCATAGCGTGCAGGTCACGAAGAGCCACAGTTACATTTAGAAAATTAGCCTGATTACTTTATATAGTATGGTAGTTAGTGTGAACTACCATTTGGGCAAAAACGCTCATCAGATTAATAAAAAAGGCCAGGCCTATACGATTTAAACAAATTAAGCATATTAGTGTATATATAGGCACCCTATGATAAACAACAAGTTAAACAATAAGTTTTAGTATTTGCATGGTTGTTAAGTGGGGTTGTGTTTTACCCGAATTGCACTTAATGAGGAATAGTTCAAATCCTTTCAGTTCCTCAGCAGATATACACTGCTGAATTAACTTATAGTATCACTATGAAAAAATTTCACTGTTTGTCGTAATCACAACGTGACGCCTAATTGCGATGAAACGCCTTTATTTATGCTGGCCTAATGATATTAAAATCAACTGACATTGCAAGGAAGTTATTGGCCTTTCGGTTTCGACGATTAAACGAAACGACAGCAGATGGGACAACACAGCAGCTAGCCCCTGAACGTGCAGCGCTGTAGTGACTACGCCATTATTCACCGGATATTGCTACAGTAAATTTGTAGTACAGAACAGTTAATTTCGCGATTATACGAAATGAACATGGTATGGTTTTAACAGATTTTACCATATACAAGTATTAGCGAGCATTGGTGCCTAAACTGACAAAAAGAAATCAATGTAAGGCATTCTCGTGTCTCGACTACTGGGCGGGAACGAAAAAAGCCTTATTTTTATTTCTAAAATATGACCCGCGCCCATTTCGCTGGGCCGACTCAATAGCCAGAATAAAACCGGTAATTGTGCAAATCATGAAGTTTTGAGGTTGTAATTAAAAGAAAATTTCATTTGATAGACGAAACAAAACTAAGCTTATACTCAATATATTGAAAGTAATAATTTGTTAGTAGATTTCCCGAAAAAATACAATATATCATTTATTTATAGACATGTAAATTGAAAGATTTCAAATGATTTGGTTACATACTTGCTCTTCAGACTTGATAGGCCTCCATCTCACTCAGTGATGAAAACTTGGCTTTTGACGAATTTCTTTCGGTGCAATTATAAATTGTCCTGCCGACTTTCAAGCAGTGTTTCAAAACGCTGAAAATCAATATATAGGTCGTGATTTTGTATAAGCCGATTCTAAATTTGAATTAAACTAAATTTTGTTGAGCCAACTATGCCATTTTAGGGGAGTTTATTCACTCAAATATTATTTGACAGAGACACTACAAAGCTATGCTTATGCTAGAGATACAAAAAAACAACTATGTAATTCAATTTAAGTCATTTTCAACTATGTCGCTATTTTCATCAAAATTACATCCTTAAGTTAAAATGATATGTTAGTTATCATATTGTATCTCATTTTGTATTCTTAGAGTAAGACTCTTTTCTGAATATTTTCTTCTAAAATCATACGTAAGTTTTAATAAAATACGTAACGGGTAAATTTCGACATTCAATTTCATGAAATCAAAAACTTCGAAAATTTAGACAAATAAAATATACTCCGCGATTGCCATTAAATTTCTCAAATATATACTTTATATATATACATATCAGGTGTAGTTTCCTGCACTGCACAAATTGCAAATATCACAATAACAATAAAATACCCAATAAAGTTTTATAACTGTTTCATGGAGTATATGACTAATTATCTCTGATCAGTAACATTATCACATTTTTCACGGTAGTGATCGCAAACTGGGGATCGCTACCAGTAGGGAAGCGCGCAGCGAATTTTAGCGGTCAAAGAGAGTACAACAATTTGATACAAGGGACTATATATATAGTACTTTTTTGGACTTATGCTTCGAAACACAATTATTGAAACTCGTGCAAAATCTAAATCTTACAATTTCGCCTAGAATGCACAGGATCAAATAAGCGGCATAACAATGTTGGCTCGCATCGAAGTATTTGGCATTTTAAACGTGAACGTGGGTCTTACTCTTTTGGACTTTTGAACCTAAAGACAATTATTCAAACTTGTGAAAATATATTTCTTACAATTTCGAAAGAAAACACACAATCAAATAAGTGGCATAACAATGCAAAAACTGAGACGAGGTGCGCTCGCATCGAATTTTTCAGCATTTTAAACGAAAACAGTGGTATACAGGAATCAATAGGCGTCGAAAGTCAAATAAAATGTTCAAATAATTATTACTTGTAATATTTCTCTTTCGTTATTTTGTGTCTTTGAATCTTTAACGTTTAATATTTCTGCACCTGGAAAAAGGAAAAATATTGATAAATAACTGTCGCAGAACTGTCGCTAGCATATTCAATGGACAGTGGGACTGAATCTATCGCATCTTTTGCACAAAGCTCCCGCCACGTTTTAAAATGACATATTACTAATTATCCATTTGGGGTTAGAAATGATTTAAAAATTTGAATCCCAGCGCAATCTGCATTTCTAACTTAAACTGGATAATTACTCATTCCCTTGTTTTGAACGTTGGTAGGGACAAAGATTCAATCTATACACAATAATAGGTGCTCCTGAAGTATGCGCACCAAGATGTCGAATAATCTGAACCCTGACCTGGTACACAACCTGAGTTCAGGTGGTGCGCCATCTTGGTGCGCATACTTCAGGAGGTCACAATAATTCAATTCGCCTACATTTGCGCTACATTACAATTGCGCTACATTTGCAAAAGTTTTGAAAGTTATGCATTACATTCATGTAAAGCGTACCAAGTTGAATGCAGCTTACATAGTTACGTAGATCAGTGTATTACGTTTGAGTTTCTTATTATGATAAGGTATATATTGTCATATAGCTTTAAAGTTTGGCATATTTGTGACGATACAATGAAACCCGCTGTTACTGAGTTCGATACAAAAGAGAATCATCTATCAAACTGTACTTCTGTATTAGGTTAATAATTCCACTTTGTTTAGGCCCGAAAACCTCTAATTTACCCCTTATACAATAGTAAAATGAAAGCAATATAATAACAATGAAAGTGATAGGTATAAAGAACATTTAGCTCACCTGGATATTGTTTCGAACTCACTGTCATAACCCAACAATCAGCCTATCCATACATCCTACGGAAAGTCAAACCCCATCCTACCACAAACATTTGTGACTGGCTAAAAGCGATGTCGCTTGTGGCTTCCCGCGCAAAATTATTTGACGAAAAAGGCTCGTTGTTTGTAATCAAATGTTATTACCTGATTACTTTAATTACTCCAGATTGTCGTTGCGAGCCGATAACGCTTCTTACGCGTGATCTCAGAGTTCCAGAATGCAAATGACGGTTGGTATTTGCTTCATACACCGTATAATACCTAGTTCACATTAATATTCTCAGTATCTTTTGTACCAAGTCCCGCCCCAAAACAACACCCCGCCAACGCTCGAATTAAATAGAAATGGTAATGATTCAGTTAAGGTGAGAGATAAAACGTGACAGGCGTGTTTATCTCAGGTCACACATTTTTGCATCAGTGACGGGAGCTTAGCAATTCCATTATATTTGTCTGTTTATATTTGTCGAGTAAACGCACACGTGAATACCATCAATAATGTAACCTTTCTATAACTCAATGAAAGTAAAACGGCGTGTATAAGTTTAACGTTATATCAATATAGCGCATCCATTCTCTGCATTGGCGTACAAATCTTAGCTCATTGACATGCGCAGCTAAGAATAATTTTAAGTTTTCATACAATAACGTGCCAGCGATGTCGTTAAAAGGGAGGTCATAACGTGACGTTTTTTCGATGCCTGCTGTATAGTAATTTCTTCACCCAAACCAAACGGCGGAGACATAACATCAGCAACAGCATTGATCACATTCTATGTGAAGTAAATAATTGACTGCTCAAGCATACCGACGACAACAACTGATAAAATATATAGATAACTATTCGAGACCATTCAAATATTTGGTGTTATGGAGCTCGTGAAGAGGTGTTATTGACGTAGACCCACAATGAGAACGCAACAAAATCAAATTGTTACTTACCGATCAATATTAATGAGTGAATTGAAACTACTCTATTTTATAACTCGGATGTATTTGCTGCTTCTTAAATTTTATTAATGCCATTTGGAGTAAACGTATAGATCGCGGAGACCCTAGATCCAATTTGAGTCTGTTTCTAGATTAGACCTCTTGGTTAAGAACGATCATGATACAGGTATGTACGGCCGTGAAGGACAATCCTGAGATTTCATCACCGATGGTAAGGGTATACACGTTGAGTGGCACATCGTGCTAAGCCTTAGGAAAACGCTTGATTTATATCCTAAGATTACAGGTTCAAATCCCGTAGGGGATAATTTAGTACCAGAGGATTGCTGGCAGCTTCCTCCCGCTCCCCATACCCCAAGCCAGCATTTCCCAAACTTTTTTCGCCACGGAACACTTGCACTTTTTATGCCATCTCGTGGAACACCAAAGATGCGTCGCTAACACTACCAGAATTGTGTTAAACATACCTAAACTTATAGGCTTATTAAAGCTTTCCCACTGCCGGCGGAAAAAATCTCATGGTATATAATTTTTGCAGCCATGGATTAAACATTTACAAAGTCATCAGCTTCAAAAAACTAGGACTCAACTTCATAACTTTGGCCGCGAGTAGGGCTAGCCTAGATTTTACTGGCACGAAAATTGGCCCGACTTGGCTCAGTTGGATGATTCGTGTCAACCATAACATCGACTGCCGGATTTCGTTAATTCATGCACAATTTCATTGATCATTTGAAGGCTCTCTCCAAATTTTCCAAGCTAAGGAAGAACATAAGAGAATCGATTCCGGCCCATTCCAACTTGAAGCAGTAAGTAAAGCTTACTTGTGCCTAAATGGGTTTAGCTTAGGGTAAACATAAACTTCATATAAGCACCACTGAGGTCTGGACTCTGGATCTCCAGTTGGATAATGCATATTTAATACACTGACTTATAAAAGATCCATTTGTATTCAGTGTCCAATGAGAGAATGAGCTAAAAAAAAACTAACTTGGTAACATCACGCGCATTCACTCAGAAATAAAGGAGACCGGTATCTGAACCAAGTTACAGGTCACCACACTAAACTGCCAAGAAAGACTATAAAATACATGATATACTCGACTTAGTCAACCACATGTTGGACGTATAGTAAGTTAGTCTCGCGCGACCCAACTTGTAATCCTTTCAGATTCGCTACTATTATAAAACTTGCGACACTTGAATAAAAAATAATTTTGTGTCTTCAGTATTATATTTGCTATATGTAGCCGACTATTCAAACAACTAAACTATCGCACTATTGGATTTCTCGGGCCTCTTAAATGTTCCACTGGGATTATGCTTCACAAAAAAAACACCTCAAAACCACTGGATTGCATCAATAAATGATTCCATGTTTGATAACTAGACTAACTGGACAGCATACCCGATTTACTAATCTTATAACCCACACGGACTGGTAACCTGGCAAAAGGGCGTGGTACTCAGATAGGTGTTAGTGTAAAAAGGATAGGGTTAGTGGCAGAAAGCAGACAGAGCATAAAAATAAATGAAATTAAAGGAAGGCTGGTTTGCCTTGTGGCTGTGCCCGTCAGATTAATTAATTCTTCACCGATTGGATTGCAAACAATTTCTCCGCCTGTAATACAAGATACATTTCGCATTTATATGTCGAATATAAATACTGATACATTTATTTCTCTACCAACGTGGTTCAAAAGATCTCTCACTTTACGAAATAGCAAAATATTCATGATCGTGCTATCAAATCTTATGGGAACTCTCATTGAATCTTTTGTACAAAGCCTCCGCCACTAATACATAAAATGTAAGATTTGATAGAAACAATCCTGCCATGCTTTAAATCAAAAATTTATAATTATCCAAATGGTTCGGAATGAAATATGCATTTCTAACTGAATACTTACTAATTTTCTCATTTTGCGTTGGTGGAAGCTTTGTACAAAACATCCCATTTATAGCCTGTCTGTTCTTTATGCTTAGTTTCTACAAGAAATGAATGTGTGAACTTTTTCCATTTTTGTTTTCCCAAATTTCAAATTTCAAATCCCAATCTTATACTTCCAAGTATCGATAAGAATTGATGTTTTCAGTAATAATTGACTTTTTTATTTACATCGGTAAGAGCGTAGCCAGCGCAAAATTTGGCAACCCAATTTTTATTTATATGACGTATTACGGATGCTTTTAACGTTACGTCAAAATCCCTTTTATAGACTTACTTCACCGCGGAGTTCTTTAGGCTATACAATTGCGCATTTTTGCCAAATCGGATGATTAATTTGGAGGATGAATTGATAGTAAGCCCCAAAACGGCCAATTATCAGTGAATAGCTCTAGAATAGAGCAAAATAATGTTGAAAGAGACGTCCTTACCACTTTGTGTCTTACTTTGAATGCCATAAAATGGTTCGTTTTAAAATTTCGGATTTTAGGGCAAAAAATAATCACCCTCGCTACCACTCAAAGTTAAAAAAGGAGATTGCGCTAGAAATTCTAATTTTCAAATAATTCCCAACACTAACTACTAGATAAATACTAATTTTAAAACGATGCGGACCGTTCGCGTTCGGGGCCGTTTGTAAAGCAAACGTGATGACCACTACACTACAGAAACGTATACGCCTGTGGGTCATTTTATAATGAACAATACTCTTGGGAGACTTAACAATAATTGTTCGCGTGTTAGGCGAACGTGCTGACTTCTACATAGAGAAACGCATAAACCCGTGGTTTGTCGAATCGGCTTAAAACCGATCCTGATGTCTTTCCATAGTGTAGTGGTCATCGCGTTTGCAAACGGTCCCCGCAAAGTGGTTTGGGCCCACAGGCAGAAACATGTTTTCCTGTTAACATTTCGCTTCAGCCTAAGTCTTTGACGGATCTCGTTCATCGCCGTAAAAATGGTGCATAATATGGACTAAGGTATCCTTTCTAAAGTATGAATTAACCCTTCGTGGTAGATTTTTACTTCCTCCTAATATATTAGAATACTTTTAAGATTAAATAAATTTTTGCTCAAACAATCGATAATACCCGAATGTATTTTTATCATAGTTATCACACATATAAGAAAAATGGGTTAAAATGCTGAAATGAATCAGTTGTTAAACACATCTCAAAATCAATGAGTAATTAAAGTGTACTATAGTGGGAAGTATTGTCTGCCGTAAACTTATAAATCAAAATAGTTGTCCAATCACCAATTTTTCTTTTAATTCTAGGTAAGTAATTTTATCCGTTGGCAAAACGTGGAGATAATAAAAATAGACATCTCGAATGTCAACTTGCTCAATTTACAGCGTAAAAGTGAAGAATCGAGTGATATATGAACCGATGAAAATGAACAGGAGACAAATTAAAATATGCAGTGGATCTTGAGAAGAATTCGAGTTTTTTTAAAAACCCAAATAACACGCATATGTAGTTACCACACATCCTGCCTGTATACACGGCTGTTGTGGAAGTATTTTAGGTTTGAATTATGCTTGATCTAGCAGTATATTCCCAGTATATTCCTACCAAAGCCGCAAGTTCTAGATTTTTACGTAAGAGTTACAGTTTCCATAAAGCCTTGTTCAGAGTGGAAATACGAAACACCGTGAGAAAATGACCGCGGAGACTTATCATAACTACATTTTCAATCTTCAAATATACAAATCCATCCAACGTGAATCTAGACCGCTAGGGCTTGTCAAACTTTTATGTGTTCACTTTTTCACGTCATATATTTTGACGTCGTATCCTATGTGCAAGGCTGGCTGCAATCTGCATTATTGGACACGTTAGTGGACATAACGTTCGTTTTGTTATTATGTTGTTGTTGTTCTTTGTAACAGAAAAAACGCCTTTCTCTTTGATTACTGGAGGAATCGCTTTGAAATTTTCAGTGCTAAAATACTAAACTTTCCGCTAGAAAACATTTACTTTTATTTATTTCAAATATCCCGGTGTGCTGTATGAGATTCGTTTCTTCGTGTGATAATGACGTCATCACAATTTTGCCCTATGTTGCGCCATGTTAGTAATTTTTACCCAATGTCTGATGAACACAATTGCTACGACACCGTTACTTCCACCACTTCAAGGCAAACCATATGCTTATTTTGTCTCATATTCTTTTGAACGATGTAAAGTGCAGAAACAAAACATTTCGTGAACTTGCAAATAGCTGTAAAGAATATGTATCATATTCGGCAAACAAAGTTTTGGAATTTGACGTTTTGTATATATTTTCATATTCAGCAAACGAATAATTCAAATTTTACGATCGTGATAAATTTTGTATTCGACAAACAAACATTTCAAAATCTAAGTTTTGGGATGAAGTTTTTATTTCGTGTTGCAGTCCTAACTAATAGCAATTCTTATTTCTACGCCGTGATTATCTTGCTAAATTGTGTGAAAACAATGAAACACCGTCAAAACGCATTATAAACCTTGCCAAAAAGTGCAAAAACAGTGTAGTATCAGTAGTTATCTCAACTTTATTTGTTTCCTGTAACTTTGCTCAGAGATTATTTTCTATATTTTTGAGGGATGCGCGTAACCTTGCTTTCAGTACATTTGCTTATACAAACACACACTCTTTGCTCTGACTGCATATTATAGAAGGAATGCACAGACTTCATGTGCAGCGAGCACCCTAATCATTTTTCACGAGTAACAGACGTAACATAAACTCTTCGCTATATTATCTCGGAAACGAAATGCCAAGCCCTGTATTATCCCCAAGATTTCCAACTAAATAAAAAAAAATGTTTATGTACTGATTTATATTAATATTCCTAATTAAACAAATGGGGTACAACTTGTTGCTGAGACTTGTGGCAACGTAGGAATTAGAACACGGTTATGTACGGCAAGTCTGAGTCACTCCTGACGATGCCGAGTTATTTCGTTTTCCACCCTCATTCCCTTTGTTCTCCAGTTTCAATTATATAATTATGCAACTTACGGTCATCAGAACACGAAATATTGCATTTATTGGGAAAAGTTTCTTGTAATGGTAAAAGTCTTCTAAAAATGGTAACTATATTTGAAAGAATATATTTCATTTTAAAGAACGGTTAATTATTCAGGTGATGGTTCGATTTAATGGTGGTGCTAATACAATAAATTATCGCAAGACAGCTTAATAATTATGGCGATTTCGAGACCCTCACCATCATGAATCAATAATTTCTAGTTTTTTTTTTGCCTAAAAGTAATGTAAAGCACGTGTAATACACTTATTATAGTCAAATATATTTGAATACAACAAAAAAACGACATCGAACGCACAAAATTGAGATTATCGATGAAACCTTATAGTAACTTCGATATGCGATAATTTGTTTTCTAACCCCATTTATTTGCGAACTTCAACATTCTCAATTCCTTTTCTAATAATTCAATCTCATCAAGTATCGTTTTATGTGTCTCTGAAATACCAATGATTGGTATTAACATCATTGGTTTTCATTAAATATATTAGAAAGTATTTGGAATTTTCACAAATATATTCAACGAGATGGGCAGTGGCCTCGTGCCTTCTGTGGTGAGAAAACTTTTGCAAAGCCACGCTCATTTACGTTTTCTTGGTAATTCGGGGACATTTATTGAAACACGCCCTAAACATTCAAAAACTACTGATCTTGGCTCTTTTAGGGTACAAATTGTACACTGTGAATAATTTACCTTACAAGCAAAGCATTTAGGGGAAGCGCGAACGTTTTTAATAATGAATAATGATTAAATAGCCAGTCTCTCTCTCTATATATATATATATTCCTTGTGCAATGTCGACCTTATCCAATGATGTTCCTCATTCCCGAAATTAGGATAAAAAAAGTAGTCTCTCGGAATTGGGCGGCGACGATTGGGCACCAACTCAACTATATTTTAAACGAACTGTATTACGTGCGTTAAATTTTGTCATACCATTTTTATTGAAACCGCTAAAAATAACGCTGTGAGTAGCTCACTATATGCAACAGAAAACAAGTAGCCCAACTGCAGCGAAAAATAGCATGTGACCGCAATGCAGCAATTAGAGGTATATATATATATTTGCGTTGGTGAAATCTCTACTGTCACCAATAAATTCATACTTCTGCATATTGATCGACATGGAATGAACTGCCTATTACATAATTCCCGACTTACTTAAAATTAAATATTTCAAAACAAAATATATATATGCTTCAATCAAAAAATATTTAATAAGATGAAAATACTAATGAATAGCTAAAGTAAGCAAGCCTAGTATTAAAGGACAGTTGGTCACAACTCAAGCAGTTGTTTCATTAGAGAACGTACATTGTGAGATTTTACATATTAATTAAAGAGAATTAGAATATTCAAAACCCGAACTTTCATATTATATTGTTATGAAAGTGCACGTAATAGAATGAATTTGATGACATGTTTCGGATATCTCCTTCTCATAGAGAGGAGAACCAAGAATTTCCATCTGTTGCAAAATCATTGCTGCTTTCATCTGCATTTGCGTTGTTGCGTGAGAGACGAGCAACCATGTAAATGGATAATAAAACAATTGCTCTGAAGATAAAAATAAATATAAGAACATTTTAATAACGACAAAACATAACATAGATTCCTTCTTCAAAGTTTTTGTGGCCTATTTTGACCATTATGGATGTAAATTATAATTTACCCAACTATTGAAAAGTATCCTACGCCCATCACTCCGTATTCTTTTCTCGGGCATAATGCAGGCCCAGAAAGTATGAAGTTCTGTAAATTGAAATACGTGATTTATTTATGTTATGCCTCTTTATGTAAATTTACCACCAAACTCCGCACCAAATTTTCTACTCACGTGATTGGCGATTGTTGAATCAAAACCCAGTGCTGTGATGTTGTTAATGCGGGCCTGTGGATCACACACAATCTTCACCGTGGATGTTCTTGATATAAAAATATATTTATGTACTAAATATGATCATATCATTGATGCTTTTTTGTATTGATAGGATTACAAAGACATAGATAAATAAAAGATATCTAAGATTTATTAAGCGATATACTGGAATTTACTTCATTGATCCGAGTCGCAATATGCTGGAAGTGTGAGACCATTTCTCTTCACGGGCGAATTACACAAAGCGATATTTCAAAAAACAATTCCTACTTTGCGATATTTGGTGCCTCGCGGTTTTACGTGTATGCAAAATCATAATCTTACTTTTTATGACCAACATAAAAATTTCATAGATGTTGGTTTGATTTACGAGAGACTATCTTTATATATATATATACCTTTTTTCTGCTATCTATTCTATCTGATTCTGAAGTCTTGTACACTCACACAAATATAACCTGAATAACTTACAATTCTTTACAGCTGGATTTATAGCAAATTGAATATGTTTTCAATATTGACATTTCATCAACACGACACTAATGAAATATATTTTTTTGATCCGACCAAGTTCTCTTCAACACCGCATATATACTTGTGGGTATAGAACTGAAACTATACTTACAAAATGCTTACATACTGGTTCGACGTGTAAAACACAACCAGAGATCCGTTTTTGTCAAGTTTCCAAGTACTGTTTTTTTGTTTACCAAGATCATAATAATTATGCAGATATTCGCTATACATGATGGTCTGAAATATAATAATAAATTACTGAGGCACGTACAATGAGTAAATGTAACTCCCGATACTGGAGCGTCTGTGCAATATCGTCATAAAAATTTAAAAATATCCGGTTCAATTTTTATAAGCCACTAATGTTACTATCGCCAAAATGGCTACTTCTGAAAACGATTTTTTCTTATCAGATAATAAAATTAACATCCGTATAACGTAAAGAAGATTATTAAACTTAACATTTGGCCTTACCGCAAGTCCAGATACTGAACCCTCGATAGACGTGAATTCGTAACAAGGATTATACTCGTAGACATAAGGACCTCCGTGTGGATTTGGTCTGTGATATCTAAAGGTAAATATTTGTAAAATGCTCCTGTTTTAATACATCCGTACACTTTGTATGTTAGTTAGAATATTGCATGATTCTGCGTAATACAGTTTTTTTGACAACATAGCCAGCAAACAAGATCCAAAAAGTGCGTAGAAAGAACCAAAAATAACAAAGCGTCTTGCAGTCGGTTAGAAGGGGTAATGGATTCGAATAGCCTCCTTTGTAAAAGATCACTGGACTTTTTACACTGGAACTTCAATGTTGTCAGAAGTGTATCGAAGGCTCTGTAGATAAAAAGCTTTTGTAGACTAACAGCATATCGTCACGCTAATAACTGAATTGCGTAAGTCATTTTTGGCGATTTTGAGTTTTTTTTATAAAATAGGTATTTATGTAATGCTGCGCACCTGCCTGTTAACTCAGATTTTATTTTAAGAATTCCGAAACCCATAAAAAAGGAGATTTAGTATGACATGCACATTTATGCAATTGTTTCGTCATAATGAATTATCATTATTGTGACGTCACAAAGACAAAATTACCTCGGCGAAGTATTTTCGTGTTTTTGCATCTCGGATTCTGGCTTAGCGCAAATTAATTTGAATTAATACTACAGTATAGGAAGACGTGCACTTGTGATATTCACTGTCCGAGTCCAACTCACCTTGGTTGGCTTTTATATTGGATGCATTGCTGTTTTATTCTTTATATTTAATCTTAGTCTTATTTCGGTGGGTGTGCAGAAGGTGTTATATTGATGAAATATATATTTTTAAACATAAAAAATAATGTAATTGAAACTGATTAGCTGTTTTGGGGATTAGACATTGCAGATACTGAGAATTACATTCGTTTTTAGAATGTTAAGTTTTCAGGACTGGTGAATATAGTAAAGTTGCAAAATTGCGTGTGTCCCCAAGTCATAGACAGATTTCTGCCTAAGTCACAGTGCGCCATTATGACGTCACTTAACTGCGTCATACAAATTAACTTAAATTTGGCTACGATCAAAAAATTGAATCATGGCAAATTATTGACTCTCGAGGGCATAACAATATCGTTAGGAAGTTTTTTACGTTTTTCTCAAAACTGCAAAAAATGATTTACGCAATTCGGTTATTAGCGTGACGATATTATAATACAATGAGGAAGCGTTCCGGATTTTGAGATCAGATTTCGGCGCTCCAGAAGTGTGTGTACCAATATGGAGGTTTCTAATTTTGTTCGACTTCTTTAGATCAAGTTGTGTAAAGGGACTGAAACCTATGGACATGTGGTATATTCACTTGGCCAACACAGACAGTGCCCGAACTCGTAATAGAACTAAAATAAAGAAAATCGGAATGAAATTATGACCCAACCCTAACCGGGTACACACCCTACGGGAGTACCCACTTCTCAACCTAAATAGTAAACCTGGATTCGCTAAGTTATAGGCTGTCTATTGATCCATGGTATATATATATCCAAGATATATAACTATAATCTTAGGCTTAGTAAAAAATAAAGTCTTACTTACAACGCCGTCCGATTTGTATTTCCAAACGTGATATCAATAACTCCGGACCCGTTAACTAAATCACATTTACAAGTATCTTTGTCATTGTTTTTGCATATGGTCTGTGTAAGCCCAAGTCCGCAACAAAAAATAACAAGAACGGTGGCAACATTTTCTTTCAAATGCATTTTAAGTAAAAATCACTTTAAAATTCATCCACAAACTACATGAAATTCAAATCAACTAAAATCTCTTATGTAACAGTTTTGTTTGCTGTTCGTTTCATTATTCAGCGATGTTTAATTGAATTGCGGTTTGATAAACAAACGCATTCTTAGTGGTTTAGCAAAGATTAGTCTAGTCGTGGGCAAAGTACCAACTCGATAAGTCATACTGACAAGCCCGAGTTTAAATGTTCTGTTTAAATAATGTTTTCCGGGGCGTAAACAGGAGACCCTTAGTCGTAAAGAACGTAAAGAACCAGCGAACGGATTAAAATAACTTCAAACGTCCACAACACTTTCACCCATAACGTATGAAACATATAATCAACTGATTATAGCTTATAGTTGTTTCCATGATCATTTTTATCCAAACAGTTTTCAAGTCTCGTGTCATGAACTGATATAATTAATATATATTTTCAATAAATCTTGGCACTTCATTCATATCCCATACCTTGCTCCCTTACTCCTGAGTGAGTACTGCGCGTGAATGAAAAAGAAAATGGCAAAACTTGAGTAGACTATGTTCAAATGTCATTTGTCATACTGTAAATACGAGTTTTGAAAATTGCAACATCGAAAAACAGTCGCAAACTTGATCATCAACTGGCGACTTCAGTGAAGGTTCATATCGTTACCGTGTTGTATTTTGAACTTTCGGATTAGAACGATGAGAACGAAACTGTTCGATGTTTCTGAAATGAAAAAATATGATCACATAGAAGTTGAATAAAATCGATTATTATGCCGAAAAGGAGATTACTTCTGTTCGATTACTTCTTCTAAAATGGCTATGTAATGACTACTAATACTGTTTTATTTCAATTCAATTGACGAAAATGAGTATAGAAAGGCGTATTAACAACATATGCATGGCACGTGCATACGTGCATACTCCGAAGCAAAAATTATTTCCAGTTCAATGCAACAGATTTTATTTGTATACATGCATATAATTTTCCTTATGCATCTATGTAGTTATAATAAATAAATTGAAAGAGGAACGGCTTCAAAACCTTTTTTTCATTTGCTCGGTTGCTGAAAAAATACGTTTCTGTATTTCACAAAGTTGTTTGTTCAGTATTTGAAAATCTTCACTGCTTGGGTCAAGTGCCGAAAGACTTTGCTGTAGCTCTTTACTTACTTCACGCAATTCCCCAACAGTATTGTATAACTCTTCATCTTCTTTCTGAACGTTAGAATAAAAAATGTCAGTTTAGAATTTTCAATTTGAGGTACTAAAATCAGAACGTGCGTTCGTAAATGTTCACCTTCAAATTTCTTATTGCAATGTGAACCAATAACGACGCCAATTCTAATTCTTCACTGAAAAGGTTTTTTAATGGCACCGATCTAAATCCTGAAAACAATAGAATAGAGAAATTAGAAAATATCAATATAATTTTTCAAACCAGCATGTTAGTTTGTTCTGCAGTTAACAAGACACGTGTACACTCTGGTTTTGATAGAAATTTGCCAAGGGAATGGAATTCTTCATAGAAAAAATTATGACAAATAACCTTATTTGCCCATTTACCAACCTGTTCTTAGACAACGCACTGGCAAGGTACACTGAGCTATAAGATTGGGATATCCAAACATATCTTGATCAAAAACTGCAAACCGTATTAAAGACTGCACTGGGCAGTGAATTGCAAACTCGAATGATTCTTGAAATACCGGATTTAACCCATTTTCATCTGTGTAAAAATACTTTTATTAAAGTCGATGATTTTGTATGAGGCACATCCTTTTAAACAAAACACATATTTTTCTTGCCTTGTTTTGCTGTTTTAAATTTCTGACAGTCGTATTCACATCCTAATATTTCGACTTCAACAAATAGACAAGATATACCTCGCCCAGACTTTGGCAAATGTCGTCCTGCAATAATCTATAACAAATCATCCTCTTTTAAATGTGCTTCACATCGAAGACAAACAAAAAAATTATAATATTTGTTGGAATATTAAAAATTATTCACAGATATAAAAAAATGAAATACGTACTTGTACGTTAATTACCAGTGGATCAACGTCAAGAAGATGGTTTTTCAGATACGGATTGTAATTTGAGTCAGAAAATATTAATGGTTTGAGAACAAATCCACATTGGCCGTTTTCAGCAAATCTCGCTTGATTTAACTGCATTGATTTATCTGAAGTGAAAATACTTATATATGAAATACTTTTTATTTTATTATTTTTAGAATCAATAGTTAATCCTTTGAATAAAAAACTGTGATACGTTACCGGGAGTTTGAAAGTTTAACGCAACAAGCTGACATCCACAGATCCACATTGGAATCGGATTATAATTAGACGAATCGACTCGAGCTCCTTTTGGATATATTCTTGAAAGTTGCCGTTGATTGTATGAAATGGATTGATGAGCTTTCTCCCGGCTTGCAAGTCTTTCTGCCTTGTTCTCGGGAAAAGATGACATTTCGTATGGGGAACCATTCTCTAAAAATAAACATGTCTAACAGAATGCACTTGGCAATGTTCAAAATTACCAAACGCAAAAAGTAAAGCACTCAGTAAGATGCACTTTAGGACTACAACTATACAGAGCATAAATGCTTTAAATTGAAACTAAAATGTAAAAATGAAAACCAACTGAAAATACTTTTTTTCAGATTTAATTATTGCGTCAATATAAAAGCTAGATAAAATCATTTCATCTACTGTTTTGGAAAATATTATTTTGGACGAATACTGAATTGCTTATATTTAAATTAAAACATTAAGCTTTATTATTTATACATAGTCAGGAACGAGTTAATGGAGTAAATGGAGTCCGACTCAGGGGATGTTTCATGTATGTCTATGTAATATAGTTTTTACAGGTGTAGGAAAGACCACATACGTTTATTGAATCTCTCTTCCTTAAAAGCAACTGGTTGGCAATATATTAAAAGATCGGATATTTCAACTGCGTTTCTTTTGTGTATCTCAATGTCTTTCTTTTTTTTGTCTGAAGTGAAGGCATATGCACATTTAAACCATATCGTCATTTATGTAGTGCAGTGACGGACGAAATCAATGTTTCCGTGTTTCAAAAGAAACGTTACGAGCACTCAATTAAAGTATAAGTTTATAATAACTATACATATAGAGATGACAGCACATTTGCACCCACAGATGTTTGCACTCAAGTACATTTACACTCGCGGTCATTTGAATTCATGGATATTTGCTCCCAAAATTATCCTTAACTCACAAATATTTGTATTTCAGATAATCTTTATTTCTTTATTATATATATTGAAAATCAAGACCGCTTACAAATTGTAAGTATAATTAGTTAGAGCCATTACAAGTAATGGTATAGTAAGAATCCTCTTCAATTTAATGTAAACATATTTTGAAAGAAATGGACGCGGGATTTGCAGGCTATATAATTTAGTGTCTAGGCCCTACATTCATATAGCAAGAATGTTTGTATAGTATCTGGCTATCGTTTTTCTCAATTGCCTCTTTTACATAGAAAATCCAGGATAGCATATTTTCGTTGGTTTCCGCAGCGAGATCGTAATCAGACAAATGTCCCGCGCATTTCAAACGAAAATGAAATCTTCGCATTTCTTTTCCAGCTGGTACATTTTCTGAATAACATGTTTGTGTCAACCGCAATCTACTTATATTACTATCGAAAGGAAACATATGTCAAAAAGATTTTGCCGCTTCCGCGTTGCTTGCAACAATCATATCAATACTTTTTTCGTGGAATCGAAAATTTGCTTTGGGCAAAAGCCTGTGAGAAAGCTGTGAAATAACTGGTTTAATTTACTACAACATTGAATTTTTGCAACTCTCCGAGCAAATCCACAACCTAATTAAAATACTAAATCGTCAGACTTACATAAAAATACTAGAAAATCTTAGATTTTGTGTCAGCCCTGTTACTGAAGAATTCCATGATCTATTCAAATCTAAAGTTTCTGAGCTCGAAAATTTGTTCTTATCGACGAAATATGACTTCACTCGGCTAGTTTCATGAAAGTTACAACCGAGCAAATAAATATATGGACTCGACGGCCACATAACTGTGCCAAGGAGACTATATCGGGGTGAGATAACCATATTTTCAACGGCAGTATGGCGCGAAATTTCTTACATGTCACAGGCCCAGCAACGAGTTCTCTGAGCAACATGATGGACAAGCGTCCTAAATCTAAATCCATTGACACATTACTTGAGACTAAGCAATTTTACCCCAAAACGTCGTCCCTAAATCAAGACTGACAACAACATTTTAGCAAAACGAGCGCTATGGACACTTCTAATAACGGAAGAAGCTTTACCTCCGCAAATGTTTTTAATCGACAAGACTAGCTTCCGTCTATCGTCGTTTTGCAAATTTTATGTTGAAAGTATTTCCAATACTTCGTGAATTACTTTTATGACTTAGACTGAATAGACTACAATATACAACTACTTCAGCCTAGCTTATCCACCATTTGGAAAATCACACAAAATTTGTTATTAGTACATTTGCATGGTATCTTGAACATAATTTCAGAGAGTAAGTATTATATAATTAGAGTTAAACCCACATTTTCTGATTCGTTTGCCGTTTCTTGTGATAGGATTTCCTCAACGAAATTGCTGGGAAACCAAGCTCCTTTTTTTCCACCATAGTCTCCGCGCCACCTATTGTTCAAAACTGGTTTTACTTTTCCGCATAAAAATTGCGTTGAAGGGCAAGTATAAAATAAGAACTCGATTCGCATGTTACGAGGTCCTAATATTTTAAAGACAATATAGTAGAATATTAAGATTTCTGTCGATCTGTAATTCACGCTGCATACTGGGTTTTTTATCAGAGAATGTTTTGGACAAATAAAAAAAAATTGTATGGAACATTTACGCGAGACAAACTAACTAACATTGTGTGTACGAACAAGTGTTTGAGACGCAATTGCCAAACGGTCGTTTGTATTTCTGCGCGTTGGTCTTGTTCGATCTCAGATGTAAGTAACGCTTTCAAATTTCAATTTGACGATAGCAAGAATCTTATATCTTACCATCCCCAATCGTCTTTTACTACGTTCGTTATTATGGCATGTTTACAAAATGAAAGTTCATCTTCACGATCGGCATGATAATCGAAAAGTGATTTCACAGTTACCGTGAATGGATTTGCCTGAACATAGACCAAATTGCCGTTTTTTTGCTCATATAGCTCTGCATCCTAAAACAACAAAATATTTATTTTGCCATTTCCACTGTATAATATTCTATACTATATTTAATTCCAATATATATGAAAACTAACGCAGGTTTAATTTGTACTTCTCATCGGAACTCACAAAAATTGTTCCGTTTTGCAAACGAAATGGACACATGTAAATTTTTCACACGATATGCATTGTAAACTATAGTCCCTATGATATTAAATATTCCCTTGTAAACTTTCGATGATTTCCCTCGTGACAGGATATCTCAACTTCGTGTTTTTATAAAGCGAGTTCTTTCCGTAAAATATGACGATGTCACACAAAGTTTCGAAATTTCCATTCCCGATTCTGTACAATCTTCCATCTACGTCAACTTTACAATGTTTAACATTTCCCTTTGCTCTGAGAATTTTAAAAAAAGTTTCGTAATCATCATGTATGGTTCAGATACAAGAGCAAAGTTTTCAAAAGTTTTTTAAACTATGTCAACATGGCTTAATACCCTGAGAAAGTTTAAAACATTAACCACAGAATATCTCTTCTCCTTTCAATCACTAAAATAAAAATAAGTTTACAGCGAGTGAATTTTTAATGATTAATTATTAGTGAACATACAATAACCTGAAAGATATGGTGTAACCGACTGTGTTGAGTTCACGTTTACCACTTTTTCGAACAAGAAATACATCATCCTTATCCATGCGCATCAAAATAGTTTCTGCGGTGGAACGATCAAGGTGTTCGTAGTACCATCTATACATGAATGTATCGAAATTAACTTGAGCATTGTGGTAAGTTGTGGCTGCTCGACAACCATTTTCAAAATTATACACTTGTTCACGAATATTCTACTGGCGAGAATTTTACCAAACATTACGCAAAACAATTACTAGTGAGAGTGAATTCTTGCTTTTTTACATTTCGTGCAGGCTCTTGCATCCAAGTAGTTAGGTGATTTGTACTCATTTGTGTATACCTTGTCGAGGTTATTTTGGCACTGGCGAGAAAACGAAATTCAGGCACATTGCAACGTTCAGTGAGTTTATATCATTCACATGCACTCACTAAAGACAGTTATCGTTTACACCAGTGGTTCTCAACCGCCGGTCCGCGGAGCAGTGCCGGTCCGCGACAACCTTGCTGCTTGTCCGCCAAATATATTTAAATAAAGATATATTATAAGCAAATTGCAAAATAAAAAGTATTGACGGCATGTCCATCATTTTTGTTATTTTTTAAATCCTATTGATACGGGTCTTCGTCTAACAACCAAACTTGGTGAGAGGTCCTCTGTCCATTTAAAGCCCTGAACGGCTGGATGTTCGTTAAGTCTATGACCTCATAACGGCGGTATAGTCACAACGGAGGAGTTTGATAGCACAGGGTTTTTCAAACTTTTTTTCGCGACCTCAATCAAAGACTACAGATACTCGCGAACCCACTACCATAAACGTTCAGCAACTTCTAAAAGCAGTATATTCATTTTAATTCGCTCAATGGGAACAATGTGCTTGTTAATCCACTGCAAGTGGACGTGAACATTGGCCCAAAAATATATGAACGATCCCGCAATGCGCGGAAAAAACGCGGAGTCCTCAGAAAGTTTGATAAAACATGAAATCATATGAAAACCACATTGTAAACATCTCTGAGATTAGAATTACAAAGGTTCTTGGCGAAACATAGACTAACTTGATAAAACGTGGTAGATTGTAAGAAAGCGTGCGATACTACTTTTAGTTCAATGTTAACATGTTACCGATTGCTCCATGAATAATTCCATGAATAATAAGTGAAACGGAGCATGAAAGTAAAATAGGAAAAACGAGTACGGATCACATCTTAGTAAGTGCCTTTCATTGTGCTAGAATTTATTGTTGGTTTGTGTTTGACCGTTTGGAACGCTTCGAAATTATGTATGAAACGTCTAAAATACGATAATATTGCAATACGAAAATGATCCTTTTTTGGCGGAGGCGATGTGAACAAAACATATTGCCTCCTTGATTTAAGACACGCGCGCGAATTAACAAAGCGCTTTCGCAACTGATCGAAACCTAAGGTCATTAATAGGCCAAGACACGCCCTGGCAATTAATACATTATACTTGTCAAACACCTAATTAGAGGCCGATCGCCAAATAACTCAACTTTGCTTTGTATAACCAAGCGGCTACACAGGTACATAATAACAAACCAACCAACATCATTTCTCGCAGCCTGGCAAAAAATCCGGTCCGCGAACCAGCGGTGGGACCACTGGTTCAGCCTGCATTTAATGACGAATGAAAAGATAAGGACTAAGGTCAACTACTCATTCGGATGTAACATGATCAAAAAAAAAGGAGAATACTATTGGCGTTCGTAACACCGTCGGGCCTACCCGCCGACCAGCACAAATTTTACTTTCAAAGCCTAGTCACTTGTGTGCGCATGTTTAACAAAAATTGGGCGACCCCGGAAAATCTTCACGCGACCCCACCCAGGGTCGCGATCCACAGTTTGGGAACCACTGTGATAGCACACAGTACAGAACCCGATTGAGAACTTCGCAGTTCGCACGTTCCGCAATTTGAAAGTAGGTCTATAAATTAGCGAGGTTTGATAGTAAAATGGGGGCAAACCAGCAGCAAAGTATTATTCAGTTCCTTCAAAAGAAACCCAGCGGTGAAAACCAAGTTAGTGGTGTTGACAGGGCAGAGGGAGAAACTGCTACTTCAACTTTACAACATGCCCCGATACGACCTTGCAGCAATGTTGATATTGATATGTATCACGCAGAAACAAGCAAAAAACGAAAAGGAGACTTTACTAGGAAGTATATATGATAAAAAAGTATATGGGCTAGGTTTCACTATTGCTCCCAAAAGCGAAAAAGTACCGCTTCCCATGTACCTAGTCTGCGCCAAAATAAATGACGCAATGGAACCCGCAAAGCTAACGCGACATTTTCACATGCAGCATCGCAACCTCGTTGAAAAGCCTCCTGCGTATTTCATTGTACTTGTGTAGTAATTGCATTCTTTTGATCATGTTTCGTTTTCATGACATTTTCGGTTAGTTTTGAAGGTCCGCCGGTCCACAAAATTTTTTTTGAAATGTTACCGGTCCGCGAACTGAAAAAGATTGAGAACCACTGGTTTACACCTATTCACAAGTCTTCCATCTGATGTAACTAAATTAATCAGATTTTCCAGTGTTATATCAATACTCACCCTTTGCTGATATGGGCATTTGTCTGTGGTACTGCATCAGTAAGAAGCAATTCGAATCCAATCGATTCGTTTTTTAGAGGCTCGTGAAGATAATGACATATAAGACTATAAAGGCTGTCGAAATGGTTTTCTGATACGAGATAATATTCTATCAAACCTCCGACCAGTTGTTGGGAATGAATTCGACAGTGATGAACTCTTCCCTTGAACCTGACATAAAACAAAAATTTTGCATAACCCCTTTTTTGACTATTACCTAAATATTGAATATTCATAAATAAAATTATCAAATATATCTGATTTCAAGACATATATATCTGACAATATATCTGACAGTCAAGACATTTTTTTCATGTTCTTCCGAATATTGCTTTTTTTTTTTATCTTATTATCCACCAACACAAATAGTTAGTTCATCAACTGAATACCGAACGCAAGAAAGCCCTATTTAGGTTACCAAAATGAAAGAGTGTAATTTCCAATGAAGGTTGAACTATCTCGAATTACAAAACTGCCGTCAGGACCAGCATATTCTCGCAGCAGCCTCTCAATTGAGCCTCAATCTTTGGATCCATGATACCAATTTTCAGCATAGTGGAGTTCAGAAATTGCAGAAGTCAACTGAAAGAAAATAGAAAACTTGATTACTCTCTAGGGCAGACATGGGCGAAGAACGGCCCGAGGGCCAAATCCATCCCGCTAGGTAATTCAATCTGTCCGCGCGGTGCTGCCACGACCACACTGAAAATAAATTTTGATGTTTTAGTTAAAAATAGATCAAAGAATTGGTTGATATTGCGGTTTCATTTAGTTTTGGTACGAGGTTTATTGTTTTCCATAGTTGCTTTTGTAACACTGTAAACATTGTTCATAAAATGTAACTCTTTACGTCATACATACATTGCCCGCCACTCATAAACGATGTCAGAGCCAAGGTATTGGTCCGGAAATTATCATTTTGAATATGAGAGATCGCAGCCCTGACTATCCAACGGTTAATTTAGGGCCAGCTTTATAAATTTTTATCACTGATATTTTAGCATTTTTTTTTAAATTTTGTTCGTGCCTTTTCGGGTCTTTTGTGACTTTGGGACCCGCGAGTCAGTGGTTCGCCATCCCTGTTATTAGACCATTCCTAAATTAAAAAAATAGGTCGTTTTGAAAGGTATTTCTCGTGAGTTTACATATTCTCAATCAAACTGCTATTTATGTTCATGTGAACTCGTTTGTAAGCACATAAAATGAGCTTACAAAATCGAAGACATGATTGTTCAATTATCAGATATAGCCGCAGAAACAGATTTAAATATTCTGTATTTCATGAAAGAAATCGAATAGCAAGGATTTACGGTAAAAATTTATCTAGATATACATATTTTTGCTTTCTACTTACAAAGCGGTGTTATCTTCATTTCCAAATGAAATATCAATTGCTCCACTTCCATCTGCAAGATCACAGGTACACTGATCCGTATCGCCACCCTTACACACAGCCCCTTCTATCTCAATTCCCCGCAAAAACATACCAAAATAACAATTTTCCAAGCAATATTCATTGCTGTGTGTTACATGCAAGTAATATATGCAAGTAAAATGATCATGTGACGAATTGTAACACTGTTTGTAAATCTCCGTTTGTTTGCATTATATTCATTTGCGGAGCCTTAACTGCATGCAGTTTACCTAACAATGAGTAAATACGGTACGTTACCGTCAGACAATAGTATACGCAAATTAGAAAAATTCTATAGTAGTGAATCAACTAGTAGCGACACCGATATTGCAAGCCGCTATTAACAATGCAGTTGCCACACACTTTTTAAGTATGATTTCTCTACCGACTTACTGTTTTTAACAGACTGGTTGTCATTGGATTTATTGGCTCGACAATTGTGTTCTAACCAATCCAACGGAATACTTCGTGCCTACATGACAATTGTGGAATACTGTTATTTTTTATATAATTTTTTTGTTGTTTTAACAAATATTTTAGTCCCAAGGTCCTTAATCGGATATATTTTTCCAGCAGGAAATTCACATATTTATTCAGTGAGGTCGTTTACCACATACAACATTGTTGTAAATGTAACGTCTTATGTTGCATGATGCCGTAATAGATAGTATGTGCTTTCGTTAGATATGTGAACTCGCAATCGGTTTTAGTCATTTGTATTTACATTTCTACATCAAAATCTTTTTTTTTCAGATTTCTTTTCGCGAGTTTAATATTTTAAAATATTCTTAATATACCATATTCGTAATATATAATAAAAAAATTAAAGCCAAATTTTTACAGAAGATAAATTAGAATGTTAAACAAGAAATTAAAGATTGTGAGTTCTACGTAGTATTTTAGCATCATTTTGGAGAAATAATAATTTTTGAAATGAAACTAATGTACATCACCAACTTGATTGAGATAATACATACCAATAGTTTTGCTATTATAAAAGATTATAAAAATGCATAGTATTTATTGCACATATATTAAAGTGTGAACGGTTCCTCGTCACGTCAGGTCAACTTTCTTTGGATAATCGTATTCAAATATTATCATAGTCTCTTCCAGACTCCCCTTTGCATTTGTAGACAAGGAACATGACCCCATCCTGTTGAATAAAAACATCTATGGACATCTATCTCTCTTGCGAGAATGAATATGAACATACTCGAAATTTTCCATTGTAAATATACCTTATGCAATAAGATCATAAACCACAAGTGTCCATGAAATATATTTACCGGCATTAAAGTGAAAGTTCTATTTACAAAATGAAAAAGAAATTTTTGATAATTGAATTTGAAATAATCAACCCTTAAAATGTTATTGATTTCTGCAGCTTCATTTATTTCGTTACGAAAAATTTTTATTACAAAAATGTTCACTCTCGAAATACCTTTATTAGTCCTGGTAACGAAGACCAAAATTCCTTGTTTGGGATCAATTCGGAACCAGCAGCATCAGTTGTTATCTTCCGAAATATAATTCCACCAATGAAGTAGATAAAAAGAACAACGAAAAATCTGAAAATGAGCAAAATTATTAAAAAGAGATGAGTTACTTATCAGAATCGATTCGAATATATATTTCAATATCAGACTTACATGATTAAAAATATTGACCCTCCACTAAGTCCTCCTCCACCCCCACCACTCGAACCTGGACATAATGCTGCTCCAGAAAATTGGAAGTTCTGCAAAACAAATTTACATGATGAAGCTATCGACCAAGGTTTTTGGCGCTCCAAAAGTGTTCCTATATGGAGATAATTAATTTATTCGCCTACTTCATATCAAGTTGTGTAAAGAGACTAAATCCTATGGGCAGGCGGTATATTTACTTGGCCAACACGGACAGTGCCCGAACTCGTAATAGATTAAAATAAGGAAATTGTAATAAAATTATGGCCTAACCCTAACCGAGTACACACACTACGAGAGTACCAGGTTTTTGATATATTCATGATAGTGAAAACGTTCATTTAATTCGCAGTATTCTTCTGACAAACAATAAAATGTCAGCGAATCAACAAATAAATGATGCGAACACCTGCTACAAGTAATAAGTAGTATAAAATAATCAAGATATAAAAAAAACCACACAGCCCGCTTATTCGGTCTTGTCAACAAACCACGACATTCATTTGCCACCCTCTCTGGCTATAGTTATTACCCAATCACGTCTCGGACTTGAATAAGCGACATACCTACTATACCTTCTATAAATACCGTAAACCACATCGATAACTAGTTCTGTATTATAAGAATCAAACTTCATCTTTACTTACGTAATTAGTAAAAGAGGAGTATAATCCTTGAGCTGTTAAGCTGTCGTCCTTCGCTTTATTGTCACACGAAAGAATCACAGTGGGTGAGCTGACAGGTAAATTGAATATTTACATTAAATTTACATTGTCCAGATACAATTTTCATTTTGGAAAACTTTTTATTTTATTTTTTAAATCTGAATATTTTACAATAGACTCACGAACTTCCGTCTGATGACGTGTAAAACAGTTTTAAACTTCCACTGTCATTTTTCCATGTCGCGCCGCTTTGTTGTCCAATGTCATAAAATTGTTTACTTTCATCGTTATATTGAAGTGTCTAAACGTAATAGATTATTTCATTCACGAGTATACACCATTGGCATGTACAAGCTTAATTTTGAAATATTATGGTGAATCATACTTTTTGCGGTACTCCCGTAGTATGTAAACCAAGATGACGGACACTGGAACGTAGTATGGGTACCAGGTTAGGGTTAGGCCCTCACTTCAGGTACAAATACTACGGGAGTTTTTTGGCTAGTCTCCGAACTTGTAATATAACTGAAATAAGGAAAATTGGAATAAAATTATGGCCTAACCCTAACCTGGTACACATACTATGTTCCGGTGCCCGCCATCTTGGTTCACATACTAGGAGAAGGCCCTTTTTCATATTACGCACTCGAGGGTTCCAACTATATTTAGTATATTGAAGTTTTCGTGCAGAATGTCCAATTGTTTCGCAGTAACGTTATTGTCAGATACACACTTCTGATCAAAATAATCGATACGTAACACAAACTTAATACTATAATATTGTTGCAATGCTAGTCGCCATTGAATTACGGCAAGTCCGGAGATGGATCCATCTTGTGATGTGAAATCATAGCAAGGATTGTAGGCGTACATGTAGTAGCCACCAGGATCCATTACTTTGTCAAATCTAAATGTAGAATATTGTTACCAATATACTGTTCTAAAAAAAGGGAAGTTCTAAGACAGAATATAAAATTATGGTGAGGAAAAAGTTCATCAATATTTAAAGAAGTACTTTATATTGAAAGTGTTCAATAAATATTTTGGTTCATTTTGGACAAAAATCAATCAATCCTCATTTATTTGATGTCATTTATTTTGTTATGTCGTTATATTCACAGTCTGATAATTAATGTAAAAATAACACGTAGTATACATTGTATATTTATTTACTTATTCATATTTATTTACTCTTAAATTTCTTTTCTCTATATATCTGTTATTTCATAGAAAAAGTATGTAATAGCTATTTTGTGATTTTCTTATTTTCCAAAATTTTTATATGCATGTATCATTAAATTGTTTTGCTCCTACGTTTTCTTCCTCGTCTTGAAAATAATAGCAATTAATAATCAGAAGCATCTACATTTACTAAATTTATCCGTTAATCTGAATCCGCGTTGCAGGTGTTTTGCTTAAAGACCTTTCGAGGTCACTTGCGACTCCTGTCACACAGTTAAAGTTTATCTATTTTTGTTTGCTTTGCATTTACCCTATTTTTTGTAATATATTATATTGTGTTAAAAAATAAATGCTGATTGATTGAATAAACCGATCAATGTATCTATTGTAAAAGAATTCGTTTTCAAAAAATAAATTGAAATATGCAAATTACAGTCACTGATATAATGCTTTTCACAGCGCTTAGCTGTAATATTATCGATAATTACTTTTTGACACAGAGAACAACTAATAATTCTGCCTGTAAGCATGTATCATTTATTGGCTACTCTTACATGTCAAACAAGAATTCACAATATCCTTTCCTGCATAAATGCTCGCCACAATTATTATCTTTACAATCGAATAAAAGTTTAAGTTAAATTTGCGTTTATGTAATTAATAACGAATCAAATATCAAAAATGCACATAACTTAGCTCCGTAAGAAAATAAAACTATATATAAATACTTACAACGGTGTTTTATCTTGCTTCCCGATGGACACCTCTACCGTCGACGAGATCGCATTTACATGCATCGGTGTCACTACTTTTGCACACTTGCTGTGCCAACACATACCTAAATAAAATAGCGAGTCCCAGCCACCAAAGAAACATGACAGCAACCAAACCAACCTAACAACTTTATTTAATACTGATTGCTGGGATATGGTTCGTACCTTGTACACAGTCGCTCGTGCTTCTATTTGCTGTTCTATAAGCATGTCGTGCAGAAAACACACTTATCCTACGCTCCAACCTATTTGCCTAAATCAAGCTTGACAAATATTTCTCTATATTGCTAAAGCTTAGTGTCAACTTTATGTTGTCGGATTTTGAATAAAAATTAACGACACGTGAATATATTTATATATAAATAAAGTGAAGATATTCTCTACCAAATACCTATTTTTGTAAAACGGTAAACATCTTTATGTTCATTCAATTGCTGGTTTTGATGGCATTGTGATATATTCAATTTTAGTGCGATATGAAATAGCTAAAATTGAAAACAATTCACAACCAACTGTTTCCAAACCTAGGTCGCCAAATACTTCAGTTGTCCCGCCATGTTTTCTACAAAAATATGGGTACTCCCGTAGTATAACCTATGTACCAGGTTAGGGTTAGGCCAGAATTTTATTCCGAATTTCTCTGTACTTTCCGGTTGAACTGAGAATATTTTAGTTCTATTACGAGTTCGGGGACTGACTGTGTTAGCCAAGTGAATAAACCCCCTGCCCATAGGTTTCAGTTTCTTTATACAACTTGATGTAAAGTAGCCGAACAAAATTAGATACACACATATTGGTACATACACTTCTGGAGAGATAAAAAATGCTGCAATCCAATGGGATCATTATGAAATTACCACTTATCTCATATATATATATTCCTATTTTATCGATTTGGCAGAGAACACGGGGTTATTTTCGCTGTATTTGGGCGACGGGAATATTTGAGCGACATTTTACTGTCGCCCAAATAGTTTGAGCTTTATTTTCTATATGAATCCATCGAGCAAAAAATCTGAAACTTTTTGTGGTTTTTAGCATTACCCTCAACTATCGCCAAATAATTTTGGATATGAAATTCGAGCAAAAAACTCTGGTTTTTGTCGACAGTTTCTAGGCCTAGCTATATTTCCTGTAGTGATTTTTGCCGAATTGTGGCCACAAATATATATCATGATCTATCTTATATATATCTTTTCTAACCCGATTATCTTTTGACCAGAATTGGAGGATTAGCGGGATAAAATATCCGCTATCGTATTGTATTTCAATAATTCACCGGAAACTTATCTGAGACTTGGGCACTGTTATGGCATATTTCATCCTGATAAAATGTGCAAACTTCAGACGAGACTTATGAGTGAAAAATAGTCTTTGTCTGATCTGTCAGGAGCGATGAGAAGTTGGTTTTAGTTATCGATTCAAGTACTTAAGGATGCGGGACATGTTATTATGTAGTACAAAGTAGTATGCTATTATGTAGTATGCTCTGAGATATCGTATGCAAAGAAATAGTTTGGGATAATGGGAAAATTTATCACTTCGAGTCTGCAAAGTATCTCGCTACCTAATTATGGAATACACAAAAATATATGGAGCATTCGTGATATGTACTTTTTGCATGCTAGTGTACTTCGTTCAAATACAATTTTTTTGCAAATAATCATGTGTGGCAAGGTGTATACCACCGTGCCTATTTTATACAGCGAACTACTTCAAGTTTACTCGTGACGCGGTTTATTAGTTTTTTTATTTAACTATTTATCCAGTATACTTGCGTGATTACCTTACAGATCTTCCGTACAACGGAAATTTCGTATTTTGCGTTTTTAAATTAATTCATGACAACATATTACATGAACATCTCTCTTATGAAGCCAAAATTAATTTCACTCAGAAAACCGTATGACGTCACTATGATTTTTTACAACGTTGGAAATACATAATACTAATTACATTAACTGGCGTAACTAATTTCCGACTATCAAATGAGCAAATGAGTTACGGTAACCTCTAGTACATTGTGAGCTATTTTGAACGCATCCCACTCGCAAAAATACATTACTTGGAAATCGGAAATTGAACGCTGCACAGTTGAAATTCAGATTACATAGAGCAGGGATGGCGAACCACTGACCCGCGGGTCACAAAGTGACCCACCGCGTTTAATTCCTGACATAGAGCTTATTAGCTTCACAATTTATTCTAACGAACTGTGGCATACTTGAAAGCGCTGTGATCTTTTTAGCGGACAGTATTCCTAATTTACGAATGGGATACAACTTGATATTGAACCTCATGGAATGGTAGGAATTAGGACCACTTTCAATACCGCAAGTCTAAGTCGCTCATGCCGATGCCGAGTTATTTCGTTTCCACTTTTATTCCCTTTGTTCTCCAGTAATAATTATCACGGTCATCAGGACACGAAACATTGCATTCGATGGGAAAGTTCATTGCCTAACTAGGCCGGGGATTACTAGGCCGCCGATTCTTCGTCTCGTTTCCGGAATGGTAACTATATTTGTTTAAAAAATGGTTAATTATTCAGGTGATGGTTTGATTTAATGATGTCAAGTACCAAATTACTATAGTTTTACCTTGCTCATATAAATACTTTTAATTGCTAATACAACATATTATCGCTTGAAAACTTAACAATTACGGCAAAAATTGCTTTTTTGATAACATCACCATCAATCATAATGCGATATTTTCCAATTTTTTGCCTAAAGTTGATGAAAAGCACGTGCAGTGCACTTATTATATTCAAATATATTTGAATACAACAAAAAAAAAACGACATCGAAGGCGGAAAATTAAAATAATTGATGAAATCGTTGTAAATTCGAAATGCGATAACAAGTTTCCTAATCCCATTTATTTGTGAATTTCAAAATTTTAATATTTTTTCTAGCCATCCAATATCATTAAATAATATACCGTTGAATGAATGGTACCAACATTTTTGGTTTTTATTATTATATCAAAAGTTTTGTCCAAAAAACGATGGAAAAATATATTTTGAAGCCAGTTTTCTCGAAAACTATTCAATGAATTTTAAATAATATACTATTTTTGTTTTTGTTTTATTGAAATCTATTCAAATATACTATAATTTTCAATACAACTACAATAGAACAAATTTTTCATTTTGGAGTCAAATGTCAAATAGGTGATTGAAACCACTCCCTAAAAATATAAATACAATTATTTCACATCGACTGGAGAAAATGTTTTCAACGTTGACCTAAAATTTGCTGATATGTGTTCGAATTTTAACCCATGATTTCGTAGATTTCAGCAATATGTCATATCCCAGATAATCCCAACTATGAAATTATGGAAATTTTTTCCTCTGTTATCTAGAAACCACTATGAATTTTTTTTTTCAAAATACTGTACCGCTATTGAATCTATTTTCAGGTTACACTTTGGCCTACGTATATACGCAATATCACAAAATACTCTTTATACTTCCGTGTGAGGGCAATGAGTATGAAAATATAGGCAATCAAAATGAACGGCGGATCAAGATCATACCGTGCAGCGAGCGATCATTTGTGACGCCAAAATAGCAACATATCATGCTGTAAAAAAGGGCCAGGCCTCAGACACGCCTCAAAACATGCAAAACCACTGTTCTCGGCTCTTTCAGGGTACAAATTGTAACCGGTGTTTAATTTACCTTACAAGCAAATCATTTAGCGGTAGCTGTGAACGTTTTTAATGAAGAACAATGATTAAACAGCCAATGACTATATCTATTTCTTGCGGTGTCGACCATATCCAATAATGTTCCTCATTTCCGCAAATAGGCTAAAAAAAGTAGTCCCTCGGAATTGGGCGACGACGATTGGGCACCAACTCGACTATACTTTAAACGAACTGTATTACTTGCGTGGAATTTTTTCATATCATTTTTTTTTATCGAATACAGCTAAAAATAACGCTGTGAGTAGCTCACTATATGCCACAGAAAACGAGGGGCCCTACTACAGCAAAAATAGCATGTAACCTTAATGCAGCAAATAGATGCATATATTCATTTAAGCATGATGAAACAGATTATACGGACTATGCGATATTGTTTATGAAAAATCAACTACTGTTCGATATTTGTATTCGTTGCCTCATTTAACGCCGGAGGAATTCGTTTATGAATGATATATTTCTCACCGGCTGGGTCATACGAATTCTGGAAAATAACGTCATTAGTATCTTTAAAACAGGGTTGATTAACGCAGACAGCATTATATAATTTTGGAAATGATTGAAAATGAATTGAATGGGAAAAGTTCAAAAGATTTTAACCGCCAACAATTTTGGTGCAAACAATTACAACGTAGATTAAGCATCATTCGCCCTTTTCAAGAAAATGCTCGAACACAATACAACCCAGCCGGGAACTCATTTTAAAAACGAGTGAAGTTTTGACTGACCCGTTGCATGTAATATAAGATTATATTCCGAAACAGGAGGGATTTTTTTTTTCTGATTATTTTTCAAATTGAAACTCAATTAAAACCAAGAATGATTCAAAATAGATGTGATTGATAGTGTATAGCAGGGGTCTGGAACCTTTTTGGTCAAGAGAGCCATAAAAGATACATATTTTCAACTGCATTTCCGTGCGAGCCATACAGCATTTCGTCATTTAATCAGGCCCAAAATTATTACTCAAAGGTCAACACATACAATGCCAATATACATTTTATGTGGCTTATGATGCTCACATGCGGCACAAGTTGAAATGTACGATACTCATCACCCTCCCTTCGTTTAGGCATCTCCGTAGTATTTTACCTATCTAAACATGAAAAATACTGTAGCCAGTAGGCTACGCACAAACGGACAAAAAGTTTTTCTCCATTGCTCCGCGGCTTTGTGATGTCACCAAATATGTTCCAGAATCCCTTACTTTTGTCACAATGCCGTCAGGTAATTCTCTTACATAACATAGACATACGATGGGCGCGCGTTCTCGAACGTATTGGCAATTTTCTGCCGAATTTGGCTATAAATGAGAAATTTCGTACCAATAATAGCTTAGCTTTAGAATATTAGATTTTTCTGGGAGCCATATGCCGCCGCCAAAATAGCCATTTATGGCTCGCGAGCCATGGGTTCCCGACCGCTGATGTATATATAGCAAATAATAACAAAAAAATATGTTTAATGAATTGATCAAGTCGAATTCATGTCTATTCAACGACATTATCCTAAATGTAATATTTTTCTTATCTTGTGAATTGCTGGTACAACTGTAATAATATCTGTTATAGTAATGATGCATCATTATTAACCTAAAATGAAAATCTTGATATGTAACTAGATTTTTTAATGTTGTTGCTCAGTAGATGAATTTCATATTCTGAAGTTTGCAGATAACTCTTGCTACGCGTAAAGCCCTAAAGAATTCTTTTGAAAATCAAAAACCAATTGGGTGATTTTTTCAGAGCTCCTCAATAATTGACAAAACAAATGCTTTTATTTGTTTTTTTTCTTGTATTCCTCATGTAATTTTGATCAATTTCGTTTTGTCTTTATGTCGACCGCAGTGATACAAATATTGAACAAGATTGTATAGTGGTGGTCACGCCAACTCCAAACGGTGTCCACTTGGATCACAGTGTGCCACAAATGTTGATACTAGAATTACCTTGTGAACGCGGTCTTTTTCTTATTATGCTCTGACGGGACGGCACCTTCGGGAACGAATATTACAGCCCGTGTTCTCCAAATCCCCATAAACAACAGTCTACTTGACCGGAAACAAACAAATGTATTATAACTTTGAAAACGTTCAACTGTCGCTCAAGGATTGCAAAATCAGGTCGATCACAATAACACTCGCCGGACAGTTGGTGAGGTACGGAAAAGCCGGTAATTAACTTTGGTGTTACTCGGGTATAAACTAATGCAGTACCTATAGATTTCTAAACAATGAGAAAACATAATTGTTACACCTAAAGCAGTGGTACTCAATCTTTTACTGACCGCGTACCACCGACAAAGCTCCTTTTTTGGCGTGGGGAAAAAGACACAAGAAACGTGCTATGGAAGTATTTTATTATGTGTCCCTACATCCTTTGTGGCGTAACACGCAAAACGGACAAAAACATGCCCATATCTAGGCTTACCATTCGTCCCGGTTTAGCCGGGACAGTCCCGGATTTGACAAGCTGTCCCGGCGTCCCGGCCGGTTGACTCGATGTCCCGGTTTGTCAGCACGGTTTTCATGGGTAAAAAATTCAAATTCATTATTATTACAAATTTTTTTTTAACGGTGACAGCCCATTTACCACTGTTTTGCGACACACTTTGCTAGTTCAGAGAGAGAAATCGCTCTATTGTTATGTCACAATTGGTATATGTTTTAATGTGTTTTCTGGCGTTAACTGCAATGTCGTTAAGTTGTCGAAATGCCAAAAAGAGAGTACAAGTTTTCTGATGAGTTGGAGAAAGATTTTCCTTATTTGAAGCAAACTGAAGGAGGAAAGGTACACTGTACGCATTGCAGATCTGTTTTTCTATTAGTCAGGGCGGACGTTCAGATGTCAACGATCATGTCCAAAGCAGGAAGCACAAAACATTGAGGCATCGACTCGACTGACCAATTTTGCCATAACAAATTCGGATGATTCTGTGTCGTTGGCAGCCAACATTTACCTATCACATTGCTATTCATGACCAAAGTTTTGACTGCACCACTAAATTAATTTCAAATTTTTTTGAGGCTAAATTTGCATTAACTTGTAAATATACACAGTTAGAATTTCTGATGTCCGCTGTCTGATAAGCGGATTCGCTGATTTTGCACGTTTAGCCAGAAATGAATGAGAGTTGGTGCATTGCTGCGCTGTTCTCCTCTGAATTTAATGATGATTTACTTCAAGCTCGAATGGCAACAAAACGCAGAAAAGTTGATGCTAAGTGCAAAGGGTTCAATGGCGCTGAAAATATTCAAATGGAATTTTTTGAGATGCAATGAGGAAATAAATCTATATTCTATTCGAGAGATGTATCACTGCTTGATTTTTAATATAAAAGTATCATCCGTTCAGTTTCAATTTTCTGAAAATATGTGCGGCCCGCCAATGACTCGCAACCCTTAATTTTGGCCCGCGGGCGACAAAAGGTTGCCGATCCCTGCCGTAGATGTTGCAAATATTCTGTCAGAGGTGAAGCTAAATTTGCAGGGAAAAAATTTGTATTTAAAAAGAATGTTTGCGATTTTTACGAGAAATGTCAATCGTATATAGAGCTGCACGATGAAGCCTACAATGCTACCAGGCCACACATATGGACAAATTTGAAGAGTGAAATAAACTGGATTGAAGTGTTTGGTCTGCAAAATTGATAAATGATATGTTTGGTTAGCTGATCAGGTTTTGAATAGCGATGCACTTTTCGACGAATACTGATAAAGAGATATTTATCTGAGCATGGTTCAAATGCAATTTGACTTACTTTGCCGGTTGAAATTAAGTGGACAGAGATGTTTAACGTTTTTTCTAACAGAAATATTAGCATTTCGAATTTGCAGCAAATTGGTTGATTTTGTTTTTCGGCATCTGTTGAAAGGATTTTTTCCATTGTTAAAAAATTTTGGTCCGAAAGCAGGTGCAGAATGCCAGAAGAAAATATAAAACCACTCCGTAACCTGCAAATTTAATGGTGATGTCTCTTGTTATCAGTTTTATGACAAAATCAAAACAAGAATTTTTGAGAAAGGTTCCATCTGCGGACAAATACTTTTGGTCTAAATGAATAATACAAACTAATTTTTTGTGTTTTTTCTAATTCAATGATCAGTAGAGATTTACAGCCGTATATACCCGCAATAGCATGGTAGACGTTCCAATATTATCAAGACTGGCAATCGACCGAATGTTTGCCAAATCGCTCCGTCCCGGTTTTTTGTTTCAGATTTATGGTAAGCCTACCCATATCGCTTCATTTAAGGCGGGCGATAGTGGGCGAGGGCGATCTCTAGAGAGGTTTGAAAGCGCACCAGCGCTATGGACGTTTCCCCGATCATTGACTCCGAAAAATTTCCCCTATACTTTACAATTGTAAACTTCATGCTTATTCTGAGAGAGTTTTGATGTGTTGGCGCATATAAAATGGTTTACGTGTTTAAAACTATCATTCAACCATATGTGCCGTTTGCAGGTACTGATATAGCCAGGTCTGTCATAACGTCCTTATTTTTAAGATTTGTCCTTATATTGAAGGTATTTGTCTTCGAAAATACTTTTGTCTTTTATTTCTACAAAACGTCCTTATTTCGACATGTGTCCTTATTTTATGGGAATAGAGGTTCTAATATCAGGCACTTAGATTTGTCAAATCGAATGATTGATTTGCTAGAAATGATCTTTTAAAATCTCATTGATTGCTACGTGCATTCAACACGCAATAACAGCAAATTAATTGACACAGTGACAAAACAATAGCCTACCGACCAAAATCACTGCGTGTAACCTGAATCAAAATACAACCTTAAAGTGAGATGTAACAGATTGTTTCTAAGAATAAAGAACTGCTGGAGCAAATCCTTTGCAAAGTATGATTAGTCACGGATTGCACTAGCATGAATACATTTTGTTTATTACATTTTGTTCTTTGGTATTCTAATATTATGTTTCCCTGATGTCCTTATTTTTGGGTTCATGTCGATGGCAATGACCCTGGATATAGCTAAGTTTAGCTTTGTCTATCACAACATTTACGAAATTCAATTTCGATTACTGCAACTAAAGTAAAGCTCCGCGGAAGACATAATGACAATTAAGTTAATTAATTCACAATTATTTTCTTGAAATACAACTGAAAAAAATCACTCAAAACTACAAAAACAAGGCAATGTAGGCAATCATGCTTGAATATCTGTTTGAGCGACACCCAGTTGACATAAACCCACGGGTACTGTGCCAATGATGCACTTTGTAAGTCAATGCTCATTACATGGCTCGCCTGAAACTACTTTAGTTCCCAACAAAGGAGTTTCACACAATTCCTAAAATACAAAATTAGGGCAAAACAGATAATTTCACAATGAAATTGCAGTTAAATATCACCACAATATTCAAAGCACAAAATATTTGAAATCACGACATTGAGAAACTGAGTGATCAAGGCCCCCTGTCGGGAAATTCCCATATTCCGCACACAACTTTTATATATCTCGGGAAGATACAATTCTGCAACCCTATCTCTTTTCTAGGAATAGTTATGTCAAATTAGCACATATAATCAAATCACACCAGATGAAAGATACACCAAAAACTTTAAAGATCACACTTTTACTGCCAGAAAGTGGGAGAGTTATAAAAGGCCATCATCTACATAAAACTCATTTCTAACAAAATTAGCAGCCTTAATCCCAAATTCTGATTCTCCATCATCCCCAGCCCTCTTGAGGCAAAAATTAGAACATCCTGGAGAACTCACTGCACAGAAAAAATGGACTTTGACTCTATATTCTAGTAAACCTCCATTTTTAATGTCCCATTGTCCCACCAAAGAAATCTTAGAAGATTTCTATAGAAGTTGCCAACATAAAATGGATGAAACATAAGCTTTTATATCAGTCATGAAAGCAATGTTCTCTTTTCTGAATCTGCACAAAATAACCAACGTACCATTTATAAGATCAGGACCCTTCAATAAGTAATCATTCAGTGACACCCTACCATACAACTCTGATGATGATATACACCCATATGTGAAACATAATTTATCATACCATCATCGACACACAACTCACATTCCGGGGCCTTTTCGGTCGAATTCTCAATAGTACTGCCCATAAACTCTAAATAGTCTCCTTTAAACTTTTGGTCTCTAAGTCTCGCCTTTTCAACTGAAGCGCACGCTTCTCTGCTAAGGTCTTATAATTGGGAATAAAAACGGGTTCATTACGCACTGGAAGTGGTATTTCATGATGCCCATATTCCGATCTGGTAAAATACCATTCGTGAGTATTTTAATGAATTTCTGATCATCGACAGAAAGTGGTACATCTTTACCGCTATGTTCAGCAAAGTCCATCTTAAACATTGATATTACCTGTTGAGGATTAATTACTTTCTTGGACTTGGAAGCAAAAACAAAAGTTGAACATTTGTTTTCCATTACCAATATTTTATTGGAAACGATGGACATGGAATCATTCGACCTTTCAAGCTCATCTTTACACACATTTCCAATCACAACCCAGCCAATTACAGATTGCTGAGCATAAGGATCATTATCACCCTTCATCACAATATTCCTGGGCCTGATAGCTTTAGGAACATTAATACCAAGCAAAATGCAAAATACCGGGTGCACAAACAATTTTCCTACGATTATAACTCATAATTTCGATATTCTGCAATTTCTTGCAGGGAATAATATGACGTCCACCCATGGTGGACAATGAAATCTGAGTACCACAACCACTCAAACCCAAACGTTCAGAAGCATTATCAGTTATGAGACTTGCATTCGCACACTTGCATTGAATTGTGTGTGCCACCATACTGATCAGGCACATTACAAACAATAACACACATTGGAAAAGTTTGGCCTTGCTGTTCTTCACCAATGTGAAGACAAGATAAATGCTATTTACCACAAGTTTTACACTTAGCTCTACGCTTACAAGTTTTAATACCATGCTCTCTAGAGGTTCCCTACCACATCCATAACAAAGTCTGTGTTTGCGAAAAACTCTTTTCGCTCATAATGGGACTGTTTGAGAAACCTATCACATTTGGTGATATTATGATTCTCTTTACAAAAATTACAATTAAGCACTTTGACATTGGTATTGAAAAAAACGAACCTACTAGGTTTGCGCAATTTATTTCTCGAAACACGCTTTTCTATCTTACATCGCTTCTCCCTTGATAAAATCAACAAAATTCGAAAAAAGATGATACGACTCCCAGAGATCGTGAATTTCAACTGGCAATTTGTCTACAATTTCTGTATGGGTAGAAAGCAAACACTGGGCAAGATCAAGACCGGACCGGCCGACGACACCGTTGCATTTAGTTTGTGGTGGTTGGGCTTGGACAACAAAAGGGTTGACAGTTTGTGTGATCTCAGGGGGCACAAAAGAATTATTACATGATACTGGCACATTAAAATTTACACTGTTACTGGCAACATTGGTATTATTAGTATTGAGTAGCCCAGATACAAATGGCATTCCAGAAACTACAGATTGATTAAAACTTTGCATCTTATCACACAAATTACAAAAAAAGGTGAAGACTCACAAATTTCTTGAAGACCTGATTGTTCAATTAAGTCTTCATTTAATCCGAATGGATTGTGTACCTTCTCAATTTTGAAGCAAACTTCTAAATAACTTCATTTTCTGCTATCTTCTTCTGTAATGTTAGGCGTTCTCGTTTAAAGCGGGCATTACTTTCTGGTCGTTCAGCATTATGTTCGTTTGCCATTAAATCCAACATTGCTTTTAGCAATACCAAAGTTCTACTTGCTTCATGTAATTGTTCTAAGTTCGATTTTGCAGAAATTTTAGAAATGTCACTTTTCCTGGTTGATTTTCTCCTAATATATAAATTACGTGATATTGTCTCAAAGTTTTTCATTGACCTCATTTGCTCTTCCACTTTATTCTGTGTTCAATCACACTGGTAATTTTGATAAGTTGATTCTCGAATAATTTCAATTCATCGTGTGAAATACAATTTTTCATCCCACGAAATATATGCTCCAATGAGCTTCGATCATCAATAACTTTGACAAAGTCTTTAATTTTCTATTTATCATCACAGCATGAAAGTAGCCTTTTTCATCTCGCATTGCTTCAGTGAAATTCCTTCAATGAAATTCCAGCATTTCCACAAACTGGGCTTTGATTTTATCACCTGCGAAATCTTGACAATAGCAATTTTCTGTGGATGCTTGCTACTTTCAGATCTGGGCTGTTCTAGTTCTGAATTTCCTTCAGTCAAGGTTTACGGTAATGAAATGTCTTCTGCATCTTCTTCAGTTTTTCTACTCGTACTGGTGCTGGATGAACCATTTCTTGACGCCATGATCAAAAGCGTCCCAACTAGAAATTGAGTGTACAGTTTTCCAATATACTGATTCACACTACAATTTGTCTCCCAGTTCAACAAATAATTGGTGTGTTGCACTTCTATTTGTCACCCGGCTTGAGAGTCCAATTACTGTAGTGCAGTGGTGTGCAAAGTGCGGCTCGTGGGCCAAATACGGCCCGCGAGGATCAATTGTGCGGCCCGCGGAGGAGTGCCAATTTTGAATGGTGTGCGGCAAGCTAAATTAGTTTTTAATTTAGTTTGATCTGTTTTCCTTTGCGTTGCAAAGCTTATATTCGAGTCCAATTTATTATCTATGCCTGACGTTACATCGTCCTCACAACGAACACGATTCACAAGAAAGCTGTTACCTGCCGAGCAGCGAACAATTGAAAGAAAAATGCGGAACAGACGCTAATGAATTTGTAAGAACGGGCAATTGAAGATTAGGCAACTGGAAAGCGGTTTGAAAAATGTAATATGAAGAGATACAAAAGCTAATTGAGTTTTGATTCCAGCCTATCAGTTGATTTTGTTGAAATCTAATCTAGAATAAGATTTGACAGCAAAGTATTTGGAAATGAACATCTCAACTAAGATAACTTTCCACATTTGAAAAAAGTCATGGCTTCAAATATGGCACTTTTCCGTTACATATTTTTCTCTAAAATGGGCGTCATATCAAATTGCTAGCACTTCCATTTAAGCAAATTTGGATAAAAGTAGTCGGGAAAAGTTTGTTCCCCCGACTCAAATTAATTACTGTCACGCTGTGGCAACTCTGAAACGGTGACCACTTGGATCCACAGAGTGCCACAGATGTTGATACTAGAATTAACTTGTAAACGCGGTCTTTATCTTTTTATGCTCTGCTTCAGGAAAAAGCCGGTAGGACATAAACCCACAGGTACGTATGCCAACAATGTACTTGGTAAATCAATGACCATTACAAAGATATTAAAATGTCCACAATAGTTTTTGTAATACCTCGTTATATGATAAGAAGAGTTGAGCCATATCTGCAATCCTTTGCGAGTATTTTTCAAATTAATTTTTCCCTGAAAGAATAAATAATAGGAATTGTATATTATATTGTAAAAATTATAGTTACATACTGTGTTGAGCCATGTCAGGTCGACTCAAAAGTAAAAGAGAATAATTCTCGAATTACAGAACTGAAATGTTAAAATATACATGGAATAAAAAAAAAAGGCTGGAGGCATGTATTTCTTAGAAACAAAAACATTATAGTGCTATATAGTTTTATCAAAAATTATATAAAAAATAGGCGCTGGCAACTTCTACTTAACTTACAAAGGCTCCTGTCACAAGTAATGACAAAATAAATGTTGAAATTCATTATGCAGATCTGGGTTCAGTGTGCAGGGTAAATAACCCTTTTACGATTTTGCCCAATTAAATATTGTCAAAGACTTATCTAACGTTCCAAAATTAAACAATTCGGCTAAATTGTGCGAGAAAAGAATGAGAAAGCCTTGGGTTATTATATTCCGCGAAAAAACTGGAAATTCAAAGCTCGCATCTAGTCAATGAGCCTGATCATATAGTTACGAGTTTGGTATGGATATCATAAATTACTCTCCCTACAGACTGTGGGCATTAGCATATTAAAAGTTTGGTAACCACTGCTCTAGTTGCTTATGGCTTTTCTAGTTATTCAAGACATCGCATAAGGAACGGATTGATTCGGATTGGCGACTTAAACGAAACTTGGCCGGTTAATTGTTCAGCTATTCAGGCACATCGAAAGAAAAGAATATTTCCCGAATTGCTACACATGAACAAAGAGGAGAATTTGAGGAATGTTAAACTCCTATAAATAAAGCTAATGTGTTTCTAGATTTGATTTGACGCTGTGATGATATTTTTCAAAATACGCCAGCGCTCTCTCCATATAATTATTCTTTGATTAAGTTTGTCTGCATAGAAACGTCACCAAATTACATTTTGCTAACACCAAAATAGAAGACCGCCAACAGACTAACTCAACGATAAAATATTTTCGTATGAGTCGCTCTCTATACGTGAAATTGAATACATTGTATACTTTGAAAAAGTCGATTATCTGCGATCTTTATTTCGCTTTGCAATTGGCATCATTTTTTTTTATACACAAAGCATATTGCCTGTACAGCATATACGCTCTACAATGTGCCACTAGATACCTCATTGCTTCAGCCAATACTTTCTTGCAGTAATGCGTCAATTGATATTGATTAATATTGCACCACGCAAATACTTACACGTCAGCAATTACTTTACTTTTTTTCTATTCATCTTCACAATCAGACTAAATTTTAATTAATAAGAGATCGATACTCAGATGTATGGACGCGATAGTCGTGCTCCTTAAGTATGCGTACCAAGATGGCGGAACATAGTATATGTTCCACATTAGGGGTAGAGCATAATTTCAGGTAAAAATACTACGGGAGTTACTTGGCTAGTCCCCGAACTCGTGATAAAACAAAATAAGGATAATTGAATCAAAATTTTGGCCTAACCTGGTACACATACTTCGTCGCGACATACGCCATATTGGTTTGGGAGTACCGAAGTCAAATACTTAGTCATATCTTATTTGCGAACGTTAGTAATTCGCACCATTCCACCCTTGCACTATTGTGTCAATTGATATAATTTGATATTGCACCACACAAATGCTTAGCAAAGTTCTCTTTGTCATATTTCACGTCAGTAATTACTTTACTTCCTTTAATTCATCTTCAACAACAGACTATATTTTAAATATGTCTTGCCTGTACATAATTTGGAATTCCATGGTTATAAGTGGGTATATAAATGGGTAGAAAGATTCATAAGTGTAATTTTTCAACCCATGGAAGTTTGAGAGTGTTATGTACCGTAATATAGATAAAAATGTCCATAAGTGCAAATGTACGTCGGCGCAATCACGTCGATTTAAATTACTTACGCGGGTGCCTGGCTGCTGAGTTCGCCCTATTTCATTTTGTATCGCATATTATTTAACGACTGACGTTGCTCGCTCGTTTTCATTTATCTCCTCCCTGAGACCGCACTCTCCACTCGCTGACTTCTATTCCCTCTTCACACTCTTTCATTTCCTTGATACTTCACTTTCTACTCCTTGGTGGCTTGTATGCTGCTGTCTCTACCCAGGTTTCCACTAGCATCTTCTCCCTTTTTATTTTTCTGGGCTGCCGCCCTGCCGTCTTGTATGCTGATCCTGCCCTACAACTCGGTGGGGTTTGAACTCTTGATGCCTAGCCTAAAGTTCAATCCAAAGTCTCTACGTACTCCCTGCGCTACCGCTACTGACGAAGAACGGTTGTATCAGAATCTTACTTAATTAACAACGTCATGCATGACAGCCCACGACGAGGCTAATTAACTCTCAAAATTACAATCCACGTACTGAATTTTTTGAAAGCAAGTGTATTCATAGCTGAATGGAAGTCGTTCATCTGAAACTATCGTTTCCGTTTGCTTTATTCCTGAAAATAAAATGATATCTCATTTTTAGTTCTTGTTCATTTCAATTTTTTCAATAAAAATGCGTAGTTTTAAGGATAGAATATACTTTATAGATTTTTTGATATTTTTCTTAAGATAAACATGGTCAAGATTTTTGATAATCGTTCATTGAAATTATATGGGACGTGGTGTTTCCGCTGGCGTCTTCCTCACTACACTATGGCATTCTGCCAACGGGTTGTGGTCTGTAAAATTTCTTGAATTCCCCGAGAATTAGCCCACGGCTCTTGCTAACAAACAGAAAATAACAAATTTGAGGTCGGAACTTCCCATTGCCGTCTGCAACAAGCACCGCGATTACGCGCTTGTTAAAAGAGCCGCCTATTCAAGCGTATAATGATTTTTTCTGTCGATCCATGACAGCCACGAGATTCTAAAATGTCCTTATAAATTGATTTAATTGTGTGCAGCGTAACTCGCGGTTGCGACTTCTTACGTCAAAATAAAAATATTACTAAACTAAAGTACCACGGCGATATGGGGAAATAAAAATATGAGATAAGCTGTCTGATGTATTTAATTTTAATACGAATTTTTGCAATCTTCCGAACTCGTTATCGCCGTTACAAAAATCTCGATATCTGATATAAAATCCCATATAGTACAATTTTAATTCATACAATGAAAATAATTATAAAGCATACTAGTAAATCAAAAATACAAATTCACCGCCTCGAAATCCACGCGGAACAGTCGCCGCGATTACGCCACATGTTAAAAGAGCCGACTTTATCAACGAAAAATGATTTTTCACTTGTGCAAAGTAATCAATCAAAGACCGATACGGGCATATTCAAAATGTCTTGATTTATTAATTTAATTGTCTTCAATTTAAACTGCGGTTGAGTCGACAAAACAAGAGCCACTCTAAAACACGACGGCAAACCGCGGACATAAAAATGTGTGGTAAACTGCCCGTTTATATATTGTTTTGATCCGTATTTTTGCTATTTTGCGAATTCGATAAATTTGAGAGGTACTTGTCACACTGGCTCCGCTCAATCGCAATGTTGTCACTCCGATTATTTTTAAAGATAAAACCTTTCGAAAAATTCATAAATTTTCTGTCAATTCTCACGTAGTAAAAGTTATTTCGGTACAATAAAAATACATAAATAAATACAAAAAGTGATCGAATATACTTTGATTATCTTATATATCATCACAAACCGGGGAAAAGTCGCGTTGTCAGATTTGTTTAATGTTAAAACAAAAATTTTCGACGTCAATTCAAAAGTAATGGATAAAAAGGCAAATCCCGCTCACAATTGACCGTGTGTTCGATTTTAGTGACGAAATGATTTTAAAGGTCAAGCAAACACAAATTTGTGAAATTTCGCGATTTTCGATGCCTAGAAAAGCGTTTTTAGACAGTCGCGGGCCTCAACAAAACCTATATTGTTTACAGTTTTAATTTTAGTATTTTATATTGCCGCTTTTCAACTTTTCGTCATAGTAAATGCTTTGATCTTTGCCCGCAAATTATGCTGGGCCTTGCACGAAATCCATAACGTGAAAAGATTCGTCCAGCGGTGAAAATTGTTTATAACAACTTTAGATCCAGTTAATTTTTTAGCGATAATAATTAATTGTTGTAATGAAACACAGTTTGCCTCTTTCACTTCTCTCCGCAAGTGCCAACAATAACACTATTGAAAGATTTTGACAATGAAAAAATCATATTAAATTGTACAAAAATGAATTAGTTGTGCAAAACCGTGGCGCGTGATCAGCGGTGCGTTTGAAGACGGAGTATTACCCGTGCGGGCGCGCATGTTTCACGAAAATGTGAGGTGCTCCGAAGGCGCTCTGGTCCACATTATTGTAAGAAAACAGTTATAATATCGGTGACTATTAACCGTTTAATTGCGCTGGACTATCGCACTTTTCGGAAATGATAATTTTGTAAGTCGGGAACAACATGTATTAAAATTTTTTTTGCAAAATTATTGGGGGGGCGACCGCCCCCCCTCGCCCCCCCGGGTGTCCGCCCCTGCGTGTGATCGGCGTTTGAAGAAAGAACTATATTGGTTAATAAAGTTTAGCCGAAATGGCAGTCTGTTCACGTATTCAGTCAGATTCACTTTTCCCTACTGGCTTTGCGCATACTCTTATACGGGTACAGGGAGCGAGCGACCTTTTTCTGAAGGCACGCTAACATGTTTTTACCTAGTTAGGATACCGGTACTGATTGATGTAATGGGTTGGAGATATTTATCTTTGTTTTTGTATATAACTTATCCTACCGTGACCTATTTGCTAACATTTTTATGATTTAGTTTTCACCTCTCTGATACGGTGGTTTAAAATAAATAACACGTCAGCATGCCTTCAGTAGATGGTTGCTAACTGTACAGGTATAAATGCGTAAAACCACTAAACAAACACGAGTGAAATGGTAAAAGTGTGTCCATATTACACGCTTCCAGTACCGTACCCAAGAAGACATTAGCACTGCAGTTAGCACGCATATTCCACAGGTTGGCAGAATAATAAAAATAATAGACTACAATCTAATTTACAAACGTTATTGCGATTATTCTGCAACTTTGTGATTCTTCCGAAACTATGCCAGCAAAAATTAATTAACCGAAAGTACCGCACGATTTGGGCACAGCTGGTAAACGTCAGCTTCAATAACAGATGCGTGGTATGTCATGAAAATTACAAGACTTGCCAGTCCTAAAACGTTCAAATAGCATTTCGCCGTAACTTCAATACCATTAATACCCGATTTTACTGAAAGCATCAGTTTGGGTTAATACAGTGACTAACTCTATTTAGTTGTAGGCGTATAATAAATCAAGGATGCTGTAGTCAACGCCGATTTAACCATTAAGCAAAAGTGAGTGCAGTACAATGTAACAACAAGAGTCATTAAGACGTTTTTTGATAAATTCAAATTCACTGATGTAAAGCAATAGGTCAGGGTGGTCCAGACCCAGACCCGTCGCTTCATTATCTGTGTTACGCGTCGCATTTCCGGCAGGGTAAACAAAAAAAATCTCATTTGGTGTCGTTTCGTCATAAAATAACCATAAAAATCTTTTGACATATTGCTACATCACTAATGTCACTGAATTGACTAGATTTATGGCTAGCTGAGACTAGCGTAGTTGAATAATGTGCTTGGCTAGTCTAAATTATTAACTGCTGTGTGTTTGTTTTGTATTGCACTGTTTACCTATTCTTGGCAATATTGTGGCCCGCGAATGATACAAAAATAGTAGTGTGGCCCTCGAGGCCGATAACCTTGGACCACCCTGCAATAGGTATGTATTTGCAGCAGGGGGTGCAGTAATAACATTGAAAGATTAGCAAGTGATAGAAGGCAGAATAATTGGATTTAAGTACTGAAATTGATGTACCGGGTAAAAGTAAAGAACATGTGTTGCGGAAATAATAAAATGGGCAGGTCTAAACGCTGATATATCAGACCCTAGGGTTTTTGGATGACATAAATAATTCGGATGGATGATTTTGCACATTATATTCAGGTGCTGATAATACGAGGGGAATTACGGTATACGATTTGTTATTTTTTCGATATTTTCAACGGAAATTTATATCCACGAAAACTATAGTCATAATTCCAGCAGGAACAAGTGGGCGGGATGAAACATTCCGGTGGGCAGGATCCGGCCCGCGGACCGTAAATTGCCCACCCCTGGCATAGAATGTCACCTAACCCTGTAGTGTAAAATATGAATAAAAACGTACTAATTCGTACCTAACCAAACGGCGCTATAATCACGACTCGATCGTCAAAATAAACTTTACCATCTTGCGACTAACTTCCGTGTGTTATACTGGTCGAGAATGCCATTGAGATGATTCAATCGTACGTCGACAAAACATGATTGACGGCATTCGTAAATGTAGGCTGGAATCTCAATTGGTTATCAATAACCATAAGGTTTGGAGTCACTGTTTTTAAAATTTTAACAGGTCATTCGATATCGACATATCTGAGTTCCTTTTCATCAACTCATTCAATGTCGCCTGTATTTCCGTGCAAGGCAAAACGATGGTCTTGGCACGCTTGGTCTTTTTCAACGAATGTTCTGCCATATCCTGCATTTTTTATTCCAACTCAGATAGGTGTATATACAAATTTCTTTTGCGTGGCTGAGAAGGCTGAAAAGTCTGTGGTGCAACTACCGTACCGATATCCCGGAATCGGTATTCAGGCATTTAGCCATTAGGAATATTGAAGTAACGGTGCACTACTACAGCTGTTCAACGTTTAAGTGGCATTTCACCATTACTGAATTGAAGTTACGGTGAAATGCTATTTAAAATATTTAATGATTGATATTTTTCAACAGTATCTTTGTTGAAAAAAGGCCAGTCGTTTAACGTTTAAATGGCATTTCACCGTTACTCGTTGAATTTACTGTGAAATGCTATGTAAAATAAGTGATGACTGACCGTCTTCAACAGTAATACTGTTAAAAAACCAGTCGTTCAACGTTTAAATGGCATTTAACCATTACTCTTCAAAGTTACGGTGGGATACTACTTAAAATATTTAATGACTGGCCGTTTTTAACAGTGATACCGTTAAAACTCGCCAGTCCTAAAACGTTTAAATAGCGTTTCATCGTAACTTCAATACCATTAATACCCGATTTTACTGAAATCATCAGTTTGGGTTAATACAGTGATTAACTCTATTTAGTTGTAGGCTTATAATAAATCAAGGAAAAGGAGAATCACAGAAATTGTCAAAGATGAGTTTTTAATAGTGCTTCAGTGCTTATTGAAATGATTGGTCTAAGTGGCCAAGCGCTTCAGACCTTATTATTCGCCAGTTGAAATGCATTTTGCTTGTTTTTCTTTCTCAAGTATTATCCTAAATGTTTATAGGCATCAGAAATATTTTTAAAAAATATGAATAAATCATAATTTGGCCTTGAATGAGTAATTGATACCCAAACTTACTTTCAATTTCAGATAACACGGAATACTTGTTACATCCATGTTATTACATTTTATATATAGGGCACCAAAGTCTTGCTTCCTTAGAGCCTCTAAAGGCCATGATCCCGCACTGCTTATTAGGGCAGGAGTTTCGGCTGTTACAAAGGCACTAGCGACGTCGTCCTTGTGCTACAGCTAGAGTTCTAACAATTACGGACGATAGTTGAAAGTGCTTAACAGTATCAATACTGTAATTTTAGCAAGTTAATGCTAACAAGTTATTGGGTTTTGTCGCAAATAACTTAACGATAAACACGATATGTGAAAGACAAAAACCAGGTCATTGACTTGTGAAGTGATACATGGGCATTCCCTCGCATTCCCACTCGAACTCCCAAACTCCGTTAAAGTCATGTTCAGTAACATAGCAGGTTCGAGAAGCAGGTTTGAAATGTAAGTTACTTGTTTGTTTGAACGGGCATTGAATTCTGGTTTTTAAAACTCCGTTTGCTGAAAATACTTCCAGATGACCACCTCCGTGGTGTGCTACAAGTAAATTTCCATTGACATCAAAATCCATTCCATCTGGTCCCCCAACATTCATTGGATTGTCGTAAATAATTTTATTTGGATTCGTGAATTCTGTATTCCACTCTTGCTACATATTTATTATTAAAATCATTCTTAGGTGGATAGCGTTTTCAAATATATCAAATAAAACTTTTAAAATGGCCACTGTAGTCAGGATTGATGTTCTATCAAATTTTACTACATCTGACATAATTCATTATTCACAAGAATAAATTTGTACTTAACATTTATAAGGGTGGAAATAGTCCAGGCCACACGAACCCTTTTTTCAGAGTCTAGATAAGAAAGTACACATACCTTTTGATAACGTTGCCCAAACCCTTCTGTTAGATAATTTACCGGACGACACAACATCAAATGCAATAATGCTTCTGGTCATTGTCTCAGCAACAAGCAGCAAATTGTCGTGGATAGCAATACCATTACAAAATCTAAATGTTTCATCCATTGCAACTGGAATTGTGTTTCCTTTTTCAAGAAAGTATAAACGGCCGGAAGGTTTCTTAAATAAAATTCAATAAAATATAATTTTGAATATTCAAAATGTCGCCTGTAACAGAAAAAATTGGTCACGATTCTGAATATATGATTTTTTGAAGTTCTTCTGTAATATTAAAATTATATAATATGAGCACACGCCTGTACATTTCAATATAAATAATATCCCAAAAAGTGTTATATATATACCTGAAATATTGATGTTCTGTCTTCGGCTGAATGTGCAGTGCAATTGGACTTCCGGGACCTGTTACCCAAAGATTTCCATCTTTATCAAAGACGAGATCATTACAACCATTTAGGGCATTCCTCGAGCTGTCGACTTTGCTCAACTGCGGAAACACCAATAGCAATATTACGTGGTATACACTTACTGTTTTTTAATCTTGTTTTCTCAACTGACGACTCACTTGTTGGCATTTGCCGTCTTCGGGTGAATACCTTAGTATCCCAAGTCTCATATCAGCTATCCAAATATTCCCAGTTTTGTCAGATTGGCACCCAGATTCCACCATAATCGTCAAATGGAGGCGTGCATACGACCTTGTGTTCACCAGTATCTAAATTTACTTTATGTAAATTTCCGGCAATCTTGTCCAAAAACTGAGATGCTTCTTCGACCCTGGGGCAAAAATACAGAAGTAAGCTAGCTGCGCTTGAAACGTAGATACTTTAGTTTCATGTTCAGGTATTTATGCGGGCAAGACTTCTATTTATATGACTAATTTTCACTAACAAATAATGCTTACCTCCCATCTTCCAAAGTTGGCATGGGTGCCACCGCGTAGAAGTCTCCCTTTGTATTTGTATTGACGGCCCTTCAGATCCGTCGAGACCATCGCAGATTTTTTTCAATTTCAGTTCAATTGTGACGGCCATATTGCAATTTGTCACTGACGAATCACGATAAATTTAACGACTTGCTTTCCCTTGTACCTTTCCTTAACTAAAGTAATATGAAAGGAGTCCTAAAACGCAATTGGATTGCGCACGAAGCAAATATGCACAAATTAGGTTATGCATTCACATAGTCTACTTGCAGAAAAGTAGAACAGAAAAGATTAAATATTTACCCGAGACAGTTATTTGTCGTTCTTCGTGTCATGTCCGAAAAGCCTCATGTTATCGCGTCCCACATTGTCAATACATGCTTGATGTTTCCCTTTTCCTACGGTACCACAAAATGCTGAGTAATTTAGCACTTAACATGTGACGACTATGATTCGATTATTTGTCTGGCGTACTGCGAACGGCAATCGACAAGAAACATTTCGCTATGTAATAATGGAAATAACGACCAACTTGTGGCGGCATTTCAGATGATATAACTTTTTTTTCATATGGTGGTATTACGCGTGGGATTCTTGATCCGTTTTGTAGCTATCCTACCCATTTCCAGGTTATTTTATGTATAAGATAACGGTACGGAATAGTCTTTTAAGAAGTTACATAATATTTTTATAAGCGACATAGTCCTTCTAGCTAGGATGAGGAGAGTGATATAAAGAGTTTCAACCTGAAAACCAAAAAACATAAATATATGCAAAACGTTCTTTGTACGAACGTCATAGAAAGAGAATTTTGCCTCTTAGGAGAGACGCAGTCCGTATGAAGGGGCGTTGCTCGTTACGATGAAGTCCACGTCACACGCAAGTCAATGAACCCAACTCTTCCGGTCGGTAACTGGATAATAACTTGTCCGTTCAAATGAGCCATATATATATTGCGCTGTAGATTTTACCGATGAAGAATTGTGGGCGCCCATGTTAAAACACGTGACAATTGCGTCACAATGCAAAGGTGTTGCTGTGCAAATGATACAAGATAGAATAAGTGGCTCGGGTAAGCTACATATGTATAACCAAAATATAGTTTAATTCTAAGGAACGAAGGGATCCATTTTACTGTGTCGTAATCCTATTCATAGCCCCAAGACCGACATAGTAAATCAATTCGCTGTTCTTGTTACTTCGATAACATCTATTTAACATATTTCGAAACTAAATTTCTAAGTAATGTCTTCATTTTTCCTTTGACAAACAACGCCATTCCAACGTATCTTGGAGGACCATTCGCCATTCCATCTTGGGCATAAGAAACGTTTCTAACCACAGTAAGATAAATGCTAGAGAAGGTATAAACGTGGTCTCCCGTGCTTGGCGATGTTCCTTTCCATTCGACGAAAACATTTGTTTCTGGGAAAACGACATCACCAGTCTAAATGCGAACAAAATATATCGTTTTCAACAAAATAAAGTAAATTGCCTATTAGAGAAAGTATCATAGAAACTTCGCAGAGGTGAGTCACCTCAACTTCTGAGTGTGCGAGACATTATCACGCAAACATTTTTGTAGCAAATTTGATTCTATATAATTTAATAAGATTTTTGGCGTTTACCGTTTGCATAAAATGGACTTCGTTTGCGAGACTCGTATTTTTAAAAGTCGACCCTGCCGAAATCGAACGCAAATTAGTATGTCCCGTTGATGACGTAGTGGTGAGAACTTGTCGGCGAAACTTTGCATTAGGTCAAAGGCAATTATAGCATTCTGTGTACTCATTTTGAACCGTGTGCTAGTTCTATTGGGCGGCGCATTTGGAGGAAGCTTTTGTGATTTAAATCAATACCAATATCTTTAAATAATATTATTGCATTATGAGAAATTGCAGTAAACTCAACTAATCGAGGTCAAGGCTTACTCGAGTTCTGTGCCGGGACCTTTTGCTGCAATATATTTTCTAGTGAAAGAGCGCATACCAGGCCATTTTTTGTCTCAAATGATCTAGATTTTATAATTCATTGTGTTTACTCTGCTTATCTGATCCTATAACTAGTCTTTTTATTATATTTTCGGTATATATAAACTAACTGAACCGGTATATGCGCAAACACTACCGTAACGTATGGAATGTGTAGTTGGTGGTTACAGCAGATTTCACAGGGATAGATCTGTCTTGAAGCAGAAAACAAGGAGAAAACTATGAATACAATTTTCTCAAGTAACCCTTTCTGATGTCTCTCCATGGAACTAAAAGAAGACATCTAAGTCGAAAGATCGTTTCAGCCTTAAAATTATGTTGGAATCCATGCAAACTTCTACCCACAGCCCGAAACAACAATACTTCACGCAGTTATTCAAATCAGTTTTTATTTATTTTAAACATTTTATTACAAGTTTTCATCATATGTAGTTTATTCACGCCAATAAATGTGTTGTCACGAATATCCATTAGTTGATCGATAACATCTGGACTGTGTTGTTAATAGCAGAGTGCACTGGAAAACGAAGTATACAAATTAAATTGATAGAACTGACATAAAAAAAGATCAGGATTATATCACCAGACAGTTTGGTAAGGTTCAACATACAACAGTGTTTTGTTGCATAAAATAACTGAGCCATCATTGGGATTCTCCGTTAAATGGTACCGGTAGTAAACTATCACTCTTTTGGTAAATGTACAAATTGGCGATTTGTATTTGGTTCATACAAAAGTGTGACTGGGTATCATCATGCTTTGACTGAATATTTCAGTCAAACAGTCGATAAACGAAATAAAGTGGTAAATACTTACTCTAGAATCAGTTCTTCAAAGCCTCCTGACATACCGGTACGATCATTACATAAAACGCCGTGGCTTGATTCCCTCACATTCAGAACTTCTTATGCATTAGCATTTATGCTTACAATACATTATTTTTTCAATCCTTATTAAACTAAGCAATGAGAAACTAGATTTAAACGCCAAAAACAGAGGTTGAACACCTTACTCGCCAATGGCGAGGGAGCTAATTTCTGGAATGAGTCCTCACTACTACGTCATCAAAGGCCGTTTCCGAACCTGGGTCGATTTTCGTTGAAGCGGTTTTTAAAAATTCATAAGTAGAAAATTAAGTCCACTTTATGCAAGCGGTAAACGTTGAAATTCCTAAAAAAATATGTAGAATCAAATTTTCCACAAAAATGTTTGCGTGATAACCCACCTTTTTTTAAAAAAATTCTCATGATAATATTTTTTCTTGATGTAAAAGGTTTCCAGTTTTAGACCCGTATTCTGTAAATGCTGCTCGGTGATCTCTTGAGCGTCGATAAGGTATGCTATATTATGACTCTAAATTCCATCTGTTAATTGAAAGTTAGGAATGTATCATTTGCTTATACATGAAAAAAGCATACTCTTGAATTAATTTTCATTTCAATCCATGCATATACCAAACTTTTCCCAGGCGAAATTTTGGATCGCAGCATATTGATTACTCTAAAATATATCTTCTCGTTGAATATTATTCCAATTTTTGAGTCACGGACTTTGCATATTTCTTCTGCGCTCGTGTAGTTTACATTCAGAGTGGGATGTATAAACACGGAGTAACATAACTTCCGATTAGATCTGTATTCGCAGAAATCATCTGTGAAATTTTATTGAAGGTGGACTATAATCCGTCAGCCTCATTTTTCAAACTTTATAGAATTTAAACAGAGCAACGGAATAAAATACCCGTTGGGAATCACGAATATGACAACAAAGAGGAAGGCGGTTTCGACAAACTTCCTAACATCGAATAAAAAAAAAAATTTTCTTGTCTAAAATGTGACAAATATATTTAAAAAAAAGGTAAGTAAGTACCATATAATGTCTCAATGACGTTGCATGGACAGATGATTGTCTCACTGCACGCTTTTTCGTTACACGATATTATATACATAGGCTTACCATACGTCCCGGTTTAGCCGGGACAGTCCCGGATTTGACAAGCTGTCCCGGCGTCCCGGCCGGTTGACTCGATGTCCCGGTTTGTCAGCACGGTTTTCATGGGTAAAAAATTCAAATTCATTATTATTACAAATTTTTTTTTAACGGTGACAGCCCATTTACCACTGTTTTGCGACACACTTTGCTAGTTCAGAGAGAGAAATCGCTCTATTGTTATGTCACAATTGGTATATGTTTTAATGTGTTTTCTGGCGTTAACTGCAATGTCGTTAAGTTGTCGAAATGCCAAAAAGAGAGTACAAGTTTTCTGATGAGTTGGAGAAAGATTTTCCTTATTTGAAGCAAACTGAAGGAGGAAAGGTACACTGTACGCATTGCAGATCTGTTTTTCTATTAGTCAGGGCGGACGTTCAGATGTCAACGATCATGTCCAAAGCAGGAAGCACAAAACATTGAGGCATCGACTCGACTGACCAATTTTGCCATAACAAATTCGGATGATTCTGTGTCGTTGGCAGCCAACATTTACCTATCACATTGCTATTCATGACCAAAGTTTTGACTGCACCTCTAAATTAATTTCAAATTTTTTTGAGGCTAAATTTGCATTAACTTGTAAATATACACAGTTAGAATTTCTGATGTCCGCTGTCTGATAAGCGGATTCGCTGATTTTGCACGTTTAGCCAGAAATGAATGAGAGTTGGTGCATTGCTGCGCTGTTCTCCTCTGAATTTAATGATGATTTACTTCAAGCTCGAATGGCAACAAAACGCAGAAAAGTTGATGCTAAGTGCAAAGGGTTCAATGGCGCTGAAAATATTCAAATGGAATTTTTTGAGATGCAATGAGGAAATAAATCTATATTCTATTCGAGAGATGTATCACTGCTTGATTTTTAATATAAAAGTATCATCCGTTCAGTTTCAATTTTCTGAAAATATGTGCGGCCCGCCAATGACTCGCAACCCTTAATTTTGGCCCGCGGGCGACAAAAGTTTGCCGATCCCTGCCGTAGATGTTGCAAATATTCTGTCAGAGGTGAAGCTAAATTTGCAGGGAAAAAATTTGTATTTAAAAAGAATGTTTGCGATTCTTACGAGAAATGTCAATCGTATATAGAGCTGCACGATGAAGCCTACAATGCTACCAGGCCACACATATGGACAAATTTGAAGAGTGAAATAAACTGGATTGAAGTGTTTGGTCTGCAAAATTGATAAATGATATGTTTGGTTAGCTGATCAGGTTTTGAATAGCGATGCACTTTTCGACGAATACTGATAAAGAGATATTTATCTGAGCATGGTTCAAATGCAATTTGACTTACTTTGCCGGTTGAAATTAAGTGGACAGAGATGTTTAACGTTTTTTCTAACAGAAATATTAGCATTTCGAATTTGCAGCAAATTGGTTGATTTTGTTTTTCGGCATCTGTTGAAAGGATTTTTTCCATTGTTAAAAAATTTTGGTCCGAAAGCAGGTGCAGAATGCCAGAAGAAAATATAAAACCACTCCGTAACCTGCAAATTTAATGGTGATGTCTCTTGTTATCAGTTTTATGACAAAATCAAAACAAGAATTTTTGATAAAGGTTCCATCTGCGGACAAATACTTTTGGTCTAAATGAATAATACAAACTAATTTTTTGTGTTTTTTCTAATTCAATGATCAGTAGAGATTTACAGCCGTATATACCCGCAATAGCATGGTAGACGTTCCAATATTATCAAGACTGGCAATCGACCGAATGTTTGCCAAATCGCTCCGTCCCGGTTTTTTGTTTCAGATTTATGGTAAGCCTATATATACATTAAACAAGCAGTATATATATTTTTTCTGCAAACGAGCGAGCTTCTAAAATACAGCGTTGAAAGTAGGGTATTTTCATCCTAAGTTAGGCTCACGGTACTTATTCGACTTCCGTGTCCATATTTTTGAGCAGAAATGAATCCAGAAATTAATGTAAATGTGGCACCGTTTACTTCCTACCGAGAAATTTTGTGACTTTCAGTACTAGTTGCCCAAAATTTCACTAACTGTTGCGAGTCATTTTGTTACCTTCGTATTATTTGAGCAAGCTTTACAAAATCGATGATTAATCATTGCAAGTCGCAAAGGCTGAACGAATGTAAAAATCACCTCTGTCTTGAGTTTGTCCTAAAGTTTTCAAGTTATTCATGAAGACTATTGATGTTATGAGCCCAGCAATAACAAGGCCTGACAATAATGCAAATCCGATCAGTACAGCCATTTTTGATCCTGCCGAAAGCTCCGATTTTAAACCTTGAGTAACAAGATAAAATACAATGATCAATATGGAAGTTACTTTCGGTTTGTCCGAAATACCCTCTAGTTGAGGTACAAAATAGAGCACAGGAGACTGTTAAATTAAACATCTGCATTCAAATTCTGTGACACAAAAACAATATAGGTTCGTCCACATGAGGTCGATTAGGCGGCGACCAAATGCGATTGACGATCATTTGAGCTTTATATTGGTAACCGGCCTTTAATCTTCCGATGTAAAACTGTTCTCGCGGATTGCCCTCCCGATATTATATACAAGTATACATGATTTTCAGGAATATTTTGTGGCATTCAAACCAATCCTTCCCCGTAAAATTTAGTTGTGCCAAAATTTGTATTTAGGGGTATATAGGCCTATAAGTACAGTGTAAGCACTGTTGTCAAATATAAATAATACATGCTCGATTTGAGGGAATGTACAACCACGTTAATTCAGGCGATATCCTCCTAAACAACATGTCTCAGACAAATTAAAATTTCAGTTAAATATTACTTTCTGAACTTCCATCAGTTTCGCTTTGATTTATATTTGCAACTTTGGTAGCGCTACAAATCTTCGATGGATTTGACAAATTTTCTGGGTCATGTCTCATTTCTTCAAAATCTGTGCAAGCCACTCCCGATATTTTGATAATAATATCGCCATTATTCACGTCGACTTCATTCCTATATATGCCCTCTGTTTAGTCACTAGTGTATATTAGCTTAATATCTTTCACTCTCTCTTCAGAATTGAAACGCTCTTCAGGCGTAGTCGTCATTTTATGTATTATCTAAAATTTGTTTGTTTGTCAAAACTGATGAAATAGTACATTTGTTTGACATTTGAGAAATACTGTTGGCCTCTTTAATTCACAGATCTCTGTACATCTTTTCTGTTTTGTAAATATTTTGTTTTTGTTGGAGTGGTAATATGGCAGCAATTAAGTATAAACTTATTTCAATTTCACAGACTCAGTAGAATTTTTCTTTGTTTTAAAGTAAGGCAAACTTTATAAAATCAACATGAATGTTATAATATTGTAAGCCCATTCAAAATGAGAAGTCCTACATCCACAAAAAACTCTAAACCTTTAGAACAAGCACAAACTATACCCATAACCAGTGGTGAGCTGCAGCCGGAACGCACCGGAACGGCGTTCCGGTTGTTGGACATTTATTGCATTTGCGTTCCTGTTGTTGAAATCAAATTATACTAAAAAGTCTAGTTTCTCTTGTAAAGTTAGTTGATAATTTATGTTTTGTTACAGCATAATTCTCAATTCTATTCACATCACATAACGTAAATAATTAGTACAGAAGTAACGTGTAATAGATGTTTCCTTGAATTATGACACCATGAATATCCATCCTTTACCTTTCTATTAATACCATTCGTATTGAATTGCTATGAATATTCTTGTAATTTTACACAGACATATTTCAGATCATTTCTTCATATTTCATCGCAGTCTTGAGACAGACACAAATTTCTGTAAACGCCCGCGTCATTTTGTTTCCTAAGTACACTTAAATATATTACATTTTTGCGAATTAGGTGCGTTCCGGTTGTTACGATTTTTTCAGCTCATCACTGGTTACCTCCATATTTGTACACACACTTCTGGAGCGCCATTCATGGGGCTTGAGCTGGCATTTAATTCTAAAACCTTGTGCAAGCTTTGAATGCCTGGCAGCGGGTTAAATAACTTAACAGATGGTGAAATTGCTGGTCTAGACGAGCAATCCGACCCAATTTTGTATACCCATTTTTTTCATATTATACGACCCCAAGATTCACGCAACATATCATTAATTATATATCAATGGGAAAGTCTTTTTGAGTACTATACGCCAGATGCCACTGGAGGAAGGTAAACTCAAACACGTGTTGATGAGGTCTTTCGAAACGTCAAAAATTAACAAACAAAAAAATTCACGTTCCTTATTCTGTCATCTGTTTGACGAGCTATTTTTTTATAAAGCTCAAATGTGACTATACATTTGACTGCGTATTGGTTTTCTGTTTTATATTCTACCAGAATTGTGCAGATAGCGTGAGGCGATCGCGCGTAATATAAATTTTCTCTTCGAAAAGTCACCGCATAGAATCAGGCTAGGCAATGATTGATCGATCTTTCTGTTGTTTATTCGTTCGTTATCGTGTTGAAAGCTCTTATAAGTCATATTAAAACATTTAATATGAATCATAAAAGCATATAATCGTGAAACATTGAGAATTTGGGCGATTGAACGCTTACGTAAACTCACTTTGTTCTGTAAGGGCAGCTGCGATCAAACGACCCGTTATTTTCACACCTTCCCATATGTTGTGGAAGGCTAACTCTTTCATGTTTGGTAGCATATGAAATGAAATTCAAAATAAGACCTTATCAGACTTGCTTGTGGTATTGGTTAGCGCGCAACGCTAAGGTTTATTGAATTATATTCTTGTTGTGCGACGTTTTTCTATCGCAGCGGGGTGTACACGCTCGAAAAGTAAGCGATATTTTATCACTTCCAAATGTCATATAACGTTCTTTCTTGTGATGCTGCGTGGAAAATTAGCTTTTCTTCCAAGCAAGACCATAACAAACATTCCAGACCTCATGGTTTACACACATCATTGCAAAACGTCTAGAATTTCTCTCATGCGCTACTCCGGGTGGATCAGGTAGGGGGTAATTTATGAGCGGTCATTTAACAAAAGCGCAACGACCTATATGTCTTGAAATAAACCCGGTCAAATATATACAAAATAAAACAAAGAAACTTTGTCTGTAACATGTTACGTCGAAACATTAATTAATTTATTTTTTTAATATTAAATATTTATCAATTTTCAACCTAGGTCAGGAATAGGCATGTCGGCGTAAACAAAACGTTTTATCGGTCTTTTCTTTTTCTCTCATTCCTGTTTATTTATTATTTCGAATCATAGCCAGTCTGCTGTTTACTATTCATCTAGTGTTTGGAGTTTGCCGTTAAGTAGTGCTAATTTACTTGCCGCAATGAGCGGGTTTGTTTGATTAATGATGGGGTTTGATTTATTTTGCATAATTTAATGTTGCTATTGTTTAGAATTAAGTATGTTATTAACCTGCCTGTTGGGTTGGTCGTAAACTTTATCAACGCTCAACATTACTATATCAATTTATTTGAACCTCTACATTGCAAGAATTATTTACAGGTCTATCTCTATGATACTGGAATCATTTGTTTTTATCACCACACAATTTTGTCGTTTCATTCATCACATTTACTCGTCTATATCGCGCTTGTGCATGTAGACTGGTATTTCATCGACTGCAATATATTTCAATCATATTCAGGGTGGTGGAGTTGTTAATCACGAGAAACCTGACAGGTAAACATCAAAGGAAATTAATAGCGCGTCAGTGTCACCGCACAACACGTTATAGAGCCTCATTATAAGTACTAAGTCGCTTATATTCTACATAACATATCGACACTCTCTGTTGTATTAGCTCAACATATATGTACAAATCTGCGTGACAAGCTAGGGATTGGCTCGTATAAATTGTCACGCTCCTGGCTTGAATAGCGAGATCGTCGCCAAAGTGACCCTAAGAAGTAAATTATCTATAGAAATGATCACTTGCACAAGTTCACATGCAGAATGAGATATACTGTATGGCTTATCATCAAACTATCTTTTGTCAAATATAAGTTTCATTGGTTCTCCGCAAGCACGACTCTCTTGTCAAATATAAAATTTATTGAATCTTCTCAAGCACGAAAAACGAATTCTCCCCCTCCGTGGGTTGCGTCATGCTGGTCAGCAAGTTCTTTGGTGTATCTGCGCTCACTCTTGCATGATGTTACAAAGTAAAACTGACTACGTTCAGCCATTCATGACGTTACTAACAACGCTGACTCTGCAGGACGTTACAAAGTAAAACTGACTACGCTCACCCATGCATGAAGTTACAAAGTAAAATGAACTAGGCTCACCCATGCATGATGGTCAATCATTTCATGACGTTACAAAGTAAAACTGACACGCATGCACGAAGTTACAAAGTAAAGCTGACTACGCTACGACGTTACAGAATGTTTTCTTGGTGGCAACCGCATTTATTTTGGTAGTCTTCCGGAAATCCTCGTCAATTGATATTTGTCTAACTGTGTCATTATAACACTAGCCTGACTAGATTACGATACGAAATAAAACAATACTGTCAATATCGAACAAAGCATATAGATTTATTTTATTAAACAGATATATTTTCTCCATTTATCATATCTACAGGGTGTTAAAAAAGTAACGCAAAATTTTTCGTCATTGCAACATACCATGTTATATATAGCAATTCCAATTAAACTATTAACATAAAAAGCTAATACAACACACATTGTAGTCTCCCAGTTGTGCATATCAAAGAAAGGACTGATTTGGTAAGAAATTACTACTCATCGGGAAACATTGCATCATCAGCATCACGGTGGTGAGAACCCACCTCGTACTTCCACAGTCACAGCTGAAGATGGTGGCGTGCTCTCTCTGTCTCGCGCGCGCGCTTCATATTTCTAGGACGAGAGGGATGAAACACACAAACGAATAATTTAATTCATATTTCAAATCAGCTCAATGCAAATTATAAAATAAATAAAACTAATAAAGAGTATATTTAGAGTTACTTTTTGAACTTTTATGATCCTCGACAAAATAAAAATTACCAAAATTAAAAGACCTTTTCGTAATCTATTTACTTTGATTTCGAATAAATTTAAATAAACTTTTTTTTCTTTTTGAAACTACCAATAAACAAGACTATTTTAACACCCTGTATGCAAAATACAACTAGAACATATTGCAAAGTAAACGTTAGTCAACTATTTAATTAAATAATCTAAATAGATTTGTAAGTGATATATCCATTGCATATAGTAACATTGCCTTTTTTAACAATTAGGTTTTTTTGTTTTTTTCCAAATTGTCAAAATATAAAACCGAGCTTCCATGTGGACCCAAGAGGTGTCGGTTTTCCCACTCGTTAGGACTTGTTGATGGGGTCCTATCGCGCTCCAGAAAAATCTGAAACGCCCTATGCCCATATTTAAATGCCAAACGAATTAACTATTTTGTACAATTTGAAAAACAGGACTATAGCAATAAAACCACAATGGACACTTGTCAAAATTAAAAAAAAAAAAACAGTCATTATTACATTATATTATACCTTATCGTGATTGTCTTCACAGATATTGTTCTGCTTCTTCTATATCTCGTAATTTTCTTCTGAAAACAAATACCATTTAATAAAAATATTCAATAGAATCGAACTTATTAATAAAATTCACTTAATTGAACTTTTTAACAATAAAAATATCTAAACGTGAAACAATTCGTAAAATTATTTACATGTGATGTGTAGATTTTCCTTCTATTCGTCTATTCTTAATTTCTTCATTGCCTCTATAATTCAGACCCTGAAAAGCTAGAATAACATTTAAAGTATCTAAGCCTAATAATATTCCTATTATTCCTAATGGCGGGAATGGGTCTAAATCTATCTATAACAAATAAAATATTAAAAACAAAAAAGTCATGGCATTCCTGGTAATATTTTTCTTCTTGTGTCAGTGTCCTGTTTTCTTTGGAAAATATCTTAAAAATAGAAGAGAAAATATTGAATATGACAAATAAGATAGGCAAATATGGATACAGCATCTTACTAATGTTGAATTATGTATGTCTGAAGAAGTCTGACCTTGGTCAGACGAAACGTTACAGAAATATATTTGTGTTAGTGTGCAGCAAGACTCTTGAATCACTTAGGATTGTTATCTCTACTCTTGCTACAGCATCCTTGCAATATATGCATACGGATCCACCGGCACAAAAACATAGAAGAAGGATAAGTAGTTAGTTTCGCAGAAACCAAATACTAAAAAAAGTTTTATTAATAAATATTCAGTAGCAGTAATAAACATAATACTTCGTGCATTATTGTTTCAGTGTTAATATAATCAGGAAAATAATGAATCGAACTAAAATCAAAATAAACACTAGTTGGAAAGAGTAAGACTGCCTAATGAAACACATGTAACATATTTACCTGTATCCAATTTTCTTAATTTCTTCATTGCCTTCAGAATTCTGTGCCTGAGAAGCTAGAATATTAAAAATATCTGATCCTAATAAAATTTGTAAAAATATTTACATGTAATGTGTGAATTTTCTTTGTATCTTCTTTTCCTAATTTCTCCATGGCCTTCACAAATCTGCCCCTGAAACGCTAGAATAACTTTAAAAATATCTAGACCTAATAAAATTCGTAAAAATATTTACATGTAATGTGTAGATTTTTCTTGTATCCGTTTATTCTTCATTTCTTCATTGCCTTTATAATTCTGCCCCTAAAATGCTAGAATACCATTAAAAATATCTAAGCCTAATATTATACCTATTATTCCTAATGGCGGGAATGGGACTAAATCTATCTATAACAAATAAAATATTAAAAATAAAAAAGCCATGGAAGTTTTCTTCCTTTGTCGGTGTCACGATATCATGTTTCCTGTGGAAAATATCTTAAAAATAGAAGAGAAAATAATGAATATGACAAATAAGATAGGCAAATATGGATACAGCATTTCACTAAAAAAAAGTTTTATCAATAAATATTCATTAGCAGTAATAAACATAATACTTCGTGCATTAATGTATCAGTGTTAATATAATCAGGGAAATAATAAATCGAACTAAAATCAAAATAAACACTAGTTGGAAAAAGTAAGCCTGCCTAATGATACACATGTAACATATTTACCTGTATCCACTTTTCTTAATTTCTTCTTTGTCTTCATAATTCTGTGCCCGTGAAGCTGAATAACATTAAATATCTAAGAATAAAAAAAATTCGTTCAATATTTACATTTATTGTGTAGATTTTCCTTGTATCCGTCTTTTCCTAATTTCTTCATGGCCGCCACAAATCTGCCCCTGAAACGCTAGAATAACATTAAAAATATCTAGGCCTAATTAAATTCGTAAAATTATTTACATGTAATGTGTAGATTTTTCTTGTAACCGTATATTTTTCATTTCTTCATTGCCTTTATAATTCTGCCCCTGAAAAGCTAGAAAAAACATTTAAAATATCTAAACCTAATAATATTCCTATTATTCTTAATGGCGGGAATGGGTCTAAATCTAACTATAACAAATAAAATATTAAAAACAAAAAATCCATGGCAGCCCTGTTAATATTTTTCTTCTTTTGTCGTTGTCACGATATCCTGTTTCCTGTGGAAAATATCTTAAAAATAGAAGAGAAAATAATGAATATAACAAATAAGATAGGCAAATATGGATACAGCATATTACTAAAAAAAATTTATTAATATTTAGTAGCAGTAATAAACATAATACTTCGTGCATTATGGTATCAGTGTTAATATAATCAGGAAAATAACAAATAGAACTAAAATCAAAATAAACACTAGTTGGAAAAAGTAAGCCTGCCTAATGAAACACATGTAACATTTTAACCTGTATCCACTTTTCTTAATTTCTTCATTGTCTTCATAATCCTGTGCCTGTGAAGCTACATTAACATTAAATATCTAAGCCTAAAAAAATTCGAAAAATATTTACAATTAGGGTGTAGATATTTCTTCTATCCGTCTTTTCTTGAATTCTTCATTGCCTTCAGAATTCTGTGCCTGAGAAGCTAGAAAATTAAAAACATCTAATCCTAATAAAATTCGTAAAAAAAATACATGTAATGTGTAGATTTTCCTTGTATCCGTCTTTTCTTAACTTCTTTATATCCTTCAGAGTTCTGTTCCTGAGATGCAAGAATATAAAAAATATCTAATCCCAATAACATTCGAAAAATATTTACATACAATGTGTAGATTTTCCTTGTATCCGTCTTTAATTTCTTCATTGCCTTCAGAATTCTGTGCCTGAGAAGCTAGAATATTAAAAATATCTGATCCTAATAAAATTTGTAAAATTATTTACATGTAATGTGTAGATTTTACTTGTATCCGTATATTCTTCATTTCTTCATTGCCTTTATAGTTCTGCCCCTGTAAAGCTAGAATAACATTTAAAATATCTAAGCCTAATATTATTCCTATTATTCCTAATGGCGGGAATGGGTCTAAATCTATCTATAACAAATAAAATATTAAAAACAAAAAAGCCATGGCAGCCCTGTTAATATATTTCTTTCTTTGTCGGTGTCACGATATCCTGTTTCCTGTGGAAAATATCTAAAAAATAGAAGAGAAAATAATTAAAATGACAAATAAGATAGGCAAATATGATAACAGCATACTACTAAAAAAAAGTTTTATTAATGAATAATCAATATCATTAATAAACATAAACTTCGTGCTTTATTGTATCAGTATTAATATAATCCAGAAAATATTATATTGAAGTAAAATCAAAATAAACACTAGTTAGAAAGAGTAAGCCTGCCTAACGAAACACATGTAACATATTTACCTGTATTCTCTTTTTTTCATTTTTTTCATTGTCTTCATAATTCTGTGCCTGTCAAACTAGAATAACATTACAAATATCTAAGCCTAAGAGAATTCGAAAAAAAAATTACATTTATGATGCAGATTTTACTTGTATCCGTCTCTTCTTGAATTCTTCATTGCCTTCAGAATTCTGTGCCTGAGAAGCTATAATATTAAATATATCTAATCCTGAAAAAATTCATAAAAATATTTACATGTAATGTGTAGATTTTCCTTGTATCCGTCTTTTCTTAATTTCTTCATCGCCTTCACAATTCTGTGCATAAGAAACAAAAATATTAAAAATACCCAGTCCCAATAAAATTCGTAAAAAGATTTACATGTAACGTGTAGATTATCCTTCTATCCGTCTTTTCTAAATATCTTCATTGACTTCAGAATTCTGTGCCTGAGAAGCAAGAATATTAAAAATATCTAATCCCAATAAAATTTGTAAAAATATTTACATGTAATGTGTAAATTTTCCTTGTATCTTCCTTTCCTAATTTCTCCATGACCTTCACAAATCTGCCCCTGAAACGCTAGAATAACATTAAAAATATCTAGACCTAGTAAAATGCGTAAAATTATTTACATGTAATGTGTAGATTTTTCTTGTATCCGTATATTCTTCATTGCCTTTATAATTCTTCCCCTGTAAAGCTAGAATAACATTTAAAATATCTAAGCCTAATATTATTCCTATTATTCCTAATGGCGGGATTGGGTCTAAATCTAACTATAACAAATAAAATATTAAAAACAAAAAAGCCATGGCAGCCCTGTTAATATATTTCTTCCTTTGTCGGTGTCACGATATCCTGTTTCCTGTGGAAAATATCTTAAAAATAGAAGAGAAAATAATGAATATGACAAATAAGATAGGCAAATATGGATACAGCATATTACTAAAAAAAAGTTTTATTAATTAATAATCAATATCATTAATAAACATAAACTTCGTGCTTTATTGTATCAGTATTAATATAATCCAGAAAATATTATATTGAAGTAAAATCAAAATAAACACTAGTTAGAAAGAGTAAGCCTGCCTAACGAAACACATGTAACATATTTACCTGTATTCTCTTTTTTTCATTTTTTTCATTGTCTTCATAATTCTGTGCCTGTCAAACTAGAATAACATTACAAATATCTAAGCCTAAGAGAATTCGAAAAATAATTACATTTATGATGCAGATTTTACTTGTATCCGTCTCTTCTTGAATTCTTCATTGCCTTCAGAATTCTGTGCCTGAGAAGCTAGAATATTAAAAATATCTAATCCTGAAAAAATTCGTAAAAATATTTACATGTAATGTGTAGATTTTCCTTGTATCCGTCTTTTCTTAATTTCTTCATCGCCTTCACAATTCTGTGCATAAGAAACAAAAATATTAAAAATACCCAGTCCCAATAAAATTCGTAAAAAGATTTACATGTAACGTGTAGATTATCCTTCTATCCGTCTTTTCTAAATATCTTCATTGACTTCAGAAATCTGTGCCTGAGAAGCAAGAATATTAAAAATATCTAATCCCAATAAAATTCGTAAAATTATTTACATGTAATGTTTAGATTTTCCTTCTATCCAGCTTTTCTAAATTTCTTCATTGACTTCAGAATACTGTGCCTGAGAAGCAAGAATATTAAAAATATCCAATCCCAATAAAATTTGTAAAAATATTTACATGTAATGTGTAAATTTTCCTTGTATCTTCCTTTCCTAATTTCTCCATGGCCTTCACAAATCTGCCCCTGAAACGCTGGAATAACATTAAAAATATCTAGACCTAATAAAATTCGTAAAATTATTTACATGTAATGTGTAGATTTTTCTTGTATCCGTATATTCTTCATTTCTTCATTGCCTTTATAATTTTGCCCCTGTAAAGCTAGAATAACATTTAAAATATCTAAGTCTAATATTATTCCTATTATTCCTAATGGCGGGAATGGGTCTAAATCTATCTATAAGAAATAAAATATTAAAAACAAAAAAGCCATGGCAGCCCTGTTAATATATTTCTTCCTTTGTCGGTGTCACGATATCCTGTTTCCTGTGGAAAATATCTTAAAAATAGAAGAGAAAATAATGAATATGACAAATAAGATAGGCAAATATGGATACAGCATATTACTAAAAAAAAAGTTTTAATAATGAATAATCAATATCATTAATAAACATAAACTTCGTGCTTAATTGTATCAGTATTAATAAAATCCAGAAAATATTATATTGAAGTAAAATCAAAATAAACACTAGTTGAAAAAAGTAAGCCTGCCTAACGAAACACATGTAACATATTTACTTGTATTCTCTTTTTTTCATCTTTTTCATTGTCTTCATAATTCTGTGCCTGTCAAACTAGAATAACATTACAAATATCTAAGCCTAAGAGAATTCGAAAAATAATTACATTTATGATGCAGATTTTACTTGTATCCGTCTCTTCTTGAATTCATTATTGCCTTCAGAATTCTGTGCCTGAGATGCTAGAATATTAAAAATATCTAATCCTGATAAAATTCGTAAAAATATTTACATGTAATGTGTAGATTTTTCTTGTATCCGTCTTTTCCTAATTTCTTCATCGCCTTCACAATTCTGTGAATAAGAAACAAGAATATAAAAAAAAAATATCTAATCCCAATAAAATTCGTAAAAATATTTACATGTAACGTGTAGATTATCCTTCTATCCGTCTTTTCTAACTATCTTCATCGCCTTCAGAATTCTGTGCATGCATGAGAAGCAAGAATATTAAAAATATCTAATCCCAATAAAATTCGTAAAAGTATTTACATGTAATGTGTAGATTTTCCTTCTATCCATCTTTTTCAAATTTCTTCATTGACTTCAAAATACCGTGCCTGAGAAGCAAGAATATTGAAAATATCCAATCCCAATAAAATTTGTAAAAATATTTACATGTAATGTGTAGATTTTCCTTGTATCTTCTTTTCCTAATTTCTTCATGGCCGTCACAAATCTGCCCCTGAAACGCTAGAATAACAATAAAAATATCTAGGTCTAATAAAATCCGTAAAATTATTTACATGTAATGTGTAGATTTTTCTTGTGTCCGTATATTCTTCATTTCTTCATTGTCTTTATAATTCTGCCCCTGTAAAGCTAGAAAAACATTTAAAATATCTAAGCCTAATATTATTCCTATTATTCCTAATGGCGGGAATGGGTCTAAATCTATCTATAACAAATAAAATATTAAAAACAAAAAAGTCATGGCAGCCCTGTTAATATATTTCTTTCTTTGTCGGTGTCACGATATCCTGTTTCCTGTGGAAAATATCTTAAAAATAGAAGAGAAAATAATGAATATGACAAATAAGATAGGCAAATATGGATACAGCATATTACTAAAAAAAAAGTTTTATCAATGAATAATCAATATCATTAATAAACATAAACTTCGTGCTTTATTGTATCAGTATTAATATAATCCAGAAAATCTTATATTGAAGTAAAATCAAAATAAACACTAGTTGGAAAGAGTAAGCCTGCCTAACAAAACACATGTAACATATTTACCTGTATTCTCTTTTTTTCAATTTTTTCATTGTCTTCATAATTCTGTGCCTGTCAAACTAGAATAACATTACAAATATCTAAGCCTAAGAGAATTCGAAAAATAATTACATTTATGATGCAGATTTTACTTGTATCCGTCTCTTCTTGAATTCTTCATTGCCTTCAGAATTCTGAGCCTGAGAAGCTAGAATATTAAAAATATCTATTCCTGATAAAATTCGTAAAAATATTTACATGTAATGTGTAGATTTTCTTTGTATCCGTCTTTTCTTAATTTCTTCATCGCCTTCAGAATTCTGTGCATGAGAGACAAGAATATTAAAAATATCTAATCCCAATAAAATTCGTAAAAATATTTACATGTAACGTGTAGATTATCCTTCTATCAGTCTTTTCTAAATATCTTCATTGACTTCAGAATTCTGTGCCTGAGAAGCAAGAATATTAAAAATATCTAATCCCAATAAAATTCGTAAAATTATTTACATGTAATGTATAGATTTTCCTTCTATCCAGCTTTTCTAAATTTCTTCATTGACTTCAGAATACTGTGCCTGAGAAGCAAGAATATTAAAAATATTCAATCCCAATAAAATTTGTAAAAATATTTACATGTATTGTGTAAATTTTCCTTGTATCTTCCTTTCCTAATTTCTCCATGGCCTTCACAAATCTGCCCCTGAAACGCTAGAATAACATTAAAAATATCTAGACCTAATAAAATTCGTAAAATTATTTACATGTAATGTGTAGATTTTTCTTGTATCCGTATATTCTTCATTTCTTCATTGCCTTTATAATTTTGCCCCTGTAAAGCTAGAATAACATTTAAAATATCTAAGCCTAATATTATTCCTATTATTCCTAATGGCGGGAATGGGTCTAAATCTATCTATATGAAATAAAATATTAAAAACAAAAAAGCCATGGCAGCCCTGTTAATATATTTCTTCCTTTGTCGGTTTCACGATATCCTGTTTCCTGTGGAAAATATCTTAAAAATAGAAGAGAAAATAATGAATATGACAAATAAGATAGGCAAAAATGGATACAGCATATTACTAAGAAAAAAGTTTTATTAATGAATAATCAATATCATTAATAAACATAAACTTCGTGCTTAATTGTATCAGTATTAATAAAATCCAGAAAATATTATATTGAAGTAAAATCAAAATAAACACTAGTTGGAAAAAGTAAGCCTGCCTAACGAAACACATGTAACATATTTACCTGTATTCTCTTTTTTTCATCTTTTTCATTGTCTTCATAATTCTGTGCCTGTCAAACTAGAATAACATTACAAATATCTAAGCCTAAGAGAATTCGAAAAATAATTACATTTATGATGCAGATTTTACTTGTATCCGTCTCTTCTTGAATTCTTCATTGCCTTCAGAATTCTGAGCCTGAGAAGCTAGAATATTAAAAATATCTAATCCTGATAAAATTCGTAAAAATATTTACATGTAATGTGTAGATTTTCTTTGTATCCGTCTTTTCTTAATTTCTTCATCGCCTTCAGAATTCTGTGCATGAGAGACAAGAATATTAAAAATATCTAATCCCAATAAAATTCGTAAAAATATTTACATGTAACGTGTAGATTATCCTTCTATCAGTCTTTTCTAAATATCTTCATTGACTTCAGAATTCTGTGCCTGAGAAGCAAGAATATTAAAAATATCTAATCCCAATAAAATTCGTAAAATTATTTACATGTAATGTATAGATTTTCCTTCTATCCAGCTTTTCTAAATTTCTTCATTGACTTCAGAATACTGTGCCTGAGAAGCAAGAATATTAAAAATATCTAATCCCAATAAAATTTGTAAAAATATTTACATGTAATGTGTAAATTTTCCTTGTATCTTCCTTTCCTAATTTCTCCATGACCTTCACAAATCTGCCCCTGAAACGCTAGAATAACATTAAAAATATCTAGACCTAGTAAAATGCGTAAAATTATTTACATGTAATGTGTAGATTTTTCTTGTATCCGTATATTCTTCATTGCCTTTATAATTCTTCCCCTGTAAAGCTAGAATAACATTTAAAATATCTAAGCCTAATATTATTCCTATTATTCCTAATGGCGGGATTGGGTCTAAATCTAACTATAACAAATAAAATATTAAAAACAAAAAAGCCATGGCAGCCCTGTTAATATATTTCTTCCTTTGTCGGTGTCACGATATCCTGTTTCCTGTGGAAAATATCTTAAAAATAGAAGAGAAAATAATGAATATGACAAATAAGATAGGCAAATATGGATACAGCATATTACTAAAAAAAAGTTTTATTAATTAATAATCAATATCATTAATAAACATAAACTTCGTGCTTTATTGTATCAGTATTAATATAATCCAGAAAATATTATATTGAAGTAAAATCAAAATAAACACTAGTTAGAAAGAGTAAGCCTGCCTAACGAAACACATGTAACATATTTACCTGTATTCTCTTTTTTTCATTTTTTTCATTGTCTTCATAATTCTGTGCCTGTCAAACTAGAATAACATTACAAATATCTAAGCCTAAGAGAATTCGAAAAATAATTACATTTATGATGCAGATTTTACTTGTATCCGTCTCTTCTTGAATTCTTCATTGCCTTCAGAATTCTGTGCCTGAGAAGCTAGAATATTAAAAATATCTAATCCTGAAAAAATTCGTAAAAATATTTACATGTAATGTGTAGATTTTCCTTGTATCCGTCTTTTCTTAATTTCTTCATCGCCTTCACAATTCTGTGCATAAGAAACAAAAATATTAAAAATACCCAGTCCCAATAAAATTCGTAAAAAGATTTACATGTAACGTGTAGATTATCCTTCTATCCGTCTTTTCTAAATATCTTCATTGACTTCAGAAATCTGTGCCTGAGAAGCAAGAATATTAAAAATATCTAATCCCAATAAAATTCGTAAAATTATTTACATGTAATGTTTAGATTTTCCTTCTATCCAGCTTTTCTAAATTTCTTCATTGACTTCAGAATACTGTGCCTGAGAAGCAAGAATATTAAAAATATCCAATCCCAATAAAATTTGTAAAAATATTTACATGTAATGTGTAAATTTTCCTTGTATCTTCCTTTCCTAATTTCTCCATGGCCTTCACAAATCTGCCCCTGAAACGCTGGAATAACATTAAAAATATCTAGACCTAATAAAATTCGTAAAATTATTTACATGTAATGTGTAGATTTTTCTTGTATCCGTATATTCTTCATTTCTTCATTGCCTTTATAATTTTGCCCCTGTAAAGCTAGAATAACATTTAAAATATCTAAGCCTAATATTATTCCTATTATTCCTAATGGCGGGAATGGGTCTAAATCTATCTATAAGAAATAAAATATTAAAAACAAAAAAGCCATGGCAGCCCTGTTAATATATTTCTTCCTTTGTCGGTGTCACGATATCCTGTTTCCTGTGGAAAATATCTTAAAAATAGAAGAGAAAATAATGAATATGACAAATAAGATAGGCAAATATGGATACAGCATATTACTAAAAAAAAAGTTTTAATAATGAATAATCAATATCATTAATAAACATAAACTTCGTGCTTAATTGTATCAGTATTAATAAAATCCAGAAAATATTATATTGAAGTAAAATCAAAATAAACACTAGTTGAAAAAAGTAAGCCTGCCTAACGAAACACATGTAACATATTTACTTGTATTCTCTTTTTTTCATCTTTTTCATTGTCTTCATAATTCTGTGCCTGTCAAACTAGAATAACATTACAAATATCTAAGCCTAAGAGAATTCGAAAAATAATTACATTTATGATGCAGATTTTACTTGTATCCGTCTCTTCTTGAATTCATTATTGCCTTCAGAATTCTGTGCCTGAGATGCTAGAATATTAAAAATATCTAATCCTGATAAAATTCGTAAAAATATTTACATGTAATGTGTAGATTTTTCTTGTATCCGTCTTTTCCTAATTTCTTCATCGCCTTCACAATTCTGTGAATAAGAAACAAGAATATAAAAAAAAAAATATCTAATCCCAATAAAATTCGTAAAAATATTTACATGTAACGTGTAGATTATCCTTCTATCCGTCTTTTCTAACTATCTTCATCGCCTTCAGAATTCTGTGCATGCATGAGAAGCAAGAATATTAAAAATATCTAATCCCAATAAAATTCGTAAAAGTATTTACATGTAATGTGTAGATTTTCCTTCTATCCATCTTTTTCAAATTTCTTCATTGACTTCAAAATACCGTGCCTGAGAAGCAAGAATATTGAAAATATCCAATCCCAATAAAATTTGTAAAAATATTTACATGTAATGTGTAGATTTTCCTTGTATCTTCTTTTCCTAATTTCTTCATGGCCGTCACAAATCTGCCCCTGAAACGCTAGAATAACAATAAAAATATCTAGGTCTAATAAAATCCGTAAAATTATTTACATGTAATGTGTAGATTTTTCTTGTGTCCGTATATTCTTCATTTCTTCATTGTCTTTATAATTCTGCCCCTGTAAAGCTAGAAAAACATTTAAAATATCTAAGCCTAATATTATTCCTATTATTCCTAATGGCGGGAATGGGTCTAAATCTATCTATAACAAATAAAATATTAAAAACAAAAAAGTCATGGCAGCCCTGTTAATATATTTCTTTCTTTGTCGGTGTCACGATATCCTGTTTCCTGTGGAAAATATCTTAAAAATAGAAGAGAAAATAATGAATATGACAAATAAGATAGGCAAATATGGATACAGCATATTACTAAAAAAAAAGTTTTATCAATGAATAATCAATATCATTAATAAACATAAACTTCGTGCTTTATTGTATCAGTATTAATATAATCCAGAAAATCTTATATTGAAGTAAAATCAAAATAAACACTAGTTGGAAAGAGTAAGCCTGCCTAACAAAACACATGTAACATATTTACCTGTATTCTCTTTTTTTCAATTTTTTCATTGTCTTCATAATTCTGTGCCTGTCAAACTAGAATAACATTACAAATATCTAAGCCTAAGAGAATTCGAAAAATAATTACATTTATGATGCAGATTTTACTTGTATCCGTCTCTTCTTGAATTCTTCATTGCCTTCAGAATTCTGAGCCTGAGAAGCTAGAATATTAAAAATATCTAATCCTGATAAAATTCGTAAAAATATTTACATGTAATGTGTAGATTTTCTTTGTATCCGTCTTTTCTTAATTTCTTCATCGCCTTCAGAATTCTGTGCATGAGAGACAAGAATATTAAAAATATCTAATCCCAATAAAATTCGTAAAAATATTTACATGTAACGTGTAGATTATCCTTCTATCAGTCTTTTCTAAATATCTTCATTGACTTCAGAATTCTGTGCCTGAGAAGCAAGAATATTAAAAATATCTAATCCCAATAAAATTCGTAAAATTATTTACATGTAATGTATAGATTTTCCTTCTATCCAGCTTTTCTAAATTTCTTCATTGACTTCAGAATACTGTGCCTGAGAAGCAAGAATATTAAAAATATTCAATCCCAATAAAATTTGTAAAAATATTTACATGTATTGTGTAAATTTTCCTTGTATCTTCCTTTCCTAATTTCTCCATGGCCTTCACAAATCTGCCCCTGAAACGCTAGAATAACATTAAAAATATCTAGACCTAATAAAATTCGTAAAATTATTTACATGTAATGTGTAGATTTTTCTTGTATCCGTATATTCTTCATTTCTTCATTGCCTTTATAATTTTGCCCCTGTAAAGCTAGAATAACATTTAAAATATCTAAGCCTAATATTATTCCTATTATTCCTAATGGCGGGAATGGGTCTAAATCTATCTATATGAAATAAAATATTAAAAACAAAAAAGCCATGGCAGCCCTGTTAATATATTTCTTCCTTTGTCGGTTTCACGATATCCTGTTTCCTGTGGAAAATATCTTAAAAATAGAAGAGAAAATAATGAATATGACAAATAAGATAGGCAAAAATGGATACAGCATATTACTAAGAAAAAAGTTTTATTAATGAATAATCAATATCATTAATAAACATAAACTTCGTGCTTAATTGTATCAGTATTAATAAAATCCAGAAAATATTATATTGAAGTAAAATCAAAATAAACACTAGTTGGAAAAAGTAAGCCTGCCTAACGAAACACATGTAACATATTTACCTGTATTCTCTTTTTTTCATCTTTTTCATTGTCTTCATAATTCTGTGCCTGTCAAACTAGAATAACATTACAAATATCTAAGCCTAAGAGAATTCGAAAAATAATTACATTTATGATGCAGATTTTACTTGTATCCGTCTCTTCTTGAATTCTTCATTGCCTTCAGAATGCTGTGCCTGAGAAGCTAGGATATTAAAAATATCTAATCCTGATAAAATTCGTAAAAATATTTACATGTAATGTGTAGATTTTTCTTGTATCCGTCTTTTCTTAATTTCTTCATCGCCTTCACAATTCTGTGAATAAGAAACAAGAATATAAAAAAAAAATATCTAATCCCAATAAAATTCGTAAAAATATTTACATGTAATGTGTAAATATATCTAATCCCAATAAAATTCGTAAAAGTATTTACATGTAATGTGTAGATTTTCCTTCTATCCATCTTTTTCAAATTTCTTCATTGACTTCAAAATACTGTGCCTGAGAAGCAAGAATATTGAAAATATCCAATCCCAATAAAATTTGTAAAAATATTCACATGTAATGTGTAGATTTTCCTTGTATCTTCCTTTCCTAATTTCTCCATGGCCTTCACAAATCTGCCCCTGAAACGCTAGAATAACATTAAAAATATCTAGGTCTAATAAAATTCGTAAAATTATTTACATGTATTGTGTAGATTTTCCTTGTATCTTCCTTTCCTAATTTCTTCATGGCCGTCACAAATCTGCCCCTGAAACGCTAGAATAACATTAAAAATATCTAGGTCTAATAAAATTCGTAAAATTATTTACATGTAATGTGTAGATTTTCCTTGTATCTTCTTTTCCTAATTTCTTCATGGCCGTCACAAATCTGCCCCTGAAACGCTAGAATAACATTAAAAATATCTAGGTCTAATAAAATTCGTAAAATTATTTACATGTAATGTGTAGATTTTCCTTGTATCTTCTTTTCCTAATTTCTTCATGGCCTTCACAAATCTGCCCCTGAAACGCTAGAATAACATTAAAAATATCTAGGTCTAATAAAATTCGTAAAATTATTTACATGTAATGTGTAGATTTTCCTTGTATCTTCTTTTCCTAATTTCTTCATGGCCGTCACAAATCTGCCCCTGAAACGCTAGAATAACATTAAAAATATCTAGGTCTAATAAAATTCGTAAAATTATTTACATGTAATGTGTAGATTTTCCTTGTATCTTCTTTTCCTAATTTCTTCATGGCCTTCACAAATCTGCCCCTGAAACGCTAGAATAACATTAGAAATATCTAGGTCTAATAAAATTCGTAAAATTATTTACATGTAATGTGTAGATTTTCCTTGTATCTTCTTTTCCTAATTTCTTCATGGCCGTCACAAATCTGCCCCTGAAACGCTGGAATAACATTAAAAATATCTAGGTCTAATAAAATTCGTAAAATTATTTACATGTAATGTGTAGATTTTCCTTGTATCTTCTTTTCCTAATTTCTTCATGGCCGTCACAAATCTGCCCCTGAAACGCTAGAATAACATTAAAAATATCTAGGTCTAATAAAATTCGTAAAATTATTTACATGTAATGTGTAGATTTTCCTTGTATCTTCTTTTCCTAATTTCTTCATGGCCTTCACAAATCTGCCCCTGAAACACTAGAATAACATTAAAAATATCTAGGTCTAATAAAATTCGTATAATTATTTACATGTAATGTGTAGATTTTCCTTGTATCTTCTTTCCTAATTTCTTCATGGCCGTCACAAATCTGCCCCTGAAACGCTAGAATAACATTAAAAATATCTAGGTCTAATAAAATTCGTAAAATTATTTACATGTATTGTGTAGATTTTTCTTGTATCCGTATATTCTTCATTTCTTCATTGCCTTCATAATTCTGCCCCTGAAAAGCTAGAATAACATTTAAAATATCTAAGCCTAATAATATTCTTATTATTCCTAATGGCGGGAATGGGTCTAAATCTATCTATAACAAATAAAATATTAAAAACAAAAAAGCCATGGCAGCCCTGTTAATATTTTTCTTCTTTTGTTGGTGTCACGATATCTTGTTTTCTGTGGAAAATATCTTAAAAACAAAATAGAAGAGAAAATAATGAATATGACAAATATGATAAGCAAATATGGATACAGCATATTACCAAAAAAAGTTTTATTAATAAATATTCAGTAGCAGTAATAAACATAATGCTACGTGTATTATTGTATCAGTGTTAATATAATCAGGAAAATAATAATTCGAACTAAAATCAAAATAAACACTAGTTGCAAAGAGTAGGCCTGCCTAATGAAACAAGTGTAATATATTTACCTGTATCCATTTTTCTTAATTGTCTTCATAATTCTGTGCCTGTGAAGCTACATTAACATTAAATATCTAAGCCTAAAAAAATTCGAAAAATATTTACATTTATGGTGTAGATATTTCTTCTGTCTTTTCTCGAATTCTTCATTGCCTTCAGAATTCTCTGCCTGAGAAGCAAGAAAATTAAAAATATCTAATCCTAATAAAATTCGTAAAAATAAATACATGTAATGTGTAGATTCTCCTTGTATCCGTCCTCTCTTGATTTCTTTGTCTTCAAAATTCTGTGCCTGAGAAGCAAGAATATTAAAAATATCTAATCCCAATAAAATTGTAAAAATATTTACATGTAATGTGTAGATTTTTCTCCTATCCGTCTTTTCCAAATTTATATGGCGAGGAAACAAAGCCATGAAGTATTATTTCATTCAATTATTTCATCAAATAATTTTCAATAAGTTAAATTATCCACAGGGATTGTATACATTAACCATTCATTAAAAGAACATAGCATATTAATACTCGCAATAAACTATAAAGAAATAGGGAATATATTTCTAGATTTGAAAACTTATACATAAAGGCATGGGCTCTAAGAACACTATTTTTGAAAATATGATTTCAAAACAATCGCACTACAAATGAGAGTTTTAGGATGTACCTGCATAAAAGTGAATAGAATTCGCATTTTTATTTTTTCAAAAGCTCAAAATAGTATAATTTTATCACAATTACGGCCAACAAGGCTCATTAACGCAACGCGCGTATTTTGTTTTTATTTTTTGGCGCTTTAAATTTCATTATTGTGATACGAAATGTATTTAAGCAAAGCATTTCAGTAATCTGTCGGCTAAATTTAAAATAACCGACGCCAAATCTTTGTCTTCCCAAACAGAGTTTAACGCACAAACACATTCTGTCTCATAATCATTATTTCAGCTCGGCCTCATGTTAGGACTCAGTTTTCTTTTGTATATATATTTCAGTGCATGCACACAAGTTTGACCAGTGCTCCGCATTTCCAGCAGAGACATTATCTAGCATATTGGGTAAAATGAAACCTAACGGTTCAAATGAATTTGCTAAGAGAGACAAAATCCGAAAAACTTTTGCTTTCAATTAATATATTTTCGGTCAAACATGTGCACCAGTAAATAGGGATATTTTTCATGAATCTGTTGTTGTGCATCGCTTTCAAACATCTGATCAAGCGTTTTTGTTATGGCGGAGATATAGTGTGGGGAATCCTGTATAAATAAAACATGGTATTAGGAACAAACATTTTGCAGTTCATTTCCCTCTCTTCACCAAATAGTTTAAGATTTTTGCAAAATACAGCATTGCTCTGCAAAAGTACTGGCAAGCTTTAATGAAGATCAAACTGATCAGTATCGTTACGACTAAATCGGAAAATTCTAAAAATTCAATGATAGTCCTCGTGTTGCGTTCTTTTAAATCTACCAATTTATTACGCCTCATCAGAGAATTAGAAGTGACCATTTCATTTCTTTCTCAAATTTGTGGAAACGTTCAGCGCTTTTTTGTTGATACGTTTGCTTTCATTTCCCCAATATTTGGCTCAACATTCTCACTTTCCATCTTCACTCTTTTACTTGAGTAAAAACAATAAACATCAGTTAGCATTTATCAATGTATTTTTGTACGGCTAAGACATTCATGCGACAATGACTTAGAATCAAAATATTATTTATCAAATTTCTTTGTATTTAAATAAAAGATAAAATTCACCAAACTCAAATCTGGGTCGGGCATTTAAGTTAACGACAGATTTAAATCCAATTCAATTTAAATTCATCATTCCTATCCTGAACCCTAAACCAAACTGAACAATTACTAATTTGGTATTTTAAAGCTGGCGGGGATGTTTCCCCAAATCTCTTATTTTTCCAAAGAAACATTCTCAACTGTCGTAATATTCCTAAATAATTAATATACAGTACAAATGAAATTGATAATAAAACACTAATAGGTCTTTTCAAAAATATTGAAAAATTTAAATATTCCATTAAATCGAGCACTAATATAAAAAAAAACTTGGCTCAACAAAAAGTTGTGGCGGCACAATGTGGTATTCGAAGATGGTAAATTTGACAAAAATTGAATAATATCAGAAGAATTTTTAATTATTTCGATCTAATTTCGGCTTTAGGGTTAAAATTTGAATGTACCAATGACTTTTCGAACTATGTCATTATCTGAACTATCTGAACTATGTCAAGTTTTGGGTTCATGAATGACAAAAAATGTAATTTGATATGAATTGGATAGAGATTTCATCAAATCTATTTGTACTTGTCTGTATCTGCTCTCGCGATATGGCAACATCAACAAAATAATACTACGTAACGCTGTGTGATTCATCTTGAAAATCCTAGGTTTTTCATAACAACCCAAGATGTTTTAAAGTCATAAGCAGAAAGCATCTAAGGGCACTATCATATAAGCACAAACACCAAAACGCGCGACATCCGTGGAGATGACGGGTTCACTTAAACTTAAAACTGCTCAACGCTATGAAAACAGCAACGCTAATTTATCAGCTGTTGAACGTGTAAGTTTAAATATCTGAGATGAGCTGTAGTTAAATTTGAATAATTTGTAGACGATATGATAGAAAAGTTTCATATTAGAAAACTGTTTTAGTTTAAAGCACCCTTGTCGAACCCCTGTAACAGCTCCATAGAACACCAAAAATTCGAACCATGGTTAAAAACTACTGTTCTAGACTATAGAAAAACTAACAAAACGCTATGGCGACGAAACAAACCCATAAAGTACGAATACAATAAATACTATAAAATGAGGCCGACCACTTGTATGAATGCAACCGCAAATACCCCATTGCCAGTAATATAACCCCATTGCTGGCGACTGGCGCATACTTCGAGACTTGCCATCGATGAGAGAACCACCAAGAAAGAACATAATCCGCGTCTTTTCGAAATTATGTATACGAAAGGAACAAAGAAGCAAAATTTATTGCATACCTGCTAATAGCTGAACACCTGTCCGTGAACTAGCGTGTGGAAACCATTGCATTACATGACTTTTCAAATTTATATTATAATTGGGCAAAATATTTTGGACAATTTGTGAGGATAATTCAAATATTTGCAGCTCTTCCTGACTAGCGGGATTTAACATGATATATCAGTTTATACCTGACAAAATATGAATTGGAAGATTTATAAGATTACATACTTGCTCTTTAGACTATATTCCATCTCTTCTCCGTGATGCACCAGACTATTAACAATGTCGTTTGTTGCAATGACTTTTTCACGCAGTGTTTTGGAAATCTAAAAATAAATATATAGTTTCATTATCAAGTTTTGGATTTATAAATCACAAAGAATGCTGTGTGACAGAGGTAAAGCAAAGATAAGCTTATATTAAAATTACATAAAAAAATCAATTTAATGTCCTGATCAAAATCAGAAAATTCTAAAATTTATTAAAAAAAAGTCCTGATGTTGCGTGCTTTCAAATCTACCAATTTATTACGCTTTATTAGAAAACTAGAAGTGGAAATTTCATTTCTTTCTTAAATGGCAACATCAAATAAAATATTACTATACGTAACGCTGTGTCTTTTTTCAAATCCTAGTTAACCTTAACCCTTTCGAGCCTGTCGAACCCCTGCGCTATCCTCAGTATCCTGAAAGCTCTGGCCAAACCTCATTGTACCGAACGGTTGAAATTGGGAGCCCAATCCTAACTTTATAAAGGGGAAGCCTAATTTCGTGCGAGGTTATAGGAAATAAAAAGATTCAGCTCGAAAATCCTTGGAAAGCATCTAAGGGCACTATCATATAAGCCCAAACACCAAAACGCGCGACATCCGTGGAGATGACGGGTTCACTAAAACTTACAAACTTACAACTGCGCAACGCTATACAAACAGCAACGCTAATTAATTGGTTGTTGAGTTTAAATATCTGAAATGAACTGTAGTTGAATTTGCATAATTAGTAGACAATGTGATAAAAAAGTCCTATAATATAAAACTGTTTTAATTTAAAAGACCCTCGTCGAACCCCTGGAACAGCTCCAATGAGCACCAAAAATTCGATTGAAAAATGGTTAAAAAACTACTATTCTAGACTATTGAAAAACTGACAAAACGCTAAGGCGACGAAACAAACCCATAAAGTACGAATACAATACATACTATAAAATGAGTACCGACCAATTGTATTAATGCAGCCGCAAATGCCCCATTGGCATTGCCACTATTATAATCCCATTGCTGGCGACTGGTGCATACTTCAATACTTGTCAAACGATGGTAGAACGCGTAAAAAAAAAAAATAATTATGCGTCTTCTCGGGAATTATGTATACGAAATTAACAAAGCAGCAAAATTGGTTGCACACCAGCTAAAAACCGCACACCTGCCGGTGAACTAACGATTGCATTACATGACTTTACGAAATTATATAAATAAAATTAGGAGCAAATAATTTGGACATTTTGTGAGGATAATTCAAATATTTGCAGCTCTTCCTGACTAGCGGGATTTAACATGATATATCAGTTTATACCTGACAAAATATGAATTGAAAAATTTATAAGATTACATACTTGCCCTGTTCCCTTTGGACTATATAGGCTTCCATCTCACTCCGTGATGCACCAGACTATTAACAATGTCGTTCGATGCGATGACTTTTTCGAGCAGTGTTTTAGAAAACTGAAAATAAATATATAGTTTCATTATCAAGTTTTGGATTTATAAATCACAAAAAATGCTGTTTGACAGAAGTAAAGCATAAATAAGCTTTTATTAAAATTACATAAAAAAATCAATTTAATGTCATGATCAAAATAAAAAAATTCTATAATTTATTAAAAAAAAGTCCTGATGTTGCGTGCTTTCAAATCTACCATTTTGTTACGCTTCATTAGAAAATTAGAAGTGGTCTTTTCATTTCTTTCTGAACGGTTGAAATTGGGAGCCCAATCCTAACTTTATAAAGGGGAAGCCTAATTTCGTGCGAGGTTATAGGAAATAAAAAGATTCAGCTTGAAAATCCTTGGTTTGCTATAACAACCCAAGATGTTTCAAAGTTATAAAGTAGAGAGCATCTAAGGGCACCATCATATAAGCACAAACACCAAAGCGCGCGACATCCGTGGAGATGACGGATTCACTAAAACTTAAAACTGCGCAACGCTATACAAACAGCAACGCTAATTTATTAGTTGTTAAGTTTAAATATCCGACATGAACTGTAGTTAAATTTGCAAAATTACTAGACAATGTTATAGAAAAGTGTTTTAATTAAGAGGACCCTCGTCGAACTCCCGGAACAGGTCCAATGAACACCAAAAATTCGATTGAACCATGGTTAAAAATTACTGTTCTAGACCAGCGTTTCCCAAACTTTTTTGGCCACGGAACACTTACGCTTATTATCTCGCGCCGCGGAACACCAAAATGGTGTAATGCAAGCGGTTCCCAAAGGATGCGCTACTACCGGTAGTGCACCGTGGCGAGTTGCCAAAAGCGCCGCAAAAACCAACAGAATTATGTTCAATGTTACTAAAATTATTGAATATTTTACATCAGGCCTGACCAACCTTTTTGGTCTCGCGGGCCACTTTCACATGACGAAATTCGCTGCGGGCCGCTTCGTTTATACCAAACATTAATACCAGCCAATTCCTTATTTCGGTGTAGGTAATTTACATAATACAAAAAAGGCAAGTTCTTTAAAATGAAATCAATCAAGCTAATAATTGCTTTCTGGTTACATGGTAGGGTTGGCAAAATATTCGAAAATCAAGTCGAATATTAGAATAGCAGTTTACTATTCGAATATCTGGTACCACGGGGCGTGGACATGACACTCGCTGGTCACCAAATCAAAGAATCAATCATTACATAAGTTGTATAACACAACACCATTGCGTTTTTTTGACGACCACACGAGAACACATACATCGCGTCAAAATTGAGTGTTATATTTGGGTTGTAGTGTTTTTACCCATTTACTTTGAGTGGCTATGATACTATCTCAAGGTTTAAATGAGCATAATGTGCGCCAATGTCGCGTGAATATCAAGTTTAAGTGGGTCGTTTCGAAATATTCGAAACACCAATACAAGTATTGAATAAGTACTGCCCCTGAAACGCTAGAATAACATTAAAAATATCTAGGTCTAATAAAATTCGTAAAATTATTTACATGTAATGTGTAGATTTTCCTTGTATCTTCTTTTCCTAATTTCTTCATGGCCTTCACAAATCTGCCCCTGAAACGCTAGAATAACATTAAAAATATCTAGGTCAAATAAAATTCGTAAAATTATTTACATGTAATGTGTAGATTTTCCTTGTATCTTCTTTTCCTAATTTCTTCATGGCCGTCACAAATCTGCCCCTGAAACGCTAGAATAACATTAAAAAATATCTAGGTCTAATAAAATTCGTAAAATTATTTACATGTAATGTGTAGATTTTCCTTGTATCTTCTTTTCCTAATTTCTTCATGGCCGTCACAAATCTGCCCCTGAAACGCTAGAATCACATTAAAAATATCTAGGTTTAATAAAATCCGTAAAATTATTTACATGTAATGTGTAGATTTTCCTTGTATCTTCTTTTCCTAATTTCTTCATGGCCGTCACAAATCTGCCCCTGAAACGCTAGAATAACATTAAAAATATCTAGGTTTAATAAAATCCGTAAAATTATTTACATGTAATGTGTAGATTTTCCTTGTATCTTCTTTTCCTAATTTCTTCATGGCCGTCACAAATCTGCCCCTGAAACGCTAGAATCACATTAAAAATATCTAGGTTTAATAAAATCCGTAAAATTATTTACATGTAATGTGTAGATTTTCCTTGTATCTTCTTTTCCTAATTTCTTCATGGCCGTCACAAATCTGCCCCTGAAACGCTAGAATAACATTAAAAATATCTAGGTTTAATAAAATCCGTAAAATTATTTACATGTAATGTGTAGATTTTCCTTGTATCTTCTTTTCCTAATTTCTTCATGGCCTTCACAAATCTGCCCCTGAAACGCTAGAATAACATTAAAAATATCTAGGTCTAATAAAAATCGTAAAATTATTTACATGTAATGTGTAGATTTTCCTTGTATCTTCTTTTCCTAATTTCTTCATGGCCGTCACAAATCTGCCCCTGAAACGCTAGAATAACATTAAAAATATCTAGGTCTAATAAAATTCGTAAAATTATTTACATGTAATGTGTAGATTTTCCTTGTATCTTCTTTTCCTAATTTCTTCATGGCCTTCACAAATCTGCCCCTGAAACGCTAGAATAACATTAAAAATATCTAGGTCTAATAAAATTCGTAAAATTATTTACATGTAATGTGTAGATTTTCCTTGTATCTTCTTTTCCTAATTTCTTCATGGCCGTCACAAATCTGCCCCTGAAACGCTAGAATAACATTAAAAATATCTAGGTCTAATAAAATTCGTAAAATTATTTACATGTAATGTGTAGATTTTCCTTGTATCTTCTTTTCCTAATTTCTTCATGGCCTTCACAAATCTGCCCCTGAAACGCTACAATAACATTAAAAATATCTAGGTTTAATAAAATCCGTAAAATTATTTACATGTAATGTGTAGATTTTCCTTGTATCTTCTTTTCCTAATTTCTTCATGGCCGTCACAAATCTGCCCCTGAAACGCTAGAATCACATTAAAAATATCTAGGTTTAATAAAATCCGTAAAATTATTTACATGTAATGTGTAGATTTTCCTTGTATCTTCTTTTCCTAATTTCTTCATGGCCGTCACAAATCTGCCCCTGAAACGCTAGAATAACATTAAAAATATCTAGGTTTAATAAAATCCGTAAAATTATTTACATGTAATGTGTAGATTTTCCTTGTATCTTCTTTTCCTAATTTCTTCATGGCCGTCACAAATCTGCCCCTGAAACGCTAGAATCACATTAAAAATAACTAGGTTTAATAAAATCCGTAAAATTATTTACATGTAATGTGTAGATTTTCCTTGTATCTTCTTTTCCTAATTTCTTCATGGCCGTCACAAATCTGCCCCTGAAACGCTAGAATAACATTAAAAATATCTAGGTTTAATAAAATCCGTAAAATTATTTACATGTAATGTGTAGATTTTCCTTGTATCTTCTTTTCCTAATTTCTTCATGGCCTTCACAAATCTGCCCCTGAAACGCTAGAATAACATTAAAAATATCTAGGTCTAATAAAAATCGTAAAATTATTTACATGTAATGTGTAGATTTTCCTTGTATCTTCTTTTCCTAATTTCTTCATGGCCGTCACAAATCTGCCCCTGAAACGCTAGAATAACATTAAAAATATCTAGGTCTAATAAAATTCGTAAAATTATTTACATGTAATGTGTAGATTTTCCTTGTATCTTCTTTTCCTAATTTCTTCATGGCCTTCACAAATCTGCCCCTGAAACGCTAGAATAACATTAAAAATATCTAGGTCTAATAAAATTCGTAAAATTATTTACATGTAATGTGTAGATTTTCCTTGTATCTTCTTTTCCTAATTTCTTCATGGCCGTCACAAATCTGCCCCTGAAACGCTAGAATAACATTAAAAATATCTAGGTCTAATAAAATTCGTAAAATTATTTACATGTAATGTGTAGATTTTCCTTGTATCTTCTTTTCCTAATTTTCTCATGGCCTTCACAAATCTGCCCCTGAAACGCTAGAATAACATTAAAAATATCTAGGTCTAATAAAATTCGTAAAATTATTTACATGTAATGTGTAGATTTTCCTTGTATCTTCTTTTCCTAATTTCTTCATGGCCGTCACAAATCTGCCCCTGAAACGCTAGAATAACATTAAAAATATCTAGGTCTAATAAAATTCGTAAAATTATTTACATGTAATGTGTAGATTTTCCTTGTATCTTCTTTTCCTAATTTCTTCATGGCCTTCACAAATCTGCCCCTGAAACGCTAGAATAACATTAAAAATATCTAGGTCTAATAAAATTCGTAAAATTATTTACATGTAATGTGTAGATTTTCCTTGTATCTTCTTTTCCTAATTTCTTCATGGCCGTCACAAATCTGCCCCTGAAACGCTAGAATAACATTAAAAATATCTAGGTCTAATAAATTTCGTAAAATTATTTACATGTAATGTGTAGATTTTCCTTGTATCTTCTTTTCCTAATTTCTTCATGGCCGTCACAAATCTGCCCCTGAAACGCTGGAATAACATTAAAAATATCTAGGTCTAATAAAATTCGTAAAATTATTTACATGTAATGTGTAGATTTTCCTTGTATCTTCTTTTCCTAATTTCTTCATGGCCTTCACAAATCTGCCCCTGAAACGCTAGAATAACATTAAAAATATCTAGGTCTAATAAAATTCGTAAAATTATTTACATGTAATGTGTAGATTTTCCTTGTATCTTCTTTTCCTAATTTCTTCATGGCCGTCACAAATCTGCCCCTGAAACGCTAGAATAACATTAAAAATATCTAGGTCTAATAAAATTCGTAAAATTATTTACATGTAATGTGTAGATTTTTCTTGTATCCGTATATTCTTCATTTCTTCATTGCCTTCATAATTCTGCCCCTGAAAAGCTAGAATAACATTTAAAATATCTAAGCCTAATAATATTCCTATTATTCCTAATGGCGGGAATGGGTCTAAATCTATCTATAACAAATAAAATATTAAAAACAAAAAAGCCATGGCAGCCCTGTTAATATTTTTCTTCTTTTGTTGGTGTCACGATATCTTGTTTTCTGTGGAAAATATCTTAAAAAAAAAATAGAAGAGAAAATAATGAATATGACAAATATGATAAGCAAATATGGATACAGCATATTACTAAAAAAAGTTTTATTAATAAATATTCAGTAGCAGTAATAAACATAATACTTCGTGTATTATTGTATCAGTGTTAATATAATCAGGAAAATAATAATTCGAACTAAAATCAAAATAAACACTAGTTGCAAAGAGTAGGCCTGCCTAATGAAACAAGTGTAATATATTTACCTGTATCCATTTTTCTTAATTTCTTCATTGTCTTCATAATTCTGTGCCTGTGAAGCTACATTAACATTAAATATCTAAGCCTAAAAAAATTCGAAAAATATTTACAACTATGGTGTAGATATTTCTTCTGTCTTTTCTCGAATTCTTCATTGCCTTCAGAATTCTCTGCCTGAGAAGCAAGAAAATTAAAAATATCTAATCCTAATAAAATTCGTAAAAATAAATACATGTAATGTGTAGATTTTCCTTGTATCCGTCCTCTCTTGATTTCTTTGTCTTCAAAATTCTGTGCCTGAGAAGCAAGAATATTAAAAATATCTAATCCCAATAAAATTGTAAAAATATTTACATGTAATGTGTAGATTTTTCTCCTATCCGTCTTTTCCAAATTTATATGGCGAGGAAACAAAGCCATGAAGTATTATTTCATTCAATTATTTCATCAAATAATTTTCAATAAGTTAAATTATCCACAGGGATTGTATACATTAACCATTCATTAAAAGAACATAGCATATTAATACTCGCAATAAACTATAAAGAAATAGGGAATATATTTCTAGATTTGAAAACTTATACATAAAGGCATGGGCTCTAAGAACACTATTTTTGAAAATATGATTTCAAAACAATCGCACTACAAATGAGAGTTTTAGGATGTACCTGCATAAAAGTGAATAGAATTCGCATTTTTATTTTTTCAAAAGCTCAAAATAGTATAATTTTATCACAATTACGGCCAACAAGGCTCATTAACGCAACGCGCGTATTTTGTTTTTATTTTTTGGCGCTTTAAATTTCATTATTGTGATACGAAATGTATTTAAGCAAAGCATTTCAGTAATCTGTCGGCTAAATTTAAAATAACCGACGCCAAATCTTTGTCTTCCCAAACAGAGTTTAACGCACAAACACATTCTGTCTCATAATCATTATTTCAGCTCGGCCTCATGTTAGGACTCAGTTTTCTTTTGTATATATATTTCAGTGCATGCACACAAGTTTGACCAGTGCTCCGCATTTCCAGCAGAGACATTATCTAGCATATTGGGTAAAATGAAACCTAACGGTTCAAATGAATTTGCTAAGAGAGACAAAATCCGAAAAACTTTTGCTTTCAATTAATATATTTTCGGTCAAACATGTGCACCAGTAAATAGGGATATTTTTCATGAATCTGTTGTTGTGCATCGCTTTCAAACATCTGATCAAGCGTTTTTGTTATGGCGGAGATATAGTGTGGGGAATCCTGTATAAATAAAACATGGTATTAGGAACAAACATTTTGCAGTTCATTTCCCTCTCTTCACCAAATAGTTTAAGATTTTTGCAAAATACAGCATTGCTCTGCAAAAGTACTCGCAAGCTTTAATGAAGATCAAACTGATCAGTATCGTTACGACTAAATCGGAAAATTCTAAAAATTCAATGATAGTCCTCGTGTTGCGTTCTTTTAAATCTACCAATTTATTACGCCTCATCAGAGAATTAGAAGTGACCATTTCATTTCTTTCTCAAATTTGTGGAAACGTTCAGCGCTTTTTTGTTGATACGTTTGCTTTCATTTCCCCAATATTTGGCTCAACATTCTCACTTTCCATCTTCACTCTTTTACTTGAGTAAAAACAATAAACATCAGTTAGCATTTATCAATGTATTTTTGTACGGCTAAGACATTCATGCGACAATGACTTAGAATCAAAATATTATTTATCAAATTTCTTTGTATTTAAATAAAAGATAAAATTCACCAAACTCAAATCTGGGTCGGGCATTTAAGTTAACGACAGATTTAAATCCAATTCAATTTAAATTCATCATTCCTATCCTGAACCCTAAACCAAACTGAACAATTACTAATTTGGTATTTTAAAGCTGGCGGGGATGTTTCCCCAAATCTCTTATTTTTCCAAAGAAACATTCTCAACTGTCGTAATATTCCTAAATAATTAATATACAGTACAAATGAAATTGATAATAAAACACTAATAGGTCTTTTCAAAAATATTGAAAAATTTAAATATTCCATTAAATCGAGCACTAATATAAAAAAAACTTGGCTCAACAAAAAGTTGTGGCGGCACAATGTGGTATTCGAAGATGGTAAATTTGACAAAAATTGAATAATATCAGAAGAATTTTTAATTATTTCGATCTAATTTCGGCTTTAGGGTTAAAATTTGAATGTACCAATGACTTTTCGAACTATGTCATTATCTGAACTATCTGAACTATGTCAAGTTTTGGGTTCATGAATGACAAAAAATGTAATTTGATATGAATTGGATAGAGATTTCATCAAATCTATTTGTACTTGTCTGTATCTGCTCTCGCGATATGGCAACATCAACAAAATAATACTACGTAACGCTGTGTGATTCATTTTGAAAATCCTAGGTTTTTCATAACAACCCAAGATGTTTTAAAGTCATAAGCAGAAAGCATCTAAGGGCACTATCATATAAGCACAAACACCAAAACGCGCGACATCCGTGGAGATGACGGTTTCACTAAAACTTAAAACTGCTCAACGCTATAAAAACAGCAACGCTAATTTATCAGCTGTTGAACGTGTAAGTTTAAATATCTGAGATGAGCTGTAGTTAAATTTGAATAATTTGTAGACGATATGATAGAAAAGTTTCATATTAGAAAACTGTTTTAGTTTAAAGCACCTCTGTCGAACCCCTGTAACAGCTCCATAGAACACCAAAAATTCGAACCATGGTTAAAAACTACTGTTCTAGACTATTGAAAAACTAACAAAACGCTATGGCGACGAAACAAACCCATAAAGTACGAATACAATAAATACTATAAAATGAGGCCGACCACTTGTATGAATGCAACCGCAAATACCCCATTGCCAGTAATATAACCCCATTGCTGGCGACTGGCGCATACTTCGAGACTTGCCATCGATGAGAGAACCACCAAGAAAGAACATAATCCGCGTCTTTTCGAAATTATGTATACGAAATGAACAAAGAAGCAAAATTTATTGCATACCTGCTAATAGCTGAACACCTGTCCGTGAACTAGCGTGTGGAAACCATTGCATTACATGACTTTTCAAATTTATATTATAATTGGGCAAAATATTTTGGACAATTTGTGAGGATAATTCAAATATTTGCAGTTCTTCCTGACTAGCGGGATTTAACATGATATATCAGTTTATACCTGACAAAATATGAATTGGAAGATTTATAAGATTACATACTTGCTCTTTAGACTATATAGGCTTCCATCTCGCTCCGTGATGCACCAGACTATTAACAATGTCGTTTGTTGCAATGACTTTTTTACGCAGTGTTTTGGAAATCTTAAAATAAATATATAGTTTCATTATCAAGTTTTGGATTTATAAATCACAAAGAATGCTGTGTGACAGAGGTAAAGCAAAGATAAGCTTATATTAAAATTACATAAAAAAATCAATTTAATGTCCTGATCAAGATCAGAAAATTCTGAAATTTATTAAAAAAAAGTCCTGATGTTGCGTGCTTTCAAATCTACCAATTTATTACGCTTTATTAGAAAACTAGAAGTGGAAATTTCATTTCTTTCTTAAATGGCAACATCAAATAAAATATTACTATACGTAACGCTGTGTCTTTTTTCAAATCCTAGTTAACCTTAACCTTTTCGAGCCTGTCGAACCCCTGCGCTATCCTCAGTATCCTGAAAGCTCTGGCCAAACCTCATTGTACCGAACGGTTGAAATTGGGAGCCCAATCCTAACTTTATAAAGGGGAAGCCTAATTTCGTGCGAGGTTATAGGAAATAAAAAGATTCAGCTCGAAAATCCTTGGAAAGCATCTAAGGGCACTATCATATAAGCCCAAACACCAAAACGCGCGACATCCGTGGAGATGACGGGTTCACTAAAACTTACAAACTTACAACTGCGCAACGCTATACAAACAGCAACGCTAATTAATTGGTTGTTGAGTTTAAATATCTGAAATGAACTGTAGTTGAATTTGCATAATTAGTAGACAATGTGATAAAAAAGTCCTATAATATAAAACTGTTTTAATTTAAAAGACCCTCGTCGAACCCCTGGAACAGCTCCAATGAGCACCAAGAATTCGATTGAAACATGGTTAAAAAACTACTATTCTAGACTATTGAAAAACTGACAAAACGCTAAGGCGACGAAACAAACCCATAAAGTACGAATACAATACATACTATAAAATGAGTACCGACCGATTGTATTAATGCAGCCGCAAATGCCCCATTGGCATTGCCACTATTATAATCCCATTGCTGGCGACTGGTGCATACTTCAATACTTGTCAAGCGATGGTAGAACGCGTAAAAAAAAAAAAATAATTATGCGTCTTCTCGGGAATTATGTATACGAAATTAACAAAGCAGCAAAATTGGTTGCACACCAGCTAAAAACCGCACACCTGCCGGTGAACTAACGATTGCATTACATGACTTTACGAAATTATATAAATAAAATTAGGAGCAAATAATTTGGACATTTTGTGAGGATAATTCAAATATTTGCAGCTCTTCCTGACTAGCGGGATTTAACATGATATATCAGTTTATACCTGACAAAATATGAATTGGAAAATTTATAAGATTACATACTTGCCCTGTTCCCTTTGGACTATATAGGCTTCCATCTCACTCCGTGATGCACCAGACTATTAACAATGTCGTTCGATGCGATGACTTTTTCGAGCAGTGTTTTAGAAAACTGAAAATAAATATATAGTTTCATTATCAAGTTTTGGATTTATAAATCACAAAAAATGATGTTTGACAGGAGTAAAGCATAAATAAGCTTTTATTAAAATTACATAAAAAAATCAATTTAATGTCATGATCAAAATAAAAAAATTCTATAATTTATTAAAAAAAAGTCCTGATGTTGCGTGCTTTCAAATCTACCATTTTGTTACGCTTCATTAGAAAATTAGAAGTGGTCTTTTCATTTCTTTCTGAACGGTTGAAATTGGGAGCCCAATCCTAACTTTACAAAGTGGAAGCCTAATTTCGTGCGAGGTTATAGGAAATAAAAAGATTCAGCTTGAAAATCCTTGGTTTGCTATAACAACCCAAGATGTTTCAAAGTTATAAGTAGAGAGCATCTAAGGGCACCATCATATAAGCACAAACACCAAAGCGCGCGACATCCGTGGAGATGACGGATTCACTAAAACTTAAAACAGCGCAACGCTATACAAACAGCAACGCTAATTTATTAGTTGTTAAGTTTAAATATCCGACATGAACTGTAGTTAAATTTGCAAAATTACTAGACAATGTTATAGAAAAGTCCTATAATATAAAGTGTTTTAATTAAGAGGACCCTCGTCGAACTCCCGGAACAGCTCCAATGAACACCAAAAATTCGATTGAACCATGGTTAAAAATTACTGTTCTAGACCAGCGTTTCCCAAACTTTTTTGGCCACGGAACACTTACGCTTATTATCTCGCGCCGCGGAACACCAAAATGGTGTAATGCAAGCGGTTCCCAAAGGATGCGCTACTACCGGTAGTTCACCGTGGCGAGTTGCCAAAAGCGCCGCAAAAACCAACAGAATTATGTTCAATGTTACTAAAATTATTGAATATTTTACATCAGGCCTGACCAACCTTTTTGGTCTCGCGGGCCACTTTCACATGACGAAATTCGCTGCGGGCCGCTTCGTTTATACCAAACATTAATACCAGCCAATTCCTTATTTCGGTGTAGGTAATTTACATAATACAAAAAAGGCAAGTTCTTTAAAATGAAATCAATCAAGCTAATAATTGCTTTCTGGTTACATGGTAGGGTTGGCAAAATATTCGAAAATCAAGTCGAATATTAGAATAGCAGTTTACTATTCGAATATCTGGTACCACGGGGCGTGGACATGACACTCGCTGGTCACCAAATCAAAGAATCAATCATTACATAAGTTGTATAACACAACACCATTGCGTTTTCTTGACGACCACACGAGAACACATACATCGCGTCAAAATTGAGTGTTATATTTGGGTTGTAGTGTTTTTACCCATTTACTTTGAGTGGCTATGATACTATCTCAAGGTTTAAATGAGCATAATGTGCGCCAATGTCGCGTGAATATCAAGTTTAAGTGGGTCGTTTCGAAATATTCGAAACACCAATACAAGTATTGAATAGGTACTGCCCCTGAAACGCTAGAATAACATTGAAAATTTCTAGGTTTAATAACATTCGTAAAATAATTTACATGTAATGTGTAGATTTTCCTTGTATCTTCTTTTCCTAATTTCTTCATGGCCTTCACAAATCTGCCCCTGAAACGCTAGAATAACATTAAAAATATCTAGGTCAAATAAAATTCGTAAAATTATTTACATGTAATGTGTAGATTTTCCTTGTATCTTCTTTTCCTAATTTCTTCATGGCCGTCACAAATCTGCCCCTGAAACGCTAGAATAACATTAAAAAATATCTAGGTCTAATAAAATTCGTAAAATTATTTACATGTAATGTGTAGATTTTCCTTGTATCTTCTTTTCCTAATTTCTTCATGGCCGTCACAAATCTGCCCCTGAAACGCTAGAATCACATTAAAAATATCTAGGTTTAATAAAATCCGTAAAACTATTTACATGTAATGTGTAGATTTTCCTTGTATCTTCTTTTCCTAATTTCTTCATGGCCGTCACAAATCTGCCCCTGAAACGCTAGAATAACATTAAAAATATCTAGGTTTAATAAAATCCGTAAAATTATTTACATGTAATGTGTAGATTTTCCTTGTATCTTCTTTTCCTAATTTCTTCATGGCCTTCACAAATCTGCCCCTGAAACGCTAGAATAACATTAAAAATATCTAGGTCTAATAAAAATCGTAAAATTATTTACATGTAATGTGTAGATTTTCCTTGTATCTTCTTTTCCTAATTTTTTCATGGCCGTCACAAATCTGCCCCTGAAACGCTAGAATAACATTAAAAATATCTAGGTCTAATAAAATTCGTAAAATTATTTACATGTAATGTGTAGATTTTCCTTGTATCTTCTTTTCCTAATTTCTTCATGGCCTTCACAAATCTGCCCCTGAAACGCTAGAATAACATTAAAAATATCTAGGTCTAATAAAATTCGTAAAATTATTTACATGTAATGTGTAGATTTTCCTTGTATCTTCTTTTCCTAATTTCTTCATGGCCGTCACAAATCTGCCCCTGAAACGCTAGAATAACATTAAAAATATCTAGGTCTAATAAATTATTTACATGTAATGTGTAGATTTTCCTTGTATCTTCTTTTCCTAATTTCTTCATGGCCTTCACAAATCTGCCCCTGAAACGCTAGAATAACATTAAAAATATCTAGGTCTAATAAAATTCGTAAAATTATTTACATGTAATGTGTAGATTTTCCTTGTATCTTCTTTTCCTAATTTCTTCATGGCCGTCACAAATCTGCCCCTGAAACGCTAGAATAACATTAAAAATATCTAGGTCTAATAAAATTCGTAAAATTATTTACATGTAATGTGTAGATTTTCCTTGTATCTTCTTTTCCTAATTTCTTCATGGCCGTCACAAATCTGCCCCTGAAACGCTGGAATAACATTAAAAATATCTAGGTCTAATAAAATTCGTAAAATTATTTACATGTAATGTGTAGATTTTCCTTGTATCTTCTTTTCCTAATTTCTTCATGGCCGTCACAAATCTGCCCCTGAAACGCTAGAATAACATTTAAAATATCTAGGTCTAATAAAATTCGTAAAATTATTTACATGTAATGTGTAGATTTTCCTTGTATCTTCTTTTCCTAATTTCTTCATGGCCTTCACAAATCTGCCCCTGAAACACTAGAATAACATTAAAAATATCTAGGTCTAATAAAATTCGTAAAATTATTTACATGTAATGTGTAGATTTTCCTTGTATCTTCTTTTCCTAATTTCTTCATGGCCGTCACAAATCTGCCACTGAAACGCTAGAATAACATTAAAAATATCTAGGTCTAATAAAATTCGTAAAATTATTTACATGTAATGTGTAGATTTTTCTTGTATCCGTATATTCTTCATTTCTTCATTGCCTTCATAATTCTGCCCCTGAAAAGCTAGAATAACATTTAAAATATCTAAGCCTAATAATATTCCTATTATTCCTAATGGCGGGAATGGGTCTAAATCTATCTATACCAAATAAAATATTAAAAACAAAAAAGCCATGGCAGCCCTGTTAATATTTTTCTTCTTTTGTTGGTGTCACGATATCTTGTTTTCTGTGGAAAATATCTTAAAAAAAAAATAGAAGAGAAAATAATGAATATGACAAATATGATAAGCAAATATGGATACAGCATATTACTAAAAAAAGTTTTATTAATAAATATTCAGTAGCAGTAATAAACATAATACTTCGTGTATTATTGTATCAGTGTTAATATAATCAGGAAAATAATAATTCGAACTAAAATCAAAATAAACACTAGTTGCAAAGAGTAGGCCTGCCTAATGAAACAAGTGTAATATATTTACCTGTATCCATTTTTCTTAATTTCTTCATTGTCTTCATAATTCTGTGCCTGTGAAGCTACATTAACATTAAATATCTAAGCCTAAAAAAATTCGAAAAATATTTACATTTATGGTGTAGATATTTCTTCTGTCTTTTCTCGAATTCTTCATTGCCTTCAGAATTCTCTGCCTGAGAAGCAAGAAAATTAAAAATATCTAATCCTAATTAAATTCGTAAAAATAAATACATGTAATGTGTAGATTTTCCTTGTATCTTCTTTTCCTAATTTCTTCATGGCCTTCACAAATCTGCCCCTGAAACGCTAGAATAACATTAAAAATATCTAGGTCTAATAAAATTCGTAAAATTATTTACATGTAACGTGTAGATTTTCCTTGTATCTTCTTTTTCTAATTTCTTCATGGCCGTCACAAATCTGCCCCTGAAACGCTAGAATCACATTAAAAATATCTAGGTTTAATAAAATCCGTAAAATTATTTACATGTAATGTGTAGATTTTCCTTGTATCTTCTTTTCCTAATTTCTTCGTGGCCGTCACAAATCTGCCCCTGAAACGTAAGAATAACATTAAAAATATCTAGGTTTAATAAAATCCGTAAAATTATTTACATGTAATGTGTAGATTTTCCTTGTATCTTCTTTTCCTAATTTCTTCATGGCCTTCACAAATCTGCCCCTGAAACGCTAGAATAACATTAAAAATATCTAGGTCTAATAAAAATCGTAAAATTATTTACATGTAATGTGTAGATTTTCCTTGTATCTTCTTTTCCTAATTTCTTCATGGCCGTCACAAATCTGCCCCTGAAACGCTAGAATAACATTAAAAATATCTAGGTCTAATAAAATTCGTAAAATTATTTACATGTAATGTGTAGATTTTCCTTGTATCTTCTTTTCCTAATTTCTTCATGGCCTTCACAAATCTGCCCCTGAAACGCTAGAATAACATTAAAAATATCTAGGTCTAATAAAATTCGTAAAATTATTTACATGTAATGTGTAGATTTTCCTTGTATCTTCTTTTCCTAATTTCTTCATGGCCGTCACAAATCTGCCCCTGAAACGCTAGAATAACATTAAAAATATCTAGGTCTAATAAAATTCGTAAAATTATTTACATGTAATGTGTAGATTTTCCTTGTATCTTCTTTTCCTAATTTCTTCATGGCCTTCACAAATCTGCCCCTGAAACGCTAGAATAACATTAAAAATATCTAGGTCTAATAAAATTCGTAAAATTATTTACATGTAATGTGTAGATTTTCCTTGTATCTTCTTTTCCTAATTTCTTCATGGCCGTCACAAATCTGCCCCTGAAACGCTAGAATAACATTAAAAATATCTAGGTCTAATAAAATTCGTAAAATTATTTACATGTAATGTGTAGATTTTCCTTGTATCTTCTTTTCCTAATTTCTTCATGGCCTTCACAAATCTGCCCCTGAAACGCTAGAATAACATTAAAAATATCTAGGTCTAATAAAATTCGTAAAATTATTTACATGTAATGTGTAGATTTTCCTTGTATCTTCTTTTCCTAATTTCTTCATGGCCGTCAAAAATCTGCCCCTGAAACGCTGGAATAACATTAAAAATATCTAGGTCTAATAAAATTCGTAAAATTATTTACATGTAATGTGTAGATTTTTCTCCTATCCGTCTTTTCCAAATTTATATGGCGAGGAAACAAAGCCATGAAGTATTATTTCATTCAATTATTTCATCAAATAATTTTCAATAAGTTAAATTATCCACAGGGATTGTATACATTAACCATTCATTAAAAGAACATAGCATATTAATACTCGCAATAAACTATAAAGAAATAGGGAATATATTTCCAGATTTGAAAACTTATACATAAAGGCATGGGCTCTAAGAACACTATTTTTGAAAATATGATTTCAAAACAATCGCACTACAAATGAGAGTTTTAGGATGTACCTGCATAAAAGTGAATAGAATTCGCATTTTTATTTTTTCAAAAGCTCAAAATAGTATAATTTTATCACAATTACGGCCAACAAGGCTCATTAACGCAACGCGCGTATTTTGTTTTTATTTTTTGGCGCTTTAAATTTCATTATTGTGATACGAAATGTATTTAAGCAAAGCATTTCAGTAATCTGTCGGCTAAATTTAAAATAACCGACGCCAAATCTTTGTCTTCCCAAACAGAGTTTAACGCACAAACACATTCTGTCTCATAATCATTATTTCAGCTCGGCCTCATGTTAGGACTCAGTTTTCTTTTGTATATATATTTCAGTGCATGCACACAAGTTTGACCAGTGCTCCGCATTTCCAGCAGAGACATTATCTAGCATATTGGGTAAAATGAAACCTAACGGTTCAAATGAATTTGCTAAGAGAGACAAAATCCGAAAAACTTTTGCTTTCAATTAATATATTTTCGGTCAAACATGTGCACCAGTAAATAGGGATATTTTTCATGAATCTGTTGTTGTGCATCGCTTTCAAACATCTGATCAAGCGTTTTTGTTATGGCGGAGATATAGTGTGGGGAATCCTGTATGAATAAAACATGGTATTAGGAACAAACATTTTGCAGTTCATTTCCCTCTCTTCACCAAATAGTTTAAGATTTTTGCAAAATACAGCATTGCTCTGCAAAAGTACTCGCAAGCTTTAATGAAGATCAAACTGATCAGTATCGTTACGACTAAATCGGAAAATTCTAAAAATTCAATGATAGTCCTCGTGTTGCGTTCTTTTAAATCTACCAATTTATTACGCCTCATCAGAGAATTAGAAGTGACCATTTCATTTCTTTCTCAAATTTGTGGAAACGTTCAGCGCTTTTTTGTTGATACGTTTGCTTTCATTTCCCCAATATTTGGCTCAACATTCTCACTTTCCATCTTCACTCTTTTACTTGAGTAAAAACAATAAACATCAGTTAGCATTTATCGATGTATTTTTGTACGGCTAAAACATTCATGCGACAATGACTTAGAATCAAAATATTATTTATCAAATTTCTTTGTATTTAAATAAAAGATAAAATTCACCAAACTCAAATCTGGGTCGGGCATTTAAGTTAACGACAGATTTAAATCCAATTCAATTTAAATTCATCATTCCTATCCTGAACCCTAAACCAAACTGAACAATTACTAATTTGGTATTTTAAAGCTGGCGGGGATGTTTCCCCAAATCTCTTATTTTTCCAAAGAAACATTCTCAACTGTCGTAATATTCCTAAATAATTAATATACAGTACAAATGAAATTGATAATAAAACACTAATAGGTCTTTTCAAAAATATTGAAAAATTTAAATATTCCATTAAATCGAGCACTAATATAAAAAAAAACTTGGCTCAACAAAAAGTTGTGGCGGCACAATGTGGTATTCGAAGATGGTAAATTTGACAAAAATTGAATAATATCAGAAGAATTTTTAATTATTTCGATCTAATTTCGGCTTTAGGGTTAAAATTTGAATGTACCAATGACTTTTCGAACTATGTCATTATCTGAACTATCTGAACTATGTCAAGTTTTGGGTTCATGAATGACAAAAAATGTAATTTGATATGAATTGGATAGAGATTTCATCAAATCTATTTGTACTTGTCTGTATCTGCTCTCGCGATATGGCAACATCCACCAAATAATACTACGTAACGCTGTGTGATTCATCTTGAAAATCCTACGTTTTTCATAACAACCCAAGATGTTTTAAAGTCATAAGCAGAAAGCATCTAAGGGCACTATCATATAAGCACAAACACCAAAACGCGCGACATCGTGTAAGTTTAAACGTGTAAGTTTAAATATCTGAGATGAGCTGTAGTTAAATTTGAATAATTTGTAGACGATATGATAGAAAAGTTTCATATTAGAAAACTGTTTTAGTTTAAAGCACCCTTGTCGAACCCCTGTAACAGCTCCATAGAACACCAAAAATTCGAACCATGGTTAAAAACTACTGTTCTAGACTATAGAAAAACTAACAAAACGCTATGGCGACGAAACAAACCCATAAAGTACGAATACAATAAATACTATAAAATGAGGCCGACCACTTGTATGAATGCAACCGCAAATACCCCATTGCCAGTAATATAACCCCATTGCTGGCGACTGGCGCATACTTCGAGACTTGCCATCGATGAGAGAACCACCAAGAAAGAACATAATCCGCGTCTTTTCGAAATTATGTATACGAAAGGAACAAAGAAGCAAAATTTATTGCATACCTGCTAATAGCTGAACACCTGTCCGTGAACTAGCGTGTGGAAACCATTGCATTACATGACTTTTCAAATTTATATTATAATTGGGCAAAATATTTTGGACAATTTGTGAGGATAATTCAAATATTTGCAGCTCTTCCTGACTAGCGGGATTTAACATGATATATCAGTTTATACCTGACAAAATATGAATTGGAAGATTTATAAGATTACATACTTGCTCTTTAGACTATATAGGCTTCCATCTCACTCCGTGATGCACCAGACTATTAACAATGTCGTTTGTTGCAATGACTTTTTCACGCAGTGTTTTGGAAATCTAAAAATAAATATATAGTTTCATTATCAAGTTTTGGATTTATAAATCACAAAGAATGCTGTGTGACAGAGGTAAAGCAAAGATAAGCTTATATTAAAATTACATAAAAAAATCAATTTAATGTCCTGATCAAAATCAGAAAATTCTAAAATTTATTAAAAAAAAGTCCTGATGTTGCGTGCTTTCAAATCTACCAATTTATTACGCTTTATTAGAAAACTAGAAGTGGAAATTTCATTTCTTTCTTAAATGGCAACATCAAATAAAATATTACTATACGTAACGCTGTGTCTTTTTTCAAATCCTAGTTAACCTTAACCTTTTCGAGCCTGTCGAACCCCTGCGCTATCCTCAGTATCCTGAAAGCTCTGGCCAAACCTCATTGTACCGAACGGTTGAAATTGGGAGCCCAATCCTAACTTTATAAAGGGGAAGCCTAATTTCGTGCGAGGTTATAGGAAATAAAAAGATTCAGCTCGAAAATCCTTGGAAAGCATCTAAGGGCACTATCATATAAGCCCAAACACCAAAACGCGCGACATCCGTGGAGATGACGGGTTCACTAAAACTTACAAACTTACAACTGCGCAACGCTATACAAACAGCAACGCTAATTAATTGGTTGTTGAGTTTAAATATCTGAAATGAACTGTAGTTGAATTTGCATAATTAGTAGACAATGTGATAAAAAAGTCCTATAATATAAAACTGTTTTAATTTAAAAGACCCTCGTCGAACCCCTGGAACAGCTCCAATGAGCACCAAAAATTCGATTGAAACATGGTTAAAAAACTACTATTCTAGACTATTGAAAAACTGACAAAACGCTAAGGCGACGAAACAAACCCATAAAGTACGAATACAATACATACTATAAAATGAGTACCGACCAATTGTATTAATGCAGCCGCAAATGCCCCATTGGCATTGCCACTATTATAATCCCATTGCTGGCGACTGGTGCATACTTCAATACTTGTCAAACGATGGTAGAACGCGTAAAAAAAAAAAATAATTATGCGTCTTCTCGGGAATTATGTATACGAAATTAACAAAGCAGCAAAATTGGTTGCACACCAGCTAAAAACCGCACACCTGCCGGTGAACTAACGATTGCAATACATGACTTTACGAAATTATATAAATAAAATTAGGAGCAAATAATTTGGACATTTTGTGAGGATAATTCAAATATTTGCAGCTCTTCCTGACTAGCGGGATTTAACATGATATATCAGTTTATACCTGACAAAATATGAATTGAAAAATTTATAAGATTACATACTTGCCCTGTTCCCTTTGGACTATATAGGCTTCCATCTCACTCCGTGATGCACCAGACTATTAACAATGTCGTTCGATGCGATGACTTTTTCGAGCAGTGTTTTAGAAAACTGAAAATAAATATATAGTTTCATTAACAAGTTTTGGATTTATAAATCACAAAAAATGCTGTTTGACAGAAGTAAAGCATAAATAAGCTTTTATTAAAATTACATAAAAAAATCAATTTAATGTCATGATCAAAATAAAAAAATTCTATAATTTATTAAAAAAAAGTCCTGATGTTGCGTGCTTTCAAATCTACCATTTTGTTACGCTTCATTAGAAAATTAGAAGTGGTCTTTTCATTTCTTTCTGAACGGTTGAAATTGGGAGCCCAATCCTAACTTTACAAAGGGGAAGCCTAATTTCGTGCGAGGTTATAGGAAATAAAAAGATTCAGCTTGAAAATCCTTGGTTTGCTATAACAACCCAAGATGTTTCAAAGTTATAAGTAGAGAGCATCTAAGGGCACCATCATATAAGCACAAACACCAAAGCGCGCGACATCCGTGGAGATGACGGATTCACTAAAACTTAAAACTGCGCAACGCTATACAAACAGCAACGCTAATTTATTAGTTGTTAAGTTTAAATATCCGACATGAACTGTAGTTAAATTTGCAAAATTACTAGACAATGTTGTAGAAAAGTCCTATAATATAAAGTGTTTTAATTAAGAGGACCCTCGTCGAACTCCCGGAACAGCTCCAATGAACACCTAAAATTTGATTGAACCATGGTTAAAAATTACTGTTCTAGACCAGCGTTTCCCAAACTTTTTTGGCCACGGAACACTTACGCTTATTATCTCGCGCCGCGGAACACCAAAATGGTGTAATGCAAGCGGTTCCCAAAGGATGCGCTACTACCGGTAGTGCACCGTGGCGAGTTGCCGAAAGCGCCGCAAAAACCAACAGAATTATGTTCAATGTTACTAAAATTATTGATTATTTTACATCAGGCCTGACCAACCTTTTTGGTCTCGCGGGCCACTTTCACATGACGAAATTCGCTGCGGGCCGCTTCGTTTATACCAAACATTAATACCAGCCAATTCCTTATTTCGGTGTAGGTAATTTACATAATACAAAAAAGGCAAGTTCTTTAAAATGAAATCAATCAAGCTAATGATTGCTTTCTGGTTACATGGTAGGGTTGGCAAAATATTCGAAAATCAAGTCGAATATTAGAATAGCAGTTTACTATTCGAATATCTGGTACCACGGGGCGTGGACATGACACTCGCTGGTCACCAAATCAAAGAATCAATCATTACATAAGTTGTATAACACAACACCATTGCGTTTTTTTGACGACCACACGAGAACACATACATCGCGTCAAAATTGAGTGTTATATTTGGGTTGTAGTGTTTTTACCCATTTACTTTGAGTGGCTATGATACTATCTCAAGGTTTAAATGAGCATAATGTGCGCCAATGTCGCGTGAATATCAAGTTTAAGTGGGTCGTTTCGAAATATTCGAAACACCAATACAAGTATTGAATAAGTACTAATATTTAACAATGCCGTCAGGTCAATTTCATCAGAATTATTGACGGATACGCAGTTACGACATTTCTGAAATCTTATTTAACACAAACATAAACAAAAATAAATATAAAATTAAAAATAAAAAGACAACGAGTCCCCGGATCAAAGATCAAACAGTGATATTGTTGACTTTTTTTGACACGTTGGCGATCGAAGTCGACACGAAAGAAGGCAATCAGAATGAAATTAATTTGCAAATTTAGTCTCCAAATTCATTCCTATAATTGCGCTCAGCGTTTGTCCAAAATGATCGCACAATATCCGAAAATACATTCTAGAAATGAAAAAAAAAACTGACGTCGATGTCCAACAGGGTGCAAGACTTGACACATACGTAATAATAAGAACCGGCAATTGAATGTTGGTAGATGGCAGGAATATTCACACCAAAATCACCAAACATACATAAGCCTATATATTGATATATAACATAGTAAAAATTTAAATAGTCTTCTTACAAACTTCGAAAAACTAGGTCGACGAGTGACGAAAATGCCACTACCCTCAAAAAGTTAGTCAAATTTAGGCCGACGGTGACGCGATATTGGACGGTCGCCAGTTGGGCGACAACTTCACGATCCCGATATAGCATGTCGCTCAATTTAGTCGTAATTTTGATCCCTATTCCACAGAACACTCGGAAGATGCTCACGGAACACTAGTGTTCCGCGGAACACAGTTTGGAAAACGTTGTTCTAGACTATTGAAAAACTGACAAAAGGCTATCGCGACGAAACAAACCCATAAAGTACGAATACAATAGATACTATAAAATGAGGACCGACCAATTGTATTAATGCAGCCGCAAAAGCCCCATTGCCACTATTATAATCCCATTGCTGGCGACTGGCGCATACTTCAATACTTGTCAAGCGATGGGAGAACGTCACAAAAAAAACATAACCCGCTTTTTTTGGGAATTATGTATACGAGATTAACAAAGCAGCAAATTTTATTGCATACCAGCTAAAAACTGCACACCTGCCCGTGAACTAACGATTGCATTACATGACTTTACGAAATTATATGATTAAAATTGGGAAAAATATTTTGGACATCTTGTGAGGATAATTCAAATATTTGCAAATCTTCCTGACTAGCGGGATTTAACATAGTATATCAGTTTATACCTGACAAAATATGAATTGAAAAATTTATAAGATTACATACTTGCTCTTTACCATTTGGACTATATAGGCTTCCATCTCGCTCCGTGATGCACCAGACTATTAACAATGTCGTTTCCGTTTGATGCATGACTCTTCCAAGCAGTGTTTTAGGACACTGAAAATAAATACATAGTTTCATTATCAAGTTTTGGAATTATAAATCACAACAAATGCTGTTTGACAAAGGTAAAGCAAAAGTAAGCTTATATTGAAATTACATAAAAAATCAATTTAATGTCATGATTATGTGTATACCGAGTCTATCTAACTTTAGGTGGAACTAAATTTCGTTGATCTAAGACATTATCAAGATATTTAACTCACAAAAAATACTATTTGACAGAAATACCGAGAAGAGATAAAATGTACGAACTATGTCATTATCAATCTTTGGAGTTTTTCGTTTATTCTAATTTTCAATAAGTTACATTAGCCACAGGGATTGTATACATTATACATTCATTATAAGAACATACCATATCAATACGTGCAATAAACTTTAAAGAAATAGGGAATATATTTCTAGATTTGAAAACTTATGGAGATGAAGGCATGGGTTCTAGAAACACTCCCAATAGAGGTTATATGGTAATTACGATTATAGTATATTATTGGATATTTAATTTTAGGACATGAACCATATGGTTAAACCAGTACCAAGAGATGTAAGATTTGAGGTTAACCTACTTTTTAGAACATTCTGGAATAGATTAATAAGTTAATTATCTTGGAAATATCAGTCTACATTTAGCCGATGTCGATGCGATTATCGATACTAAACAATTTGGCGATTTGACCGATACCCGATCTTTTACCGAACGTCTTTTAATTTAGTTTTGACCAGCACTGACTGTATAACGACATTGGTCTTTGTTTTAAGCAGAAGGTAGAACACCATTTTACCCAATCCATACCGAAATTGAATAAAATGAAAAGCCAATATACCGCAATTAATGATATAATAAAACAGGTAAATTATACACGATAGTAATATGAACATTCGAACCCAACACATCCGGATGGCATATACTCTAGTATTATTTGGCCTAGTCCAACTCATGGAAGGTATTATTAATGGTGTTTTACAGTCAATGTTCTATAGTAGAGTCGTATATTTCACGAAAAAAGAGACTCCAGCCGTGGCGCAAAGTGCGAATCGTATAAATAGCGTGGATTTCAAAATCGCCAGTCACATGTGTGAAATTGTTGACGCGACTCAGACAAGAAATCAATCATTATCAATCATTTGTAATGACTTATTATTGGCTTTACATGTATTTTCAGTCATACATATCATCCCTGGTACTGTGATGTTTTGATAAATATGATTTCGACTGCACCATACTTGGCGGGAGGTATCGAGATTTTTTAATCGTAAAAAAAAACGTAAAATTAATGGTAATTTTCACGCATAGAGGCGCGCATTAGAATGTTTACGTCTTTCTACGCGCATTTCAGTCGAAAAAGGTACCATTTTTTGCATTGAGGGGAGCGTGTGCACTAATAATCAGAGGTGTGACATCATCAAAATTGTCAATTGTAGCCTTGAACTTAAAAATTCTGTAAATACAATCGTGAATTTTAGAGTAACTATTCTTGCTATAATAGTGATTTTGGTGTTGTTCTGTTGGAAAATACCACTAGAAAACGCTGAAATAAAAATTAAATAATTAGGAATAATTATTAACCCTCTACTAGACACAAAATCTCGCAAGTTTAATAGGAATTTTGGCGTAAAATGTTTTTTTTAGATGAGTGCGTTTTACAAAAATTGCTGAATAGAGCTCTATTATCACACGCTAATAAAAAGCCATGAGTGAAGCTCTAGGGCCTAATGGTTGACAAAAAAAAACCAAGTAAAATGGCACCAGAACGACCGGCTACGGAGGGTATTAAAAAATTAATATTCAGGGCAGACGATATTAATGCAAAATGAACATAGCATATTGCGTTAGTTTAGCTGTCCTCAGGTAATATTTGGACCTGTTTCAACTTAAAATTATCCTAATTTGTGTCGAGCATTAAAATATGAACCAAGTTAAAGTAATAAAAACGCGACTACCAGAAGACAATATATTTTCATGGCATCGTGATACCAGGACAAGTTTATAGATGACCTCTTATTAGGGGAAAAAAGAAGCTCAAACGATAAGCGAGAACCTCGAGTAGAAAATGCGTGTAAACATTCACACTATATGGTCTTTTTAAAACCAAGAGAAAAAAAACTATAAAATTACTAATTTCATGAAGTCTTGACAACAAAAAACAAATAAAAAAAGTATGAAACGCAAAGAACTACAGAAAAAATGTCCGTTGAAGTTCAAAATGAACAGAATTTTTCTTTTTTACAGATATTTCCATATTTTCCTCTTTATAATGTTAACGGCGTTATATATTTCGTACTGAACCAAAGAGGGTTTATTTGATTTGGGAGATTCGTTTTCTTTAATATTTATACTTACGTTAACATATTTTTAAAATATGATTTCAAAACAATCGCAGTACAAATGAGAGTTTTAGGATGTACCTGCATGAAAGTAAGTAGAATCCGCATTTTTATTTTTTTAGAAGCTCAATGTAGTAGAATTGTATCACAATTACAGCCAACAAGGCTCATTAACGCAACGCGCGTATTTTTCTTTATTTTTTGGCGCTTCAAATTTCATTAATGTTATACGAAATGTATAAAAGCAAAGCATTTTAGTAATCTGTCGGCTAAATTTAAAATAACCGACGCCAAATCTTTGTCATTCCAAACAGAGTTTAACGCACAAACACATTCTTTCTCATAATCATTATTTTAGCTCGGCCTCATGTTAGGACTCAGTTTCTTTTGTGTATAATTTTCAGTGCAAGCACAAGTTTGACCAGTGCTCCGCATTTCCAGCAGAGACATTCATTATCTAGCATATTGGGTAAAATAAAGCCTAACGGTTCGAATGAATTCACTAAAGGAGACAAAATCCGAAAAACTTTCGCTTTTAATTAATATATTTTCGGTCAAATATTTGCACCAGTAAATTGGGATATTTTTCATGATTCTGTTGTTGTTCATCGCTTTCAAACATCTGATCAAGCGTTTTTGTTATGGCGGAGATATAGTGTGGGGAATCCTGTATAAATAAAACATGGTATTAGGAACAAGAATTTTGCAGTTCATTTCCCTCTCTTCACCACATAGCTTAAGTTTTTGCAAAATACCATTATGTAATACAGCATTGCTTTGCAAAAGTACTCGGAAGCTTTAATGAAGATCAAAATGATCAGTATCGTTCAGTAAAATTCTAAAAATTCAATAATAAGTCCTCATGTTGCGTTCTTTTAAATATACCAATTTATTACGCTTTATCAGAGAATTAGAAGTCACCATTTCATTTCTTTCCTAAACTCGTGGAAACGTTCAGCGCTTTGTTGTTGATACGTTTGCTTTCATTTCCCCAATATTTAGTTTAACATTCTTACTTTTATACGGCTAAGACATTCATGCGGCAATGACTTAGAATCAAATTATTATTTATCAGATTTTTTTGTATTTAAAGAAAAATTAAAATTTACCAAACACAAATCTGGGTCGGGCAATCAAATTAACGACAGATTCAAATCCAATTCAATGGAAGCATTTATTTCAGAAACACTCCCGAATGCACATTTCAAATTTGTAAATCATTCTTAACCTGAACCCCAAACCCAAGCTGAACAACTACTAATTTGGTATTTTTGAGCTGGCGGGGATGTTTTTCCAAAGAAACATTCTCAACTGTCGTAATATTCTTAAATGATTAATATACAGTACAAATAAAATTGATAATAAAACACAATAGGTTTTTCAAAAATATTGAATTATTTCGAACTTTCCCGACCTAGCAGGAAAAAATTTAAATATTCCATTAAATCGAACAAAAAGTTGTGGCGGCACAATGTGGTATTCGAAGATGGTAAATTTGACAAAAATTGAATAATATCAGAAGAATTTTTAATTATTTCGATCTAATTTCGGCTTTAGGGTTAAAATTTGATTGTACTAATGACTTTTCGAACTATGTCATTATCTGAACTATCTGAACTATGTCAAGTTTTGGGTTCATGAATGACAAAAAATGTAATTTGATATGAATTGGATATATATTTCATCAAATCTATTTGTACCTGTCTGTATCTGCTCTCGCGAAATGGCAAAATCAACAAAATAATACTACGTAACGCTGTGTGATTCATCTTGAAAATCCTAGGTTTTTCATACTAACCCAAGATGTTTTAAAGTCATAAGCAGAAAGCATCTGAGGGCACTATCATATAAGCACTCCACGCAACGCTATACAAACAGCGACGCTAATTTATTAGTTGTTAAGTTTAAATATCCGAGATAAACTGTAGTAATGCATAATTAGTAGACGATGTTATAGAAAAGTCCTATAATATAAAGTGTTTTAATTTAAAGGACCCTCGTCGAACTCCTGGAACAGCTCCAATGAACATCAAAAATCGATTAAACCATGGTTTAAAATTACTGTTCTAGATTTTTTGAAAAACTGACAAAACGCTATCGCGACGAAACAAACCCATAAAGTACGAATACAATACATATTATAAAATGAGGACCGACCAATTGTATTAATGCAGCCGCAAATGCCCCATTGCCACATTATAATCCTATTGCTGGTGACTGGCGCATACTTCAATACTTGTCAAACGATGGGAGAACGCCCCCAAAAAAAACATAACCCGCGTCTTTTTGTGAACCATGTATACGAAATTAACAAAGCAGCAAAATTTATTGCATACTAGCTAAAAACTGCACACCTGTCCGTGAACTAACGATTGCATTACATGACTTTATGAAATAATATGAATAAATTTAGGAAAAATATTTTGGACATCTTGTGAGGATAATTCAAATATTTGCAAATCTTCCTGACTAGCGGGATTCAACATAGTATATCAGTTTATACCTGACAAAATATGAATTGAAAAATTTATAAGATTACATACTTGCTCTTTACTCTTTGGACTATATAGGCTTCCATCTCGCTTCGTGATGCACCAGACTATTAACAATGTCGACTCCGTTTGATGCATGACTCTTCCAAGCAGTGTTTTAGAAAACTGAAAATAAATATATAGTTTCATTATCAAGTTTTGGAATTATAAATCCCAAAACATTCTGTTGGACAGAGGTAAAGCAAAAGTAAGCTTGTATTAAAAATACATAAAAAATCAATTTAATGTCATGATTATGTGTATACCGAGTCTATCTAACTTTAGGTGGAACTAAATTTCGTTGATCTAAGACATTATCAAGTTATTTAACTCACAAAAATTACTATTTGACAGAAATACCGAGAAGAGATAAAATGTACGAACTATGTCATTATCAATCTTGAGTTTTTCGTTTATTCTAAAATTATTTTCTGATTTCCACGAAAATTACAATTACAATGATACAAAATTACAATGATCTGTCAGTGCATTATATTGTAACTCATTATATAAATATAGACTAGTAAAATATTTACTAGTGCAGTGATTTTCTTACGGTGGGGCGCGCCTCACACGTGGCATAAACATTTTAGGGGGACGTGAAGCTGATTGATGGAATTTAAAAAAAGGCGTAAAATCTTGTCCGCCTTAGTTTCTTAATTTATTTCATTATTTTCGTTCCATTCACGTATTTGCAACGCGCTTCTTCTGCCCTAACTATCTGTGTTTTTGTAGCACATTGTTAACTAGTTATTTTGAGGTGGGGCGCGAGATTTGAGTATAAGCCATGTAAAATGATAGAATGATAAGGACTATGCAATTAACGAAGTTAGACATCTTAGCTCAGGTACTCATGATAAACGATTTTAGGGTCGTAATATTCGCATTAATACAGCGTCATACATGGATACATACACGCAAGAATAGAAGATATGAATACTCGCACTTAATAACAGGGCATTAGGAATAGTTCCTGCTTCGAACACTTATCAATAATAATCGTATGGTTACCTGGACTACCAAGGATTGTATAGACCATGGTAGTTTACAGTTACATTTATGAGCTTAGTCGGATTCTTTTTTATAGTATAATACTATTTTGTGGCAAAAACGAGTTTTGCTCATAAGATTAAACAAGTAAATTTTACACAGAATAATAAGGACCATGTTATAAATAACGTAATACCCGTATAAATAAAACATAAGAAATATAGACATGCTCAAATATATTGACACGAAATTCATAACGAAATTTTTTACCATCATTTCCCCGGAAATCATATAGTTTTCGTGTCCCACGCGTCCCATGGGAAATACAAATTTGTGTTGTCCCATCCCATCTCATGGGACGTTTCCCATAGACAAGCCTGGACATAAGGTAACTATTGCGATAATGCGTATCCATATTAAGTTTTTGCCCATTTGGAAGCGTTGCCACAAAATTTTAAGATGGTAAGCTGGAGTGAATATTTAATTATTAGATGCAAACAGCTAATTTTTAAAGAGATGCTAAATTTGTACAATATTCTGCCTGAAACTCAGCTATTAAAAATGTACAACGATACTTCAAACACTCACTTACGAGAATTTCTTCCTTGGTCTATTAGTGCATAGGTTCTCAAAGAGCTCTGTGAGAGAAACTTAGGCGCTCCGCGAGCCATTCGATTGATATTGAAATACTGACTTGGCTAATTTTGTGATTGTACAAAGAATTAATAACATCATTATTAAAATTTGACATCAGTAGCGTCAAAATATGACAACGTGCGTAAATTCAAATGTGATATTATCTAAAAGTGGGATCGCAGTGGATAAATGGTTGTCTCTCGAGTAAAATATTCAATTCATAGTCGGTGCGAGCCAGGGATGGCCAATATCGAATAGTTCACTATTTCGAATACATTCGAAATTATTTTTCGAATATGATTCGAATACTTCGAAAATAAAATCCACTAATTGAAGCTCATCTAAATGTATGTAGGAATTTCCATATAATAAGCAATGGAATAACTGCTATCTACAAGTTAAACCTAGCTATATTACCAGACATTTCATATTTGCAGATTATTGCAGTATATATTTTATATACCACGAGTAATGTTAACAGAATTAAATTAATACGGCAATAGTGGTATCGATGATGGATTTGAATATTTGCGTAACACAAAATCATCTTAGTAAAACGCCCATACTTTTAAATACCAACCATTATCCGAATTATTTGCCAAAAAGTGGGATAAAGTATGAGTCATTTTTCCGACTTGTGACAACTTTTTCGTGAGTACAAAAATACGAATCAAAAATTAATTATATTCGGGAACTTTACCACACATTTCAAGTCCGCAGATCGCCGTTGTATGTTTGAGTAATAATACTTTATTATTTTATAAATATGAAAATAGGAATCAAAAACTATTTATAATTGGGTAGTTTACCACACATTCGAAGTCCACAGATCGCCGTTGTATTTTGTAAATATGAAAATAGGAATCAAAAGTTAATATTAATCGCGAGTTTGCCACACAATTTATGTCCACAGATTGCCGTGATATTGTGCCGAATATATTTAGTTTTTGATTCTTATTTTACGAAAAATTGTCACAAGACGGAAAAAAAATTTATACTTTATCCTCGCTGTTGGGAACTAATTTGGATAATGGTTGCCATTGGTTTGTATTTAAAAGTATGACTTTTTACTAGGATGATTTTGTGCTGCGCAAAATATTCGAATCCATGACCGATACCACTATTTAAAATGCCTGACCGTGTTAATTTAATTCTATTATCACAACTCAAATGTTGGTAAATCGGGCAGTTCACCACACATTTTAAGGCCACAGATCGCCGTTGCATTTTAGAATTATAATAGTTTTATTATTTTGTAAATACGAATCCGAAATTAATTATAATTGGGCAGTTTACCACGTATTTCATGTCCACAAATACCGTGGTATTTGGTATTAATACTTCCATTATTTTATCAATATAAAAATGGGAATCAATATTTAATAATATCGGTCAGTTTACCACACATTTTATGTCCACAGATTGTCGATACAACCATGAGTTACATTGAACAGAATTAAATTAATACGGCATGACATTTTAAATGCTGGTACCAGTCATTGATTGGATTATTTAGCGCAACAAGAAATCATCCTGGTAAAGGATCGATACTTTTAACTATCGTTATCAGAATTATTATGACTTGTTTTTCCAACTTGTGACAATTTATTGGATATCGTAACAATGACGGCTATAAATACCGTATTTCCCGGCTAATAAGTCCACAAGGCAAATAGGACGATGTCTATTTTTAGCACTCAAATAAGTTTTTTTCCATACAGGCCTCCAATAAGACGGGTAGAAAAATTGTGTTCCTGTTGTTCAGTTATGCTGATATGCGCTAATAATTTTATATGTTTAGAACCAGATCAAGTTAGTTTGGTAGAATCGATTCTACCAAACTAACTATTTTTAACAATTGAGCGGTAAATTTAAGTTGTAAAACGGCAATCATTTTCGACAACCTATTAACCCGAATGTTGAAATAATTTTGGAATGTGATAAGTAATACACTGTACGTCCACGGGTTATTTCACAGCTGTGTTTTCCTGTCCCTGTCGTGTTCTGCTGAATCGGCAAAACGAAGGGGTCACAAATCACTTTCTCGGTGGCCGTGTTTCTCATATTAAAGTAACCATAACCGGTCTGCGATTAAATATCTTGATTGGCAGACCCTAAGACCCAAATATAAAGTTACACAAATCATGCTTGAGAAGACTCATGCGAATAAAAACAGACCACATAGAACTACATACTTTCTCAATTAGACGCCTCCCTAGAAAAGCGACTTATTGGCGGGAAATACAGTAATTGTCAATTTTTCGACGTAATGGAAATGAATTTGTAAATTAAAAGCCTCGTAAACGAATGTCGGCAATGTCCACCCACGCAAACGTGCAAATGTGTCGCAACACTATGCGACGTACGATCGCACAGAATATAAACAATCAAAGTGCCGATCGTCATTACAATACGTGAGACAGCGTAAAACGTCGTTTGAAGATTCCCATAAAACGAAACACCACGATTACGGCGAAAAGTGGCTACTATTCGGAATTATTCGAAAAACAGCCGAAAAGGTATTCGAATACTTTGATATTCGAATACATTCGAATATTCGATTCGTTTTGGACAAATCTGGCACATTTAAAAAATCTTGTCATAGTAATTTATTTGTGTTCTTCGTTACTCGAATTTTAGTCGAGAAAACTTTTATTACTATTCAAAAACTGTATAAAATACGTTCCAAACCGTCAACTATAAGTAGACCGGAATCGTATTTTGAGGTTAGTCAAATTTGATTTGTTTTTAGGCACTCAGAATTATTTTAAAAATATGGACAAAATACGGACGATTGTAATTTGGAATATTGCAAAAAAATAATTGTTCGATATATTTTGCATTAATTATCTTATACATCGCCACATATCGAGATAAAGTAGTATTGTGTTTCAATTTCAGTTACTATATGGTATACAATTTAAAGAAATCTTAACATAACACATATTTACAATGTCTAAAAAACGTTTTCAATCTGCTGCAAGACTGCTAGGACAAAATTTATAGTGATATCTTCCGTTTTAGATTTTAGTTTCCATATTTTATAATGCCGGTTTTCGATCAAGAAATTGGGTTGCGGATTCACCTCTTTATCATTTATTCTTAGCATCTCTTCAGCGATTTTTATAATATAGCATTCTAACTTGTTTCGCACACTGAACTCGTAATTCCGCACAAGCAAAAAAGTTATCGTCGGCCTCGTCGAACAATACATTCATATGTCAAGGAAATTTGTGATTCAGGGAGAATAAGCACATAAGTTGTTTGAAAACACGTCGCGCTGACAAAAGCTTTAGGTGATTCTACCAAAATGCCATCGCGTATGTTATTAGGACTTTTTCAGTATTCCAAAAACACCAAAAGGGTGTTCGACCCCAAACTTAATCTTTGTTGAGTTTACAGCCTTAATATATTTAATTGATCTGGGAAATATAGATTTATTTATGTCTGGCATTAAGCCTATTGAAATGTTTAGCATTCAAATTAAATAAAGCAATTCTAACTTACTTAAGAATAGTAATAGATAACAATTTGAAAATTCATTGTGGGGATCCGTGAATAATGGTGATGAATGTAGGAAGATTCAAAAGATTTTAATAACATACTTGCTTTTTAGACTCGAGGCAGCGACTTCTCTCAGTGATGCATTTTCGGACAAATAATTCCGCATGTCTTTAGATATAATGATAAATTGTCTTTCCCGCTTTCAAGAAGTGTTTCAGAAAGCTGAAATTTATAATAAATAATGAAATAGGATATAGATAGATGATAATGAAATGTAGGTAAATGTTGTATAATATTGATTTGAATTATATATAGTTGTTCGAACTATGTCATTATTAAGTTTTAGGTTACAGAAAATGTAATTTGGCAGGAGCACAGAGAAGCTATGCGTATACTTTGGAATTCAGGGTTTCCCAACCCGAGTCCGCGAAGCGTTTGAATGAGTCCGCAACGAGCCAGAAGTTCACTGCGTGCTGCAAACGATTTTGCGAAACTTAACTATCAGCCAAGTTACGATTTACGTTTGAATTTACATAAAACATAAAAGACAAGTTAATTCACATAACATTATTCGAGTCAATAATTACCGGTTAATGAGTAGGACTGGGCATATATTCGAATATTCAACTATTAGAATAGCAATTTACTATTCCAAAATTTGGTAACAGGTGACAAAAACACCTTTTCGACGAAAACACGAGACACGCACACGTTTCGATAGAGTTCGCGATTAGAAACGCTTTTTCAGACATTGTAAATCGCAAAATTTCGGGTGCTACCGTGGTATACGTACCAAGGCATTTTTCCTAAGGATTCTGGCGTACAGTACCGGAGCGCCGTAAGTGTTGTACGAACAGCTCAGATTTGTCGAATTCACAAAAATACGTAACAAAATATATCCGGGCACTTCACCATATTGGTATTTTCTGGGCTTTTATTTCGTCAACACAATTGCAGATTAAAATCATCACGAATTAACTTAATAGTAAAGCATGGCGATGGAGATGTATTTTTGATTTACTAATAAACTTTAAATATATTTTTAATAAGTGGAAAATCAAGTTGTACTTTCTGGAACTTTACAGAAGCAAGTAGACTTTTTCTAACGGAGATAACAAATTCGCAAGATCGCAAAAAATATGTATAAAAACTAAATATAATCGGGCAATAGATTCTCACATAATTATGTTCGCAGATTGCCGTGGCATTTTAAAGAAGTAATGCTTTCATCTTGTCATAAGTCGACGCAACCGCAAGTTACTATGAACACAATAAATTAAAATAGAAAGACATTTTAACTCATGGACTGAATATTGTGCAATAGAAACGGCCATTATACACTAAAAAAGTCGACTCTTTTACCGAACGCCTAATTGAGGCGAATTTCCGATTTTGAAATTTTAATGTTGTGATCGGTTTTATTGCTTCTTCACACAGAGTACGATTGCAATAGACGCTCTTTGAGTCCGCAAAGGTTTTCACCCTCGAGAAAACAGTCCGCGACCAAGAAAGGTTGGGAAACGCTGCTTTAGATACATAGAAATAAAAATATTAATTTTCAGTTCATTGATAAATTATTCACAGATTTCCCCCAAAATTACAAATATTTTTGTCAGTGTATAATATTGCAACACATCATATAAATTATATTTGATCTGTCAGTGTGATAAATGATCTGTCAAGTGTGCTATGTTGTATCTCATTATCTAAATCTTAACTAGTTAAGAGCTCATATTGACGGTGAGTGCCGTATATGAAAGATCGGATCAACTGAAGAATCACCCCTTCTTTGACCAGGTGAATACCAGTTGATTCTTCATTTGACATGGACTAATATTTTGGTATAAGGTTGAGGTTATTAGATGGTCTTAGTTAGGGAGGGAGATTCTACAGTTGGTCTTAGTTGGGGGAGGGGGATTTTTCAGTTGATCTTAAAGATCTAACTAACACCGTTCAGTAGAGATTATGTAGGAGAGTTTATATTAATTGAATTCTTCTTAATACACATGATTAGGCATAACATGACGTGACCTGCACTAACAATAGGGAAAATATGACACATATTTCCATGTCTCTAAATCTAAATCATGTCTCTAATTTACACAGTATCGTATTTGTAAATTTTAGTTAGAACACGAGTTCTTTAAGATATAAGATTAACGGCTATCTTAATACAGTTAGTATGACGCACTCTGATAATATCATTATTGGAAATTTGAAGCAATTCCAGTTTGAACTAGTTGGGAACATCAATGACATGGTCATCAACTCTTTACTACCATAGCGTGCAGGTCACGATGAGCCACAGTTACATTTAGAAAATTAGCCTGATTACTTTATATAGTATGGTAGTTAGTGTGAACTACCATTTGGGCAAAAACGCTCATCAGATTAATAAAAAAGGCCAGGCCTATACGATTTAAACAAATTAAGCATATTAGTGTATATATAGGCACCCTATGATAAACAACAAGTTAAACAATAAGTTTTAGTATTTGCATGGTTGTTAAGTGGGGTTGTGTTTTACCCGAATTGCACTTAAGAGGAATAGTTCAAATCCTTTCAGTTCCTCAGCAGATATACACTGCTGAATTAACTTATAGTATCACTATGAAAAAATTTCACTGTTTGTCGTAATCACAACGTGACGCCTAATTGCGATGAAACGCCTTTATTTATGCTGGCCTAATGATATTAAAATCAACTGACATTGCAAGAAAGTTATTGGCCTTTCGGTTTCGACGATTAAACGAAACGACAGCAGATGGGACAACACAGCAGCTAGCCCCTGAACGTGCAGCGCTGTAGTGACTACGCCATTATTCACCGGATATTGCTACAGTAAATTTGTAGTACAGAACAGTTAATTTCGCGATTATACGAAATGAACATGGTATGGTTTTAACAGATTTTGCCATATACAAGTATTAGCGAGCATTGGTGCCTAAACTGACAAAAAGAAATCAATGTAAGGCATTCTCGTGTCTCGACTACTGGGCGGGAACGAAAAAAGCCTTATTTTTATTTCTAAAATATGACCCGCGCCCATTTCGCTGGGCCGACTCAATAGCCAGAATAAAACCGGTAATTGTGCAAATCATGAAGTTTTGAGGTTGTAATTAAAAGAAAATTTCATTTGATAGACGAAACAAAACTAAGCTCATACTCAATATATTGAAAGTAATAATTTGTTAGTAGATTTCCCGAAAAAATACAATATATCATTTATTTATAGACATGTAAATTGAACGATTTCAAATGATTTGGTTACATACTTGCTCTTCAGACTTGATAGGCCTCCATCTCACTCAGTGATGAAAACTTGGCTTTTGACGAATTTCTTTCGGTGCAATTATAAATTGTCCTGCCGACTTTCAAGCAGTGTTTCAAAACGCTGAAAATCAATATATAGGTCGTGATTTTGTATAAGCCGATTCTAAATTTGAATTAAACTAAATTTTGTTGAGCCAACTATGCCATTTTAAGGTAGTTTATTTACTCAAATATTATTTGACAGAGACACTACAAAGCTATGCTTATGCTAGAGATACAAAAAAACAACTATGTAATTCAATTTAAGTCATTTTCAACTATGTCGCTATTTTCATCAAAATTACATCCTTAAGTTAAAATGATATGTTAGTTATCATATTGTATTTCATTTTGTATTCTTAGAGTAAGACTCTTTTTTGAATATTTTCTTCTAAAATCATACGTAAGTTTTAATAAAATACGTAACGGGTAAATTTCGACATTCAATTTCATGAAATCAAAAACTTCGAAAATTTAGACAAATAAAATATACTCCGCGATTGCCATTAAATTTCTCAAATATATACTTTATATATATATACATATCAGGTGTAGTTTCCTGCACTGCACAAATTGCAAATATCACAATAACAATAAAATACCCAATAAAGTTTTATAACTGTTTCATGGAGTATATGACTAATTATCTCAGATCAGTAACATTATCACATTTTTCACGGTAGTGATCGCAAACTGGGGATCGCTACCGTAGGGAAGCGCGCAGCGAATTTTAGCGGTCAAAGAGAGTACAAGAATTTGATACAAGGGACTATATATATAGTACTTTTTTGGACTTCTGCTTCGAAACACAATTATTGAAACTCGTGCAAAATCTAAATCTTACAATTTCGCGTAGAATGCACAGGATCAAATAAGCGGCATAACAATGTTGGCTCGCATCGAACTATTTAGCATTTTAAACGTGAACGTGGGTCTTACTTTATTGGACTTTTGAATCGAAAGACAATTATTAAAACTTGTATAAATATATTTCTTACAATTTCGAGAGAAAACACACAATCAAATAAGTGGCATAACAATGCAAAAACTGAGACGAGGTGCGCTCGCATCGAATTTTTCAGCATTTTAAACGAAAACAGTGGTATACAGGAATCAATAGGCGTCGAAAGTCAAATAAAATGTTCAAATAATTATTACTTGTAATATTCCTCGTTCGTTACTTTGTGTCTTTGAATCTTTAACTTTTAATATTTCTGCACCTGGAAAAAGGAAAAATATTGATAAATAAATTGTCGCAGAACTGTCGCTAGCATATTCAATGGACAGTGGGACTGAATCTATCGCATCTTTTGCACAAAGCTCCCGCCACGTTTTAAAATGAAATATTACTAATTATCCATTTGGGGTTAGTAATGATTTAAAAATTTGAATCCCAGCGCAATCTGCATTTCTAACTTAAACTGGATAATTACTCATTCCCTTGTTTTGAACGTTGGTAGGGACAAAGATTCAATCTATACACAATAATAGGTGCTCCTGAAGTATGCGCACCAAGATGTCGAATAATCTGAACCCTGACCTGGTACACAACCCGAGTTCAGGTGGTGCGCCATCTTGGTGCGCATTCTTCAGGAGGTCACAATAATTCAATTCGCCTACATTTGCGCTACATTACAATTGCGCTACATTTGCAAAAGTTTTGAAAGTTATGAATTACATTCATGTAAAGCGTACCAAGTTGAATGCAGCTTACATAGTTACGTAGATCAGTGTATTACGTTTGAGTTTTTTATTATGATAAGGTATATATTGTCATATAGCTTTAAAGTTTGGCATATTTGTGACGATACAATGAAACCCGCTGTTACTGAGTTCGATACAAAAGAGAATCATCTATCAACTGTACTTCTGTATTAGGTTAATAATTCCACTTTGTTTAGGCCCGAAAACCTCTAATTTACCCCTTATACAATAGTAAAATGAAAGCAATATAATAGCAATGAAAGTAATAGGTATAAAGAACATTTAGCTCACCTGAATATTGTTTCGAACTCACTGTCATAACCCAACAATCAGCCTATCCATACATCCTACGGAAAGTCAAACCCCATCCTACCACAAACATTTGTGACTGGCTAAAAGCGATGTCGCTTGTGGCTTCCCGCGAAAAATTATTTGACGAAAAAGGCTCGTTGTTTGTAATCAAATGTTATTACCTGATTACTTTAATTACTCCAGATTGTCGTTGCGAGCCGATAACGCTTCTTACGCGTGATCTCAAAGTTCCAGAATGCAAATGACGGTTGGTATTTGCTTCATACACCGTATAATACCTAGTTCACATTAATATTCTCAGTATCTTTTGTACCAAGTCCCGCCCCAAAACAACACCCCGCCAACGCTCGAATTAAATAGAAATGGTAATGATTCAGTTAAGGTGAGAGATAAAACGTGACAGGCGTGTTTATCTCAGATCACACATTTTTGCATCAGTGACGGGAGCTTAGTACAAATAATCAAGCAATTCCATTATATTTGTCTGTTTATATTTGTCGAGTAAACGCACACGTGAATACCATCAATAATGTAACCTTTCTATAACTCAATGAAAGAAAAACGGCGTGTATAAGTTTAACGTTATATCAATATAGCGCATCCATTCTCTGCATTGGCGTACAAATCTTAGCTCATTGACATGCGCAGCTAAGAATAATTTTAAGTTTTCATACAATAACGTGCCAGCGATGTAGTTAAAAGGGAGGTCATAACGTGACGTTTTTTCGATGCCTGCTGTATAGTAATTTCTTCACCCAAACCAAACGGCGGAGACATAACATCAGCAACAGCATTGATCACATTCTATGTGAAGTAAATAATTGACTGCTCAAGCATACCGACGACAACAACTGATAAAATATATAGATAACTATTCGAGACCATTCAAATATTTGGTGATATGGAGCTCGTGAAGAGGTGTTATTGACGTAGACCCACAATGAGAACGCAACAAAATCAAATTGTTACTTACCGATCAATATTAATGAGTGAATTGAAACTACTCTATTTTATAACTCGGATGTATTTGCTGCTTCTTAAATTTTATTAATGCCATTTGGAGTAAACGAATAGATCGCGGAGACCCTAGATCCAATTTGAGTCTGTTTCTAGATTAGACCTCTTGGTTAAGAACGATCATGATACAGGTATGTACGACCGTGAAGGACAATCCTGAGATTTCATCACCGATGGTAAGGGTATACACGTTGAGTGGCACATCGTGCTAAGCCTTAGGAAAACGCTTGATCTATATCCTAAGATTACAGGTTCAAATCCCGTAGGGGATAATTTAGTACCAGAGGATTGCTGGCAGCTTCCTCCCGCTCCCCATACCCCAAGCCAGCATTTCCCAAACTTTTTTCGCCACGGAACACTTGCACTTTTTATGTCATCTCGTGGAACACCAAAGATGCGTCGCTAACACTACCAGAATTGTGTTAAACATGCCTAAAATTATAGGCTTATTAAAGCTTTCCCACTGCCGGCGGAAAAAATCTCATGGTATATAATTTTTGCAGCCATGGATTAAACATTTACAAAGTCATCAGCTTCAAAAAACTAGGGCTCAACTTCATAACTTTGGCCGCGAGTAGGGCTAGCCTAGATTTTACTGGCACGAAAATTGGCCCGACTTGGCTCAGTTGGAAGATTCGTGTCAACCATAACATCGACTGTCGGATTTCGTTAATTCATGCACAATTTCATTGATCATTTGAAGGCTCTCTCCAAATTTTCCAAGCTAAGGAAGAACATAAGAGAATCGATTCCGGCCCATTCCAACTTGAAGCAGTAAGTAAAGCTTACTTGTGCCTAAATGGGTTTAGCTTAGGGTAAACATAAACTTCATATAAGCACCACTGAGGTCTGGACTCTGGATCTCCAGTTGGATAATGCATATTTAATACACTGACTTATAAAAGATCCATTTGTATTCAGTGTCCAATGAGAGAATGAGCTAAAAAAAAACTAACTTGGTAACATCACGCGCATTCACTCAGAAATAAAGGAGACCGGTATCTGAACAAAGTTACAGGTCACCACACTAAACTGCCAAGAAAGACTATAAAATACATGATATACTCGACTTAGTCAACCGCATGTTGGACGTATAGTAAGTTAGTCTCGCGCGACCCAACTTGTAATCCTTTCAGATTCGCTACTATTATAAAACTTGCGACACTTGAATAAAAAATAATTTTGTGTCTTCAGTATTATATTTGCTATATTTAGCCGACTATTCAAACAACTAAACTATCGCACTATTGGATTTCTCGGGCCTCTTAAATGTTCCACTGGGATTATGCTTCACAAAAAAACACCTCAAAACCACTGGATTGCATCAATAAATGATTCCATGTTTGATAACTAGACTAACTGGACAGCATACCCGATTTAGTAATCTTATAACCCACACGGACTGGTAACCTGGCAAAAGGGCGTGGTACTCAGATAGGTGTTAGTGTAAAAAGGATAGGGTTAGTGGCAGAAAGCAGAAAGAGCATAAAAATAAATGAAATTAAAGGAAGGCTGGTTTGCCTTGTGGCTGTGCCCGTCAGATTAATTAATTCTTCACCGATTGGATTGCAAACAATTTCTCCGCCTGTAATACAAGATACATTTCGCATTTATATGTCGAATATAAATATTGATACATTTATTTCTCTACCAACGTGGTTCAAAAGATCTCTCACTTCACGAAATAGCAAAATATTCATGATCGTGCTATTAAATCTTATGGGAACTCTCATTGAATCTTTTGTACAAAGCCTCCGCCACTAATACATAAAATGTAAGATTTGATAGAAACAATCCTGCCATGCTTTAAATCAAAAATTTATAATTGTCCAAATGGTTCGGAATGAATAAAAATTGTAATGTTCGGCGAAATATGCATTTCTAACTGAATACTTACTAATTTTCTCATTTTGCGTTGGTGGAAGCTTTGTACAAAACATCCCATTTATAGCCTGTCTGTTCTTTATGCTTAGTTTCTACAAGAAATGAATGTGTGAACTTTTTCCATTTTTGTTTTCCCAAATTTCAAATTTCAAATCCCAATCTTATACTTCCAAGTATCGATAAGAATTGATGTTTTCAGTAATAATTGACTTTTTTATTTACATCGGTAAGAGCGTAGCCAGCGCAAAATTTGGCAACCCAATTTTTATTTATATGACGTATGACGGATGCTTTTAACGTTACGTCAAAATCCCTTTTATAGACTTACTTCACCGCGGAGTTCTTCAGGCTATACAATTGCGCATTTTTGCCAAATCGGATGATTAATTTGGAGGATGAATTGATAGTAAGCCCCAAAACGGCCAATTATCAGTGAATAGCTCTAGAATAGAGCAAAATAATGTTGAAAGAGACGTCCCTACCACTTTGTGTCTTACTTTGAATGCCATAAAATGGTTCGTTTTAAAATTTCGGATTTTAGGGCAAAAAATAATCACCCTCGCTACCACTCAAAGTTAAAAAAGGAGATTGCGCTGGAAATTCTAATTTTCAAATAATTCCCAACACTAACTACTAGATAAATACTAATTTTAAAACGATGCGGACCGTTCGCATTCGGGGCCGTTTGTAAAGCAAACGTGATGACCACTACACTACAGAACATATACGCCGGTGGGTCATTTTATAATGAACAATACTCTTGGGAGACTTAACAATAATTGTTCGCGTGTTAGGCGAACGTGCTGACTTCTACACAGAGAAACGCATAAACCCGTGGTTTGTCGAATCGGCTTAAAACCGATCCTGATGTCTTTCCATAGTGTAGTGGTCAACGCGTTTGCAAACGGTCCCGCAAAGTGGTTTGGGCCCACAGGCAGAAACATGTTTTCCTGTTAACATTTCGCTTCAGCCTAAGTCTTTGACGGATCTCGTTCATCGCCGTAAAAATGGTGCATAATATGGACTAAGGTATCCTTTCTAAAGTATGAATTAACCCTTCGTGGTAGATTTTTACTTCCTCCTAATATATTAGAATACTTTTAAGATTAAATAAATTTTTGCTCAAACAATCGATAATACCCGAATGTATTTTTATCATAGTTATCACACATATAAGAAAAATGGGTTAAAATGCTGAAATGAATCAGTTGTTAAACACATCTCAAAAACAATGAGTAATTAAAGTGTACTATAGTGGGAAGTATTGTCTGCCGTAAACTTATAAATCAAAATAGTTGTCCAATCACCAATTTTTCTTTTAATTCTAGGTAAGTAATTTTATCCGTTTGCAAAACGTGGAGATAATAAAAATAGACATCTCGAATGTCAACTTGCTCAATTTACAGCGTAAAAGTGAAGAATCGAGTGATATATGAACCGATGAAAATGAACAGGAGACAAATTAAAATATGCAGTGGATCTTGAGAAGAATTCGAGTTTTTTTAAAAACCCAAATAACACGCATATGTATTTACCACACATCCTGCCTGTATACACGGCTGTTGTGGAAGTATTTTAGGTTTGAATTCTGCTTGGTCTAGCAGTATATTCCCAGTATATTCCTACCAAATCCGCAAGTTCCAGATTTTTACGTAAGAGTTACAGTTTCCATAAAGCCTTGTTCAGAGTGGAAATACGAAACACCGTGAGAAAATGACCGCGGAGACTTATCATAACTACATTTCCAATCTTCAAATATACAAATCCATCCAACGTGAATCTAGACCGCTAGGGCTTGTCAAACTTTTATGTGTTTACTTTGTCACGTCATATATTTTGCCGTCGTATCCTATGTGCAAGGCTGGCTGCAATCTGCATTATTGGACACGTTAGTGGACATAACGTTCGTTTTGTTATTATGTTGTTGTTGTTCTTTGTAACAGAAAAAACGCCTTTCTCTTTGATTACTGGAGGAATCGCTTTGAAATTTTCAGTGCTAAAATACTAAACTTTCCGCTAGAAAACATTTACTTTTATTTATTTCAAATATCCCGGTGTGCTGTATGAGATTCGTTTCTTCGTGTGATAATGACGTCATCACAATTTTGCCCTATGTTGCGCCATGTTAGTAATTTTTACCCAATGTCTGATGAACACAATTGCTACGACACCGTTACTTCCACCACTTCAAGGCAAACCATATGCTTATTTTGTCTCATATTCTTTTGAACGATGTAAAGTGCAGAAACAAAACATTTCGTGAACTTGCAAATAGCTGTAAAGAATATGTATCATATTCGGCAAACAAAGTTTTGAAATTTGACGTTTTGTAAATATTTTCATATTCAGCAAACGAATAATTCAAATTTTACGATCGTGATAAATTTTGTATTCGACAAACAAACCTTTCAAAATCTAAGTTTTGGGATGAAGTTTTTATTTCGTGTTGCAGTCCTAACTAATAGCAATTCTTATTTCTACGCCGTGATTATCTTGCTAAATTGTGTGAAAACAATGAAACACCGTCAAAACGCATTATAAACCTTGCCAAAAGGTGCAAAAACAGTGTAGTATCAGTAGTTATCTCAACTTTATTTGTTTCCTGTAACTTTGCTCAGAGATTATTTTCTATATTTTTGAGGGATGCGCGTAACCTTGCTTTCAGTACATTTGCTTATACAAACACACACTCTTTGCTCTGACTGCATATTATAGAAGGAATGCACAGACTTCATGTGCAGCGAGCACCCTAATCATTTTTCACGAGTAACAGACGTAACATACTCTTCGCTATATTATCTCGGAAACGAAATGCCAAGCCCTGTATTATCCCCAAGATTACCAACTAAATAAAAAAATATGTTTATGTACTGATTTATATTAATATTCCTAATTAAACAAATGGGGTACAACTTGTTGCTGAGACTTGTGGCAACGTAGGAATTAGAACACGGTTATGTACGGCAAGTCTGAGTCACTCCTGACGATGCCGAGTTATTTCGTTTTCCACCCTCATTCCCTTTGTTCTCCAGTTTCAATTATATAATTATGCAACTTACGGTCATCAGAACACGAAATATTGCATTTATTGGGAAAAGTTTCTTGTAATGGTAAAAGTCTTCTAAAAATGGTAACTATATTTGAAAGAATATATTTCATTTTAACTCTTTGAACTCTGAATCCCCAGAACGACGCTACTCTCTCACCCTGACCTCCCACGGCGTCGAATCGATTTGACGCGTTAAAAAATTGTAATATCCCTAATCCTAAATCAAAATAACTTCTAAACCATTAGATATCAGATGGTCTGTAATATATCATATAAAAGCTTATCTAGTCTTTTATTTTTAACTGGCATTATTTTTCACGAGATGTTTTGATGAGATGTGTAAGCCTATTTGTAGCCCCATCTACTATTTTTTTTGTATTTTGGTAATATTTAATACATTTCTTAGAAATGTATCATCAACATAAGTACAATTATGAAAAGTATACAAAATTACCTTTCGGAGAATATACGTATGACTTTCTTAACATACGCATAACTCATTTTATTGCAGAATTTGTACTATCGATTCAAATGGTTTGCGAACAAAATTTATCAACTATTTGACGCCAAGTTTGCGTAAGGACGCAAAGGGCGACGACGACATTGTCGTGATAACGTTCATGCGACGTATCGTGCGTAACTCTTTGCGTGAGGTATATTGCGCAATTGCACATCTGGTCGTTCACAGCTTGAGTGCAGATTGTGGCTTCATTGCATTAGTATCATATCCTCGGCCGCAGATAAAACCCTTTCAGACGAATTTTGATCGAACATAGTAAAATTGCTAGAATATAAAGGCCATTTTATATACGTTTACTATTTGGATATGGGACGAAAATGAATGGCCAAAACGAAATATTTGATCCTCATGAATTTATGAGGTTCCGCCGGAAACATCAAGGCTAATTATTCACCGTTGGATATCATGAGGATTGAATGAAAAAAAAACTGATAACGGGTACACGGAAGACATGGTGGCACCAGTAGCTCACCTGGTCAGTGTTTTACATTTTGCAGCCTCATTAGATTTTCGAAATTACTGCATATACGCTACATTCCTGATATCGCTATATTTACAATGGATTTTAAACCAAAGCTTTGTCCAGATGAAATATTGGATAGTATTCATCTATCGGGAGAAGAAAATATGGCACAATAAAACTCAGCAATGGCGCTAAACAATGCATCCATCGATATGTTCCATCATTCTGTTTTTAAAAATCCTTATTTTGGCTATTCGTATTTTTCATATTTTTATGCAATTAAAACGGCAATAACACTGCGTATTGTGTGTTTTAGTCGAACCGATGTAATGCGTAAATTTCCCCGTGTATCGTTTACAAGTCGTAAGTCGCTTCACGAGTACGAACTTAAGTAAATGACGCTACGAGCATGCGAGGAAAAGTGTTTTTCGTATGAAACGTAAACGTGCTACGTGCCAACGTAATTGCTTAACGTCGCTGCGTAACGGCGTAAATGTGTTAGGTCGTTATTTACGTCACCTCGACGTCGCCTCGATCTTGCGACAAACAAAATCACGAATAAAAATGCTTCTAAAATTTGAATGGTGCAACATAAGTTCAATCTAATGGTATCACTGGAAAGCTATCTTCAAATTCTACAAATTTTGTCGATAATGTACTAGGTTTAATCGAAAACGAATTTAAGTTTTGTCAATTAGATTTGAGCAATTTTCAGAAGTTTTTTATGCTTTTTAATTTTGCTAATTTTCATAAGATGATCACAATATTTTATCTCAATTTTAAAATTATACTTAGTCCTGTAGATTATCTTTCACACGATGTAAAATTTGTCTAAATATAATAAATGGTTCGCGAGATAGGAGGTTTCAAAGTTGCATACCTCTTACGGGATGCGAAAGCCGCTAAACCGGCTTTCAGCGTCAGAAGACTTTCTCGGGAAAGCCGGTTTAGCGGCTTTCAGGGTTCAAAGAGTTAAAGAACGGTTAATTATTCAGGTGATGGTTCGATTTAATGGTGGTGCTAATACAATAAATTATCGCAAGACAGCTTAATAATTATGGCGATTTCGAGACCCTCACCATCATGAATCAATAATTTCTAGTTTTTTTTTGCCTAAAAGTAATGTAAAGCACGTGTAATACACTTATTATAGTCAAATATATTTGAATACAACAAAAAAACGACATCGAACGCACAAAATTGAGATTATCGATGAAACCCTATATAGTAACTTCGATAAGCGATAATTTGTTTTCTAACCCCATTTCTTTGCGAACTTCAACATTCTCAATTCCTTTTCTAATAATTCAATCTCATCAAGTATCGTTTTATGTGTCTCTGAAATACCAATTGATTGGTATTAACATCATTGGTTTTCATTAAATATATTAGAAAGTATTTGGAAATTTCACAAATATATTCAACGAGATGGGCAGTGGCCTCGTGCCTTCTGTGGTGAGAAAACTTTTGCAAAGCCACGCTCATTTACGTTTTCTTGGTAATTCGGGGACATTTATTGAAACACGCCCTAAACATTCAAAAACTACTGATCTTTGCTCTTTTAGGGTACAAATTGTACCCTGTGTTTAATTTACCTTACAAGCAAAGCATTTAGGGGAAGCGCGAACGTTTTTAATGATGAATAAGGATTAAATAGCCAGTCTCTCTATATATATATATATATATTCCTTGTGCGATGTCGACCTTATCCAATGATGTTCCTCATTCCCGCAAATAGGATAAAAAAAGTAGTCTCTCGGAATTGGGCGGCGACGATTGGGCACCAACTCGACTATATTTTAAACGAACTGTATTACGTGCGTTAAATTTTGTCATACCATTTTTACTAAAACCGCTAAAAATAACGCTGTGAGTAGCTCACTATATGCAACAGAAAACAAGTAGCCCAGCTGCAGCGAAAAATAGCATGTGACCGCAATGCAGCAATTAGAGGTATATATATATATTTGCGTTGGTGAAATCTCTACTGCCACCAATAAATTCATACTTCTGCATATTGATCGACATGGAATGAATTGCCTATTACATAATTCCCGACTTACTTAAAATTAAATATTTCAAAACAAAATATATATATGCTTCAATCAAAAAATATTTAATAAGATGAAAATACTAATGAATAGCTAAAGTAAGCAAGCCTAATATTAAAGGACAGTTGGTCACAACTCAAGCAGTTGTTTCATTAGACAACGTACATTGTGAGATTTTACATATTAATTAAAGGGAATTAGAATATTCAAAACCCGAACTTTCATATTATATTGTTATGAAAGTGCACGTAATAGAATGAATTTGATGACATGTTTCGGATATCTCCTTCTCATAGAGAGGAGAACCAAGAATTTCCATCTGTTGCAAAATCATTGCTGCTTTCATCTGCATTTGCGTTGTTGCGTGAGAGACGAGCAACCATGTAAATGGATAATAAAACAATTGCTCTGAAGATAAAAATAAATATAAGAACATTTTAATAACGACAAAACATAACATAGATTCCTTCTTCAAAGTTTTTGTGGCCTATTTTGACCATTATGGATGTAAATTATAATTTACCCAACTATTGAAAAGTATCCTACGCCCATCACTCCGTATTCTTTTCTCGGACATAATGCAGGCCCAGAAAGTATGAAGTTCTGTAAATTGAAATACATGATTTATTTATGTTATGCCTCTTTATGTAAATTTATCAAACTCCGCACCAAATTTTCTACTCACATGATTGGCGATTGTTGCATCAAAACCCAGTGCTGTGATGTTGTCAATGCGGGCCTGTGGATCACACACAATCTTCACCGTGAATGTTCTTGATATAAAAATATATTTATGTACTAAATATGATCCTATCATTGATGCTTTTTTGTATTGATAGGATTACAAAGACATAGATAAATAAAAGATATCTAAGATTTATTAAGCGATATACTGGAATTTACTTCATTGATCCGAGTCGCAATATGCTGGAAGTGTGAGACCATTTCTCTTCACGGGCGAATTACACAAAGCGATATTTCAAAAAACAATTCCTACTTTGCGATATTTGGTGCCTCGCGGTTTTACGTGTATGCAAAATCATAATCTTACTTTTTATAACCAACATAAAAATTTCATAGATGTTGGTTTGATTTACGAGAGACTATCTTTATATATATATATACCTTTTTTCTGCTATCTATTCTATCTGATTCTGAAGTCTTGTACACTAACACAAATATAACCTGAATAACTTACAATTCTTTACAGCTGGATTTATAGCTAATTGAATATGTTTTCAATATTGACATTTCATCAACACGACACTAATGAAATATATTTTTTTGATCCGACCCAGTTCTCTTCAACACCGCATATATACTTGTGGGTATAGAACTGAAACTATACTTACAAAATGCTTACATACTGGTTCGACGTGTAAAACACAACCAGAGATCCGTTTTTGTCAAGTTTCCAAGTACTTTTTTTTTGTTTACCAAGATCATAATAATTATGCAGATATTCGCTATACATGATTGTCTGAAATATAATAATAAATTACTGAGGCACGTACAATGAGTAAATGTAACTCCCGATACTGGAGCGTCTGTGCAATATCGTCATAAAAATTTAAAAATATCCGGTTCAATTTTTACAAGCCACTAATGTTACTATCGCCAAAATGGCTACTCCTGAAAACGATTTTTTCTTATCAGATAATAAAATTAACATCCGTATAACGTAAAGAAGATTATTAAACTTAACATTTGGCCTTACCGCAAGTCCAGATACTGAACCCTCGATAGACGTGAATTCGTAACAAGGATTATACTCGTAGACATAAGGACCTCCGCGTGGATTTGGTCTGTGATATCTAAAGGTAAATATTTGTAAAATGCTCCTGTTTTAATACATCCGTACACTTTGTATGTTAGTTAGAATATTGCATGATTCTGCGTAATACAGTTTTTTTGACAACATAGCCAGCAAACAAGATCCAAAAAGTGCGTAGAAAGAACCAAAAATAACAAAGCGTCTTGCAGTCGGTTAGAAGGGGTAATGGATTCGAATAGCCTCCTTTGTAAAAGATCACTGGACTTTTTACACTGGAACTTCAATGTTGTCAGAAGTGTATCGAAGGCTCTGTAGATAAAAAGCTTTTGTAGACTAATAGCATATCGTCACGCTAATAACTGAATTGCGTAAGTCATTTTTGGCGATTTTGAGTTTTTTTTATAAAATAGGTATTTATGTAATGCTGCGCACCTGCCTGTTAACTCAGATTTTATTTTAAGAATTCCGAAACCCATAAAAAAGGAGATTTAGTATGACATGCACATTTATGCAATTGTTTCGTCATAATGAATTATCATTATTGTGACGTCACAAAGACAAAATTACCTCGGCGAAGTATTTTCGTGTTTTTGCATCTCGGATTCTGGCTTAGCGCGAATTAATTTGAATTAATACCACAGTATAGGAAGACGTGCACTTGTGATATTCACTGTCCGAGTCCAACTCACCTTGGTTGGCTTTTATATTGGATGCATTGCTGTTTTATTCTTTATATTTAATCTTAGTCTTATTTCGGTGGGTGTGCAGAAGGTGTTATATTGATGAAATATATATTTTCAAACATAAAAAATAATGTAATTGAAACTGATTAGCTGTTTTGGGGATTAGACATTCCAGATACTGAGAATTACATTCGTTTTTAGAATGTTAAGTTTTCAGGACTGGTGAATATAGTAAAGTTGCAAAATTGCGTGTGTTCCCAAGTCATAGACAGATTTCTGCCTAAGTCACAGTGCGCCATTATGACGTCACTTAACTGCGTCATACAAATTAACTTAAATCCGGCTACGATCAAAAAATTGAATCATGGCAAATTATTGACTCTCGAGGGCCTAACAATATCGTTAGGAAGTTTTTTACGTTTTTCTCAAAACTGCAAAAAATGATTTACGCAATTCGGTTATTAGCGTGACGATATTATAATACAATGAGGAAGCGTTCCGGATTTTGAGATCACATTTCGGCGCTCCAGAAGTGTGTGTACCAATATGGAGGTTTCTGATTTTGTTCGACTTCTTTAGATCAAGTTGTGTAAAGGGACTGGAACCTATGGACAGGTGGTATATTCACTTGGCCAACACAGACAGTGCCCGAACTCGTAATAGAACTAAAATAAAGAAAATCGGAATGAAATTATGACCCAACCCTAACCGGGTACACACCCTACGGGAGTACCCACTTCTCAACCTGAATAGTCAACCTGGATTCGCTAAGTTATAGGCTGTCTATTGATCCATGGTATATATATATCCAAGATATATAACTATAATCTTAGGCTTAGTAAAAAATAAAGTCTTACTTACAACGCCGTCAGATTTGTATTTCCAAACGTGATATCAATAACTCCGGACCCGTTAACTAAATCACATTTACAAGTATCTTTGTCATTGTTTTTGCATATGGTCTGTGTAAGCCCAAGTCCGCAACAAAAAATAACAAGAACGGTGGCAACATTTTCTTTCAATTGCATTTTAAGTAAAAATCACTTTAAAATTCATCCACAAACTACATGAAATTCAAATCAACTAAAATCTCTTATGTAACAGTTTTGTTTGCTGTTCGTTTCATTATTCAGCGATGTTTAATTGGATTGCGGTTTGATAAACAAACGCATTCTTAGTGGTTTAGCAAAGATTAGTCTAGTCGTGGGCAAAGTACCAACTCGATAAGTCATACTGACAAGCCCGAGTTTAAATGTTCTGTTTGAATAATGTTTTCCGGGGCCGTAAACAGGAGACCCTTAGTCGTAAAGAACGTAAAGAACCAGCGAACGGATTAAAATAACTTCAAACGTCCACAACACTTTCACCCATAACGTATGAAACATATAATCAACTGGTTATAGCTTATAGTTGTTTCCATGATCATTTTTATCCAAACAGTTTTCAAGTCTCGTGTCATGAACTGATATAATTAATATATATTTTCAATAAATCTTGGCACTTCATTCATATCCCATACCTTGCTCCCTTACTCCTGAGTGAGTACTGCGCGTGAATGAAAAAGAAAATGGCAAAACTTGAGTAGACTATGTTCAAATGTCATTTGTCATACTCTAAATACGAGTTTTGAAAATTGCAACATCGAAAAACAGTCGCAAACTTGATCATCAACTGGCGACTTCAGTGAAGGTTCATATCGTTACCGTGTTGTATTTTAAACTTTCGGATTAGAACGATGAGAACGAAACTGTTCAATGTTTCTGAAATGAGAAAATATGATCAAATAGAAGTTGAATAAAATCGATTATTATGCCGAAAAGGAGATTACTTCTGTTCGATTACTTCTTCTAAAATGGCTATGTAATGCCTACTAATACTGTTTTATTTCAATTCAATTGACGAAAATGAGTATAGAAAGGCGTATGAATAACATATGCATGGCACGTGCATACCGTTTACTCCGAAGCAAAAATTATTTCCAGTTCAATACAACAGATTTTATTTGTATACATGCATATAATTTTCCTTATGTATCTATGTAGTTATATTAAATAAATTGAAAGAGGAACGGCTTCAAAACCTTTCTTTCATTTGCTCGGTTGCTGAAAAAATACGTTTCTGTATTTCACAAAGTTGTTTGTTCAGTATTTGAAAATCTTCACTGCTTGGGTCAAGTGCCGAAAGACTTTGCTGTAGCTCTTTACTTGCTTCACGCAATTCCCCAACAGTATTGTATAACTCTTCATCTTCTTTCTGAACGTCAGAATAAAAAATGTCAGTTTAAAATTTTCAATTTGAGGTACTAAAATCAGAACGTGCGTTCGTAAATGTTCACCTTCAAATTTCTTATTGCAATGTGAACCAATAACGACGCCAATTCTAATTCTTCACTGAAAAGGTTTTTTAATGGCACCGATCTAAATCCTGAAAACAATAGAATAGAGAAATTAGAAAATATCAATATAATTTTTCAAACCAGCATGTTAGTTTGTTCTGCAGTTAACAAGACACGTGTACACTCTGGTTTTGATAGAAATTTGCCAAGGGAATGGAATTCTTCATAGAAAAAATTATGACAAATAACCTTATTTGCCCATTTACCAACCTGTTCTTAGACAACGCACTGGCAAGGTACACTGAGCTATAAGATTGGGATCTCCAAACATATCTTGATCAAAAACTGCAAACCGTATTAAAGACTGCACTGGGCAGTGAATTGCAAACTCGAATGATTCTTGAAATACCGGATTTAACCCATTTTCATCTGTGTAAAAATACTTTTATTAAAGTCGATGATTTTGTATGAGGCACATCCTTTTAAACAAAACACATATTTTTCTTGCCTTGTTTTGCTGTTTTAAATTTCTGACAGTCGTATTCACATCCTAATATTTCGACTTCAACAAATAGACAAGATATACCTCGCCCAGACTTTGGCAAATGTCGTCCTGCAATAATCTATAACAAATCATCCTCTTTTAAATGTGCTTCACATCGAAGACAAACAAAAAAATTATAATAATGGTTGGAATATTAAAAATTATTCAAAGATATAAAAAAAGAAATACGTACATGTACGTTAATTACCAGTGGATCAACGTCAAGAAGATGGTTTTTCAGATACGGATTGTAATTTGAGTCAGAAAATATTAATGGTTTGAGAACAAATCCACATTGGCCGTTTTCAGAAAATCTCGCTTGATTTAACTGCATTGATTTATCTGAAGTGAAAATACTTATATATGAAATACTTTTTATTTTATTATTTTTAGAATCAATAGTTAATCCATTGAATAGGAAACTGTGATACGTTACCGGGAGTTTGAAAGTTTAACGCAACAAGCTGACATCCACAGTTCCACATTGGAATCGGATTATAATTAGACAAATCGACTCGGCCTCCTTTCGGATATATTCTTGAAAGTTGCCGTTGATTGTATGAAATGAATTGATGAGCTTTCTCCCGGCATGCAAGTGTTTCTGCCTTGTTCTCGGGAAAAGATGACATTTCGTATGGGGAACCATTCTCTAAAAATAAACATGTCTAACAAAATGCACTTGGCAATGTTCAAAATTACCAAACGCAAAAAGTAAAGCACTCAGTAAGATGCACTTTAGGACTACAACTATACAGAGCATAAATGCTTTAAATTGAAACTAAAATGTAAAAATGAAAACCAACTGAAAATACTTTTTTCCAGATTTAATTATTGCGTCAATATAAAAGCTAGATAAAATCATTTCATCTACTGTTTTGGAAAATATTATTTTGGACGAATACTGAATTGCTTATTTTTAAATTAAAACATTAAGCTTTATTATTTATACATAGTCAGGAACGAGTTAATGGAGTAAATGGAGTCCGACTCAGGGGATGTTTCATGTATGTCTACGTAATATAGTTTTTACAGGTGTAGGAAAGACCACGTACGTTTAGTGAATCTCTCTTCCTTAAAAGCAACTGGTTGGCAATATATTACAAGATCGGATATTTCAACTGCGATTCTTTTGTGTATCTCAATGTCTTTCTTTTTTTTGTCTGAAGTGAAGGCATATGCACATTTAAACCATATCGTCATTTATGTAGTGCAGTGACGGACGAAATCAATGTTTCCGTATTTCAAAAGAAACGTTACGAGCACTCAATTAAAGTATAAGTTTATAATAATTATACATATAGAGATGACAGCACATTTGCACTCACAGATGTTTGCACTCAAGTATATTCACACTCGCGGTCATTTGAATTCATGGATATTTGCTCCCAAAATTATCCTTAACTCACGAATATTTGTATTTCAGATAATCTTTATTTCTTTATTATATATATTGAAAATCAAGACCGCTTACAAATTGTAAGTATAATTAGTTAGAGCCATTACAAGTAATGGTATAGTAAGAATCCTCTTCAATTTAATGTAAAGATATTTGGAAAGAAATGGTCGCGGGATTTGCAGGCTATATAATTTAGTGTCTAGGCCCTAGATTCATATAGCAAGAATGTTTGTATAGTACCTGGCTATCGTTTTTCTCAATTGCCCCTTTTACATAGAAAATCCAGGATAGCATATCTTCGTTGGTTTCCGCAGCGAGATCGTAATCAGACAAATGTCCCGCGCATTTCAAACGAAAATGAAATCTCCGCATTTCTTTTCCAGCTGGTACATTTTCTGAATAACATGTTTGTGTCAACCACAGTCTGCTTATATTACTATCGAAAGGAAACATATGTCAAAAAGATTTTGCCGCTTCCGCCTATGCTTGCAACAATCATATCAATACTTTTTTCGTGGAATCGGAATTTGCTTTGGGCAAAAGCCTGTGAGAAAGCTGTGAAATAACTGGTTTAATTTACTACAACATTGAATTTTTTATAAACACTCACCAATTGTCGCCCTGGCAAGATCAATCCATCCTTTTTGCAACTCTCCGAGCAAATTCACAACCTAATTAAAATACTAAATCGTCAGACTTACATAAAAATACTAGAAAATCTTAGATTTTGTGTCAGCCCTGTTACTGAAAAATTCCATGATCTATTCAAATCTAAAGTTTCTGAGCTCCAAAATTTGTTCTTATCGACGAAATATGACTTCACTCGGCTAGTTTCATGAAAGTTACAACCGAGCAAATAAATATATGGACTCGACGGCCACATAACTGTGCCAAGGAGACTATATCGGGGTGAGATAACCATATTTTCAACGGCAGTATGGCGCGAAATTTCTTACATGTCACAGGCCCAGCAACGAGTTCTCTGAACAACATGATGGACAAGCGTCCTAAATCTAAATCCATTGACACATTACTTGAGACTAAAGCAATTTTACCCAAAAACGTCGTCCCTACATCAAGACTGACAACAACATTTTAGCAAAACGAGCGGTATGGACACTTCTAATAACGGAAGAAGCTTTACCTCCGCAAATGTTTTTAATCGACAAGACTAGCTTCCGTCTATCGTCGTTTTGCAAATTTTATGTTGAAAGTATTTCCAATACTTCGTGAATTACTTTTATGACTTAGACTGAATAGACTACAATATACAACTACTTCAGCCTAGCTTTTCCACCATTTGGAAAATCACACAAAATTTGTTATTAGTACATTTGCATGGTATCTTGAACATAATTTCAGAGAGTAAGTATCATATAATTAGAGTTAAACCCACATTTTCTGATTCGTTTGCCGTTTCTTGTGATAGGATTTCCTCAACGAAATTGCTGGGAAACTATGCTCCTTTTTTCCACCATAGTCTCCGCGCCACCTATTGTTCAAAACTGGTTTTACTTTTCCGCATAAAAATTGCGTTGAAGGACAAGTATAAAATAGGAAACTAGATTCGCATGTTACGAGGTCCTAATATTTTAAAGACAATATAGTAGAATATTAGGATTTCTGTCGATCTGTATCCCACGCTGCAGACTGGGTTCTTCACCAAAGAATGTTTTGGACAAATAAAAAAAAATTGTATAGTACATTTACGCGAGACAAACTAACTAACATTGTATGTACGAACAAGTGTTTGCGACGCAATTGCCAAACGGTCGTTTGTATTTCTGCGCGTTGGTCTTGTTCGATCTCAGATGTAAGTACCGCTTTCAAATTTCAATTTGACGATAGCAAGAATCTTATATCTTACCATCCTCCATCGTCTTTTACTACGTTCGTTATTATGGCATGTTTACAAAATGAAAGTTCATCTTCACGATCGGCATGATAATCGAAAAGTGATTTCACAGTTACCGTGAATGGATTTGCCTGAACATAGACCAAATTGCCGTTTTTTTGCTCATATAGCTCTGCATCCTAAAACAACAAAATATTTATTTTGCCATTTCCACTGTATAATATTCTATACTATATATAATTCCAATATATATGAAAACTAACGCAGGTTTAATTTGTACTTCTCATCGGAACTCACAAATATTGTTTCGTTTTGCAAACAAAATGGACACATGTATATTTTTTCACACGATATGCATTGTAAACTATAGTCCCTATGATATTAAATATTCACTTGTAAACTTTCGATGATTTCCCTCGTGACAGGATATCTCAACTTCGTGTTTTTATAAAGCGAGTTCTTTCCGTAAAATATGACGATGTCACACAAAGTTTCGAAATTTCCACTCCCGATTCTGTACAATCTTCCATCTACGTCAACTTTGCAATGTTTAACATTTCCTCTGAGAATTTAAAAAAAAGTTTCGTAATCATCATGTATGGTTCAGATACAAGAACAAAGTTTTCAAAAGTTTTTTTTAACTATGTCAACATGGTCTAATACCCTGAGAAAGTTTAAGACATCAACCACAGAATATCTCTTCTCTTTTCAATCACTAAAATAAAAATAAGTTTACAGCGAGTGAATTTTTAATGATTAATTATTAGTGAACATACAATAACCTGAAGATATGGTGTAACCGACTGTGTTGAGTTCACGTTTACCACTTTTTCGAACAAGAAATACATCATCCTTATCCATGCGCATCAAAATAGTTTCTGCGGTGGAACGATCAAGGTGTTCGTAGTACCATCTATACATGAATGTATCGAAATTAACTTGAGCATTGTGGTAAGTTGTGGCTGATCGACAACCATTTTCAAAATTATACACTTGTTCACGAATATTCTACTGGCGACAATTTTACCAAACATTACGCAAAACAATTACTAGTGAGAGTGAATTCTTGCTTTTTTACATTTCGTGCAGGCTCTTGCATCCAAGTAGTTAGGTGATTTGTATTCATTTGTGTATACCTTGTCGAGGTTATTTTGGCACTGGCGAGAAAACAAGATTCAGGCACATTGCAACGTTCAGTTTATATCATTCACATGCACTCACTAAAAACAGTTATCGTTTACACCAGTGGTTCTCAAGCGCCGGTCCGCGGAGCGGTGCCGGTCCGCGACAACCTTGCTGCCGGTCCGCCAAATATATTTAAATAAAGATATATTATAAGCAAGTTGCAAAATACAAAGTATTGACGGCAAGTCCATCAATTTTGTTATTTTTTAACTCCTATTGATACGGGTATTCGTCTAACAACCAAACTTGGTGAGAGGTCCTCTGTCCATTTCAAGCCCTGAACGGCTGGATGTTCGTTAAGTCTATGACCTCATAACGGCGGTAACGTCACAACGGAGGAGTTGATAGCACAGGGTTTTCCAAACTTTTTTTTCGCGACCTCAATCAAAGACTACAGATACTCGCGAACCCACTACCATAAACGTTCAGCAACTTCAAAAAGCAGTATATTCAATTTATTTCGCTCAATGGGAACAATGTGCCTGTTAATCGACTGCAAGTGGACGTGAACATTGGCCCAAAAATATATGAACGATCCCGCAATGCGCGGAAAAAACGCGGAATCCTCAGAAAGTTTGATAAAACATGAAATCATATGAAAACCGCGACAATCTAAGTTTGATAAAACATGAAATCATATGAAAACCACATTGTAAACATCTCTGAGATTAGAATTACAAAGGTTCTTGGCGAAACATAGACTAACCTGATAAAACGTGGTAGATGGTAAGAAAGCGTGCGATACTACTTTTAGTTCAATGTTAACATGTTACCGATTGCTCCATGATTAATTCCATGAATAATAAGTGAAACGGAGCATGAAAGTAAAATAGGAAAAACGAGTACGGATCACATCTTAGTAAGTGCCTTTCATTGTGCTAGAATTATTGTTGGTTTGTGTTTGACCGTTTGGAACGCTTCGAAATTATGTATGAAACGTCTAAAATACGATAATATTGCAAAACGAAAATGATCCTTTTTTGGCGGAGGCGATGTGAACAAAACATATTGCCTCCTTGATTTAAGACACGCGCGCGAATTAACAAAGCGCTTTCGCAACTGATCGAAACCTAAGGTCATTACTAGGCCAAGACACGCCCTGGCAATTAATACATTATACTTGTCAAACACCTAATTAGGGGCCGATCGCCAAATACCGCAACTTTTGTTTGTATAACCAAGCGGCTACACAGGTACATAATAACAAACCAACCAACATCATTTCTCGCAGCCTGGCAAAAAATCCGGTTTGCGAACCAGCGGTGGGACCACTGGTTCAGCCTGCATTTAATCACGAATGAAAAGATAAGGACTAAGGTCAACTACTCATTCGGATGTAACATGATCAAAAAAAAAAGGAAAATACTATTGGCGTTCGTAACACCGTCGGGCCTACCCGCCGACCAGCACAAATTTTACTTTCAAAGCCTAGTCACTTGTGTGCGCATGTTCAACAAAAATTGGACGACCCCGGAAAATCTTCACGCGACCCCACCCAGGGTCGCGATCCACAGTTTGGGAACCACTGTGATAGCACACAGTACAGAACCCGATTGAGAACTTCGCAGTTCGCACGTTCCGTAATTTGAAAGTAGGTCTATAATTTAGCGAGGTCTGATAGTAAAATGGAGGCAAACCAGCAGCAAAGTATTATTCAGTTCCTTCAAAAGAAACCCAGCGGTGAAAACCAAGTTAGTGGTGTTGACAGGGCAGAGGGAGAGACTGCTACTTCAACTTTACAACATGCCCCGATACGACCTTGCAGCAATGTTGATATTGATATGTATCACGCAGAAACAAGCAAAAAACGAAAAGGAGACTTTACTAGGAAGTATATATGATAAAAAGTATATGGAGCTAGGTTTCACTATTGCTCCCAGAAGCGAAAAAGTACCGCTTCCCATGTACCTAGTCTGCGCCAAAATAAATGACGCAATGGAACCCGCAAAGCTAACGCGACATTTTCACACGCAGCATTGCAACCTCGTTGAAAAGCCTCCTGCGTATTTCATTGTACTTGTGTAGTAATTGCATTCTTTTGATTATGTTTCGTTTTCATGACATTTTCGGTTAGTTTTGAAGGTCCGCCGGTCCGCAAAATTTTTTTTGAAATGTTACCGGTCCGCGAACTGAAAAAGGTTGAGAACCACTGGTTTACACCTATTCACAAGTCTTCCATCTAATGTAACTAAATTAATCAGATTTTCCAGTGTTATATGAATACTCACCCTTTGCTGATATGGGCATTTGTCTGTGGTACTGCATCAGTAAGAAGCAATTCGAATCCAATCGATTCGTTTTTTAGAGGCTCGTGAAGATAATGACATATAAGACACTATAAAGGCTGTCAAAATGGTTTTCTGATACGAGATAATATTCTATCAAACCTCCGACCAGTTGTTGGGAATGAATTCGACAGTGATGAACTCTTCCCTTGAACCTGACATAAAACAAAAATTTTGCATAACCCCTTTTTTGACTATTACCTTAATATTGAATATTCATAAATAAAATTATCGAATATATCTGATTTCAAGACATATATATCTGACAATATATCTGACAGTCAAGACATTTTTTCATGCTCTTTCGAATACTGCTTTTTTATCTTATTATCCACCAGTACAAATAGTTAGTTGATCAACTGAATACCAAACGCAAAACAGCCCTATTTAGGTTACCAAAATGAAAGAGTGTAATTTCCAATGAAGGTTGAACTATCTCGAACTACAAAACTGCCGTCAGGACCAGCATATTCTCGCAGCAGCCTCTCAATTGAGCCTCAATCTTTGGATCCATGATACCAATTTTCAGCATATTGGAGTTCAGAAATTGCAGAAGTCAACTGAAAGAAAATAGAAAACTTGATTACTCTCTAGGGCAGACATGGGCGAAGAACGGCCCGAGGGCCAAATCCATCCCGCTAGGTAACTCAATCTGTCCGCGCGGTGCTGCCACGACCACACTGAAGATAAATTTTGATGTTTTAGTTAAAAATAGCTCAAAGAATTGGTTGATATTGCGGTTTCATTTAGTTTTGGTACGAGGTTTATTGTTTTCCATAGTTGCTTTTGTAACACTGTAAACATTGTTCATAAAATGTAACTCTTTACGTCATACATACATTGCCCGCCACTCATAAACGATGTCAGAGCCAAGGTATTGGTCCGGAAATTATCATTTTGAATACGAGAGATCGCAGCCCTGACTGCCCAACGGTACATTATAATAGTTTAGTTATTGTTAGGTTAATTTAGGGCCAGCTTTATTTTTATCACTGATATTTTAGCATTTTTTTTTTAAATTTTATTCGTGCCTTTTCGGGTCTTTTGTGACTTTGGGACCCGCGAGTCAGTGGTTCGCCATCCCTGTTATTAGACCATTCCTAAATTAAAAAATAGGTGTTTTGAAAGGTATTTCTCGTGAGTTTACATATTCTCAATCAAACTGCTATTTATGTTCTTGTGAACTCGTTTGTAAGTACATAAAATGAGCTTACCAAATCGAAGACATGATTGTTCAATTATCAGATATAGCCGCAGAAACAGATTTAAATATTCTGTATTTCATGAAAGAAATCGAATAGCAAGGATTTAAGGTCAAAATTGATCTAGATATACATATTTTTGCTTTCTACTTACAAAGCGGTGTTATCTTCATTTCCAAATGAAATATCAATTGCTCCACTTCCATCTGCAAGATCACAGGTACACTGATCCGTATCGCCACCCTTACACACAGCCCCGTCTATCTCAATTCCTCCGCAAAAACATACCAAAATAACCATTTTCCAAGCAATATTCATTGCTGTGTGTTACATGCAAGTAATATATGCAAGTAAAATGATCATGTGACGAATTGTAACACTGTTTGTAAATCTCCGTTTGTTTGCATTATATTCATTTGCGGAGCCTTAACTGCATGCAGTTTACCTAACAATGAGTAAAAACGGTACGTTACCGTCAGACAATAGTATACGCAAATTACAAAAATTCTATAGTAGGGAATCAACTAGTAGCGACACCGATATTGCAAGCCACTAATAACAATACAGTTTCCACACACTTTTTAAGTATGTTTTCTCTACCGACTTACTGTTTTTAACCGACTGGTTGTCATTGGATTTATTGGCTCGACAATTATGTTCTAACCAATCCAACGGAATACTTCGTGCCTACATGACAATTGTGGAATACTGTTATTTTTTATACAATTTTTTTGTTGTTTCAACAAATATTTTACTCCCAAGGTCCTTAATCGGATATATTTTTTTCAGCAGGAAATTCACATATTTATTCAGTGAGGTCGTTTACCACATAGCAGAATACAACATTGTTGTAAATGTAACGTCTTATGTTGCATGATGCCGTAATAGATAGTATGTGCTTTCGTTAGTTATGTGAACTCGCAATCGGTTTTAGTCATTTGTATTTACATTTCTACATCAAAATCTTTTTTTCAGATTTCTTTTCGCCAGTTTAATATTTTAAAATATTCTTAATATACCATATTCGTAATATATAATAAAAAAAATTAAAGCCAAATTTTTACAGAAGATAAATTAGGATGTTAAACAAGAAATTAAAGATTGTGTGTTCTACGTAGTATTTTAGCATCATTTTGGAGAAATAATAATTTTTGAAATGAAACTAATGTACATCACTAACTTGATTGAGATAATACTACCAATAGTTTTGCTATTATAAAAGATTATAAAAATGCATAGTATTTATTGCACATATATTAAAGTGTGAACAGTTCCCCGTCACGTCAGATCAATTTTCTTTGGATAATCGTATTCAAATATTATCATAGTCTCTTCCAGACTCCCCTTTGCATTTGTAGACAAGGAACATGACCCCATCCTGTTGAATAAAAACATCTATGGACATCTATCTCTCTTGCGAGAATGAATATGAACCTACTCGAAATTTTCCATTGTAAATATCCCTTATGCAATAAGATCATAAACCACAAGTGTCCATGAAATAATTTTACCGGCATTAAAGTGAAAGTTCTATTTACGGAAAGAAAAAACAAATTTTTGATAATTGAATTTAAAATAATCAACCCTTAAAATGTTATTGATTTCTGCAGCTTCATTTATTTTTTTACGAAAAATTTTTATTACAAAAATGTTCACTCTCGAAATACCTTTATTAGTCCTGGTAAAGAAGACCAAAATTCCTTGTTTGGGATCAATTCGAAACCAGCAGCGTCAGTTGTTATCTTCCGAAATATAATTTCACCAATGAAGTAGATAAAAAGAACAACGAAAAATCTGAAAATGAGCAAAATTATTAAAAAGAGATGAGTTACCCATCAGAATCGATTCGAATATATATTTCAATATCAGACTTACATGATTAAAAATATTGACCCTCCACTAAGCCCTCCACCACCACCACCACTCGAACCTGGACATAATGCTGGTCCAGAAAATTGGAAGTTCTGCAAAACAAATTTACATGATGAAGCTATCGACCAAGGTTTTTGGCGCTCCAAAAGTATGTGTTCCTATATGGAGACAATTAATTTATTCGCCTACTTTATATCAAGTTGTGTAAAGAGACTAAATCCTATGGGCAGGCGGTATATTTACTTGGCCAACACGGACAGTGCCCGAACTCGTAATATATTAAAATAAGGAAATTGTAATAAAATTATGGCCTAACCCAAACCGAGTACACACACTACGAGAGTACCAGGTTTTTGATATATTCATGATAGTGAAAACGTTCATTTAATTCGTAGTATTCTTCTGGCAAACAATAAACTGTCAGCGAATCAACAAATAAATGATGCGAACACCTGCTACAGGTAATAAGTAGTATAAAATATTCAAAATATAAAAAAAAAAACACAGCCCGCTTATTCGGTCTTGTCAACAAACCACGACATTCATTTGCCACCCTCTCTGGCTATAGTTATTACCCAATCACGTCTCGGACTTGAATAAGCGACATACCTACTATACCTTATATAAATACCGTAAACCACATCGATAACTAGTTCTGTATTATAAGAATCGAACTTCATCTTTACTTACGTAATTAGTAAAAGAGGAGTCTAATCCTTGAGCTGTTAAGCTGTTGTCCTTCGCTTTATTGTCACACAAAAGAATCTCAGTGGGTGAGCTGACAGGTAAATTAAATATTTACATTAAATTTACATTGTCCAGATACAATTTTCATTTTGGAAAACTTTTTATTTTATTTTTTAAATCTGAATAGGTACAAATACTACGGGAGTCTTTTGGCTAGTCTCCGAACTTGTAATATAACTGAAATAAGGAGAATTGGAATAAAATTATGGCCTAACCCTAACCTGGTACACATACTATGTTCCGGTGCCCGCCATCTTGGTTCACATACTAGGAGAAGGCCCTTTTTCATACTACGCACTCGAGGGTTCTAACTATATTTAGTAGATTGAAGTTTTCGTGCAGAATGTCCAATTGTTTCGCAGTAACGTTATTGTCAGATACACACTTCTGATCAAAATAATCGATACGTAGCACAAACTTAATACTATAATATTGTTGCAATGCTAGTCGCCATTGAATTACCGCAAGTCCGGAGATGGATCCATCTTGTGATGTGAAATCATAGCAAGGATTGTAGGCGAACATGTAGTAGCCACCAGGATCCATTACTTTGTCAAATCTAAATGTAGAATATTGTTACCAATATACTGTTCTAAAAAAAGGGAAGTTCTAAGACAGAATATATGGTGAGGAAAACAGTTTATCAATATTTAAAGAAGTACTTTATATTGAAAGTGTTCAATAAATATTTTGGTTCATTTTGGACAAAAATCAATCAATCCCCATTTATTTGATGCCATTTATTTTGTTATGTCGTTATGTTCACAGTCTGATAATTAATGAAAAAATAGCACGTAGTATATATACATTGTATATTTATTTACTTATTCATATTTATTTACTCTTAAATTTCTTTTCTCTATATATCTGTTATTTCATAGAAAAAGTGTGTAATAGCTATTTTGTGATTTTCTTATTTTCCAAAATTTTTATATGCATGTATCATTAAATTGTTTTGCTCCTACGTTTTCTTCCTCGTCTTGAAAATACTAGCAATTAATAATCAGAAGCATCTACATTTACTAAATTTATCCGTTAATCTGAATCAGCGTTGCAGGTGTTTCGAGGTCACTTGCGACTCCTGTCACACAATTAAAGTTTATCTATTATTGTTTGCTTTGCATTTACCCTATTTTTCGTAATATATTATATTGTGTTAAAAAATAAATGATGATTGATTGAATAAACCGATCAATGTATCTATTGTAAAAGAATTCGTTTTCAAAAAATAAATTGAAATATGCAAATTACAGTCACTGATATAATGCTTATCACAGCGCTTAGCTGTAATATTATCGATATTTACTTTTTGACATAGAAAACAACTAATAATTCTGCCTGTAAGCATGTATCATTTATTGGCTAGTCCTACATGTCAAACAAGAATTCACAATATCCTTTCCTGCATAAATGCTCGCCACAATTATTATCTTTACAATCGAATAAAAGTTTAAGTTAAATTTGCGTTTATGTAATTAATAACGAATCAAATATCAAAAATGCACATAACTTAGCTCCGTAAGAAAATAAAACTATATATATATACTTACAACGGTGTTTTATCTTGCTTCCCGATGGAAATATCCACGACACCTCTACCGTCGACGAGATCGCATTTACATGCATCGGTGTCACTACTTTTGCACACTTGCTGTTCCAACCCATACCTAAATAAAATAGCGAGTCCCAGCCACCAAAGAAACATGACAGCAACCAAACCAACCCAACAACTTTATTTAATACTGATTGCTGGAATATGGTTCGAACCTTGTACACAGTTGCTCGTGCTTCTATTTGCTGTTCTATAAGCATGTCGTGCAGAAAACACACTTATCCTACGCTCCAACCTATTTGCCTAAATCGAGCTTGACAAACATTTCTCTATATTGCTAAAGTATAGTGTTAACTTTATGTTGTCGGATTTTGAATAAAAATTAACGACACGTGAATATATTTATATATAAATAAGGTGAAGATATTCTCTACCGTATACCTATTTTTGTAAAACGGTAAACATCTTTATGTTCATTCAATTGCTGGTTTTGATGGCATTGTGATATATTCAATTTTAGTGCGATATGAAATAGCTAAAATTGAAAACAATTCACAACCAACTGTTTCCAAACCTAGGTCGCCAAATACTTCAGTTGTCCCGCCATGGTTTCTACAAAAATATGGGTACTCTCGTAGTATAACCTATGTACCAGGTTAGGGTTAGGCCAGAATTTTATTCCGAATTTCTCTGTACTTTCCGGTTGAACTGAGAATATTTTAGTTCTATTACGAGTTCGGGGACTGACTGTGTTAGCCAAGTGAATAAACCCCCTGCCCATAGGTTTCAGTTTCTTTATACAACTTGATGTAAAGTAGGCGAATTATATACACACATATTGGTACATACACTTCTGGAGAGATAAAAAAATGCTGCAATCCAATGGGATCATTATGAACTTACCACTCATCTCATATATATATTCCTATTTTATCGATTTTGGCAGAGAACACGGGGTTATTTTCGCTGTATTTGGGCGACGGGAATATTTGAGCGACATTTTACTGTCGCCCAAATAGTTTGAGCTTTATTTTCTATATGAATCCATCGAGCAAAAAATCTGAAACTTTTTGTGGTTTTTAGCATTACCCTCAACTATCGCCAAATAATTTTGGATATGAAATTCGAGCAAAAAACTCTGGTTTTTGTCGACAGTTTCTAGGCCTAGCTATATATTTCCTGTAGTGATTTTTGCCGAATTGTGGCCACAAATATATATCATGATCTATCTTATATATATCTTGTCTAACCCGATTATCTTTTGACCAGAATTGGAGGATTAGCGGGATAAAATATCCGCTATCGTATTGTATTTCAATAATTCACCGGAAACTTATCTGAGACTTGGGCACTGTTATGACATATTTCATCCTGATAAAATGTGCAAACTTCAGACGAGACTTATGAGTGAAAAATAGTCTTTGTCTGATCTGTCAGGAGCGATGAGAAGTTGGTTTTAGTTATCGATTCAAGTACTTAAGGATGCGGGACATGTTATTATGTAGTACAAAGTAGTATGCTATTATGTAGTATGCTCTGAGATATCGTATGCAAAGAAATAGTTTGGGATAATGGGAAAATTTATCACTTCGAGTCTGCAAAGTATCTCGCTACCTAATTATGGAATACACAAAAATATATGGAGCATTCGTGATATGTACTTTTTGCATGCTAGTGTACTTCGTTCAAATACAATTTTTTTGCAAATAATCATGTGTGGCAAGGTGTATACCACCGTGCCTATTTTATACAGCGAACTACTTCAAGTTTACTCGTGACGCGGTTTATTAGTTTTTTTATTTAACTATTTATCCAGTATACTTGCGTGATTACCTTACAGATCTTCCGTACAACGGAAATTTCGTATTTTGCGTTTTTAAATTAATTCATGACAACATATTACATGAACATCTCTCTTATGAAGCCAAAATAATTTCACTCAGAAAACCGTATGACGTCACTATGATTTTTTACAACGTTGGAAATACATAATACTAATTACATTAACTGGCGTAACTAATTTCCGACTATCAAATGAGCAAATGAGTTACGGTAACCTCTAGTACATTGTGAGCTATTTTGAACGCATCCCACTCGCAAAAATACATTACTTGGAAATCGGAAATTGAACGCTGCACAGTTGAAATTCAGATTACATAGAGCAGGGATGGCGAACCACTGACCCGCGGGTCACAAAGTGACCCACCGCGTTTAATTCCTGACATAGAGCTTATTAGCTTCACAATTTATTCTAACGAACTGTGGCATACTTGAAAGCCCTGTGATCTTTTTAGCGGACAGTATTCCTAATTTACGAATGGGATACAACTTGATATTGAACCTCATGGAATGGTAGGAATTAGGACCACTTTCAATACCGCAAGTCTAAGTCGCTCATGCCGATGCCGAGATTTTTCGTTTCCACTTTTATTCCCTTTGTTCTCCAGTAATAATTATCACGGTCATCAGGACACGAAACATTGCATTCGATGGGAAAGTTCATTGCCTAACTAGGCCGGGGATTACTAGGCCGCCGATTCTTCGTCTCGTTTCCGGAATGGTAACTATATTTGTTTAAAAAATGGTTAATTATTCAGGTGATGGTTTGATTTAATGATGTCAAGTACCAAATTACTATAGTTTTACCTTGCTCATATAAATACTTTTAATTGCTAATACAACATATTATCGCTTGAAAACTTAACAATTACGGCAAAAATTGCTTTTTTGATAACATCACCATCAATCATAATGCGATATTTTCCAATTTTTTGCCTAAAGTTGATGAAAAGCACGTGCAGTGCACTTATTATATTCAAATATATTTGAATACAACAAAAAAAAAAAACGACATCGAAGGCGGAAAATTAAAATAATTGATGAAATCGTTGTAAATTCGAAATGCGATAACAAGTTTCCTAACCCCATTTATTTGTGAATTTCAAAATTTTAATATTTTTTCTAGCCCTCCAATATCATTAAATAATATACCGTTGAATGAATGGTACCAACATTTTTGGTTTTTATTATTATATCAAAAGTTTTGTCCAAAAAACGATGGAAAAATATATTTTGAAGCCAGTTTTCTCGAAAACTATTCAATGAATTTTAAATAATATACTATTTTTGTTTTTGTTTTATTGAAATCTATTCAAATATACTATAATTTTCAATACAACTACAATAGAACAAATTTTTCATTTTGGAGTCAAATGTCAAATAGGTGATTGAAACCACTCCCTAAAAATATAAATACAATTTTTTCACATCGACTGGAGAAAATGTTTTCAACGTTGACCTAAAATTTGCTGATATGTGTTCGAATTTTAACCCATGATTTCGTAGATTTCAGCAATATGTCATATCCCAGATAATCCCAACTATGAAATTATGGAAATTTTTTCCTCTGTTATCTAGAAACCACTATGAATTTTTTTTTTCAAAATACTGTACCGCTATTGAATCTATTTTCAGGTTACACTTTGGCCTACGTATATACGCAATATCACAAAATACTCTTTATACTTCCGTGTGAGGGCAATGAGTATGAAAATATGGGCAATCAAAATGAACGGCGGATCAAGATCATACCGTGCAGCGAGCGATCATTTGTGACGCCAAAATAGCAACATATCATGCTGTAAAAAAGGGCCAGGCCTCAGACACGCCTCAAAACATGCAAAACCACTGTTCTCGGCTCTTTCAGGGTACAAATTGTAACCGGTGTTTAATTTACCTTACAAGCAAATCATTTAGCGGTAGCTGTGAACGTTTTTAATGAAGAACAATGATTAAACAGCCAATGACTATATCTATTTCTTGCGGTGTCGACCATATCCAATAATGTTCCTCATTTCCGCAAATAGGCTAAAAAAAGTAGTCCCTCGGAATTGGGCGACGACGATTGGGCACCAACTCGACTATACTTTAAACGAACTGTATTACTTGCGTGGAATTTTTTCATATCATTTTTTTTTATCGAATACAGCTAAAAATAACGCTGTGAGTAGCTCACTATATGCCACAGAAAACGAGGGGCCCTACTACAGCAAAAATAGCATGTAACCTTAATGCAGCAAATAGATGCATATATTCATTTAAGCATGATGAAACAGATTATACGGACTATGCGATATTGTTTATGAAAAATCAACTACTGTTCGATATTTGTATTCGTTGCCTCATTTAACGCCGGAGGAATTCGTTTATGAATGATATATTTCTCACCGGCTGGGTCATACGAATTCTGGAAAATAACGTCATTAGTATCTTTAAAACAGGGTTGATTAACGCAGACAGCATTATATAATTTTGGAAATGATTGAAAATGAATTGAATGGGAAAAGTTCAAAAGATTTTAACCGCCAACAATTTTGGTGCAAACAATTACAACGTAGATTAAGCATCATTCGCCTTTTTCAAGAAAATGCTCGAACACAATACAACCCAGCCGGGAACTCATTTTAAAAACGAGTGAAGTTTTGACTGACCCGTTGCATGTAATATAAGATTATATTCCGAAACAGGAGGGATTTTTTTTTTCTGATTATTTTTCAAATTGAAACTCAATTAAAACCAAGAATGATTCAAAATAGATGTGATTGATAGTGTATAGCAGGGGTCTGGAACCTTTTTGGTCAAGAGAGCCATAAAAGATACATATTTTCAACTGCATTTCCGTGCGAGCCATATAGCATTTCGTCATTTAATCAGGCCCGAAATTATTACTCAAAGGTCAACACATCCAATGCCAATATACATTTTATGTGGCTTATGATGCTCACATGCGGCACAAGTTGAAATGTACGATACTCATCACCCTCCCTTCGTTTAGGCATCTCCGTAGTATTTTACCTATCTAAACATGAAAAATACTGTAGCCAGTAGGCTACGCACAAACGGACAAAAAGTTTTTCTCCATTGCTCCGCGGCTTTGTGATGTCACCAAATATGTTCCAGAATCCCTTACTTTTGTCACAATGCCGTCAGGTAATTCTCTTACATAACATAGACATACGATGGGCGCGCGTTCTCGAACGTATTGGCAATTTTCTGCCGAATTTGGCTATAAATGAGAAATTTCGTACCAATAATAGCTTAGCTTTAGAATATTAGATTTTTCTGGGAGCCATATGCCGCCGCCAAAATAGCCATTTATGGCTCGCGAGCCATGGGTTCCCGACCGCTGATGTATATATAGCAAATAATAACAAAAAAATATGTTTAATGAATTGATCAAGTCGAATTCATGGCTATTCAACGACATTATCCTAAATGTAATATTTTTCTTATCTTGTGAATTGCTGGTACAACTGTAATAATATCTGTTATAGTAATGATGCATCATTATTAACCTAAAATGAAAATCTTGATATGTAACTAGATTTTTTAATGTTGTTGCTCAGTAGATGAATTTCATATTCTGAAGTTTGCAGATAACTCTTGCTACGCGTAAAGCCCTAAAGAATTCTTTCGAAAATCAAAAACCAATTGGGTGATTTTTTCAGAGCTCCTCAATAATTGACAAAACAAATGCTTTTATTTGTTTTTTTTCTTGTATTCCTCATGTAATTTTGATCAATTTCGTTTTGTCTTTATGTCGACCGCAGTGATACAAATATTGAACAAGATTGTATAGTGGTGGTCACGCCAACTCCAAACGGTGTCCACTTGGATCACAGTGTGCCACAGATGTTGATACTAGAATTACCTTGTGAACGCGGTCTTTTTCTTATTATGCTCTGACGGGACGGCACCTTCGGGAACGAATATTACAGCCCGTGTTCTCCAAATCCCTATAAACAACAGTCTACTTGACCGGAAACAAACAAATGTATTATAACTTTGAAAACGTTCAACTGTCGCTCAAGGATTGCAAAATCAGGTCGATCACAATAACACTCGCCGGACAGTTGGTGAGGTACGGAAAAGCCGGTAATTAACTTTGGTGTTACTCGGGTATAATAAACTAATGCAGTACCTATAGATTTCTAAACAATGAGAAAACATAATTGTTACACCTAAAGCAGTGGTACTCAATATTTTACTGACCGCGTACCACCGACAAAGCTCCTTTTTTGGCATGGGGAAAAAGACACAAGAAACGTGCTATGGGAGTATTTTATTATGTGTCCCTACATCCTTTGTGGCGTAACACGCAAAACGGACAAAAACATGCCCATATCTAGGCTTACCATACGTCCCGGTTTAGCCGGGACAGTCCCGGATTTGACAAGCTGTCCCGGCGTCCCGGCCGGTTGACTCGATGTCCCGGTTTGTCAGCACGGTTTTCATGGGTAAAAAATTCAAATTCATTATTATTACAAATTTTTTTTCAACGGTGACAGCCCATTTACCACTGTTTTGCGACACACTTTGCTAGTTCAGAGAGAGAAATCGCTCTATTGTTATGTCACAATTGGTATATGTTTTAATGTGTTTTCTGGCGTTAACTGCAATGTCGTTAAGTTGTCGAAATGCCAAAAAGAGAGTACAAGTTTTCTGATGAGTTGGAGAAAGATTTTCCTTATTTGAAGCAAACTGAAGGAGGAAAGGTACACTGTACGCATTGCAGATCTGTTTTTCTATTAGTCAGGGCGGACGTTCAGATGTCAACGATCATGTCCAAAGCAGGAAGCACAAAACATTGAGGCATCGACTCGACTGACCAATTTTGCCATAACAAATTCGGATGATTCTGTGTCGTTGGCAGCCAACATTTACCTATCACATTGCTATTCATGACCAAAGTTTTGACTGCACCTCTAAATTAATTTCAAATTTTTTTGAGGCTAAATTTGCATTAACTTGTAAATATACACAGTTAGAATTTCTGATGTCCGCTGTCTGATAAGCGGATTCGCTGATTTTGCACGTTTAGCCAGAAATGAATGAGAGTTGGTGCATTGCTGCGCTGTTCTCCTCTGAATTTAATGATGATTTACTTCAAGCTCTTATGGCAACAAAACGCAGAAAAGTTGATGCTAAGTGCAAAGGGTTCAATGGCGCTGAAAATATTCAAATGGAATTTTTTGAGATGCAATGAGGAAATAAATCTATATTCTATTCGAGAGATGTATCACTGCTTGATTTTTAATATAAAAGTATCATCCGTTCAGTTTCAATTTTCTGAAAATATGTGCGGCCCGCCAATGACTCGCAACCCTTAATTTTGGCCCGCGGGCGACAAAAGTTTGCCGATCCCTGCCGTAGATGTTGCAAATATTCTGTCAGAGGTGAAGCTAAATTTGCAGGGAAAAAATTTGTATTTAAAAAGAATGTTTGCGATTTTTACGAGAAATGTCAATCGTATATAGAGCTGCACGATGAAGCCTACAATGCTACCAGGCCACACATATGGACAAATTTGAAGAGTGAAATAAACTGGATTGAAGTGTTTGGTCTGCAAAATTGATAAATGATATGTTTGGTTAGCTGATCAGGTTTTGAATAGCGATGCACTTTTCGACGAATACTGATAAAGAGATATTTATCTGAGCATGGTTCAAATGCAATTTGACTTACTTTGCCGGTTGAAATTAAGTGGACAGAGATGTTTAACGTTTTTTCTAACAGAAATATTAGCATTTCGAATTTGCAGCAAATTGGTTGATTTTGTTTTTCGGCATCTGTTGAAAGGATTTTTTCCATTGTTAAAAAATTTTGGTCCGAAAGCAGGTGCAGAATGCCAGAAGAAAATATAAAACCACTCCGTAACCTGCAAATTTAATGGTGATGTCTCTTGTTATCAGTTTTATGACAAAATCAAAACAAGAATTTTTGAGAAAGGTTCCATCCGCGGACAAATACTTTTGGTCTAAATGAATAATACAAACTAATTTTTTGTGTTTTTTCTAATTCAATGATCAGTAGAGATTTACAGCCGTATATACCCGCAATAGCATGGTAGACGTTCCAATATTATCAAGACTGGCAATCGACCGAATGTTTGCCAAATCGCTCCGTCCCGGTTTTTTGTTTCAGATTTATGGTAAGCCTACCCATATCGCTTCAGGCGGGCGATAGTGGGCGAGGGCGATCTCTAGAGAGGTTTGAAAGCGCACCAGCGCTATGGACGTTTCCCCGATCATTGACTCCGAAAAATTTCCCCTATACTTTACAATTGTAAACTTCATGCTTATTCTGAGAGTGTTTTGATGTGTTGGCGCATATAAAATGGTTTACGTGTTTAAAACTATCATTCAACCATATGTGCCGTTTGCAGGTACTGATATAGCCAGGTCTGTCATAACGTCCTTATTTTTAAGATTTGTCCTTATATTGAAGGTATTTGTCTTCGAAAATACTTTTGTCTTTTATTTCTACAAAACGTCCTTATTTCGACATGTGTCCTTATTTTATGGGAATAGAGGTTCTAATATCAGGCACTTAGATTTGTCAAATCGAATGATTGATTTGCTAGAAATGATCTTTTAAAATCTCATTGATTGCTACGTGCATTCATCACGCAATAACAGCAAATTAATTGACACAGTGACAAAACAATAGCCTACCGACCAAAATCACTGCGTGTAACCTGAATCAAAATACAACCTTAAAGTGAGATGTAACAGATTGTTTCTAAGAATAAAGAACTGCTGGAGCAAATCCTTTGCAAAGTATGATTAGTCACGGATTGCACTAGCATGAATACATTTTGTTTATTACATTTTGTTCTTTGGTATTCTAATATTATGTTTCCCTGATGTCCTTATTTTTGGGTTCATGTCGATGGCAATGACCCTGGATATAGCTAAGTTTAGCTTTGTCTATCACAACATTTACGAAATTCAATTTCGATTACTGCAACTAAAGTAAAGCTCCGCGGAAGACATAATGACAATTAAGTTAATTAATTCACAATTATTTTCTTGAAATACAACTGAAAAAAATCACTCAAAACTACAAAAACAAGGCAATGTTGGCAACCATGCTTGAATATCTGTTTGAGCGACACCCAGTGGACATAAACCCACGGGTACTGTGCCAATGATGCACTTTGTAAGTCAATGCTCATTACATGGCTCGCCTGAAACTACTTTAGTTCCCAACAAAGGAGTTTCACACAATTCCTAAAATACAAAATTAGGGCAAAACAGATAATTTCACAATGAAATTGCAGTTAAATATCACCACAATATTCAAAGCACAAAATATTTGAAATCACGACATTGAGAAACTGAGTGATCAAGGCCCCCTGTCGGGAAATTCCCATATTCCGCACACAACTTTTATATATCTCGGGAAGATACAATTCTGTAACCCTATCTCTTTTCTAGGAATAGTTATGTCAAATTAGCACATATAATCAAATCACACCAGATGAAAGATACACCAAAAACTTTAAAGATCACACTTTTACTGCCAGAAAGTGGGAGAGTTATAAAAGGCCATCATCTACATAAAACTCATTTCTAACAAAATTAGCAGCCTTAATCCCAAATTCTGATTCTCCATCATCCCCAGCCCTCTTGAGGCAAAAATTAGAACATCCTGGAGAACTCACTGCACAGAAAAAAGTGACTTTGACTCTATATTCTAGTAAACCTCCATTTTTAATGTCCCATTGTCCCACCAAAGAAATCTTAGAAGATTTCTATAGAAGTTGCCAACATAAAATGGATGAAACATAAGCTTTTATATCAGTCATGAAAGCAATGTTCTCTTTTCTGAATCTGCACAAAATAATCAACGTACCATTTATAAGATCAGGACCCTTCAATAAGTAATCATTCAGTGACACCCTACCATACAACTCTGATGATGATATACACCCATATGTGAAACATAATTTATCATACCATCATCGACACACAACTCACATTCCGGGGCCTTTTCGGTCGAATTCTCAATAGTACTGCCCATAAACTCCAAATAGTCTCCTTTAAACTTTTGGTCTCTAAGTCTCGCCTTTTCAACTGAAGCGCACGCTTCTCTGCTAAGGTCTTATAATTGGGAATAAAAACGGGTTCATTACGCACTGGAAGTGGTATTTCATGATGCCCATATTCCGATCTGGTAAAATACCATTCGTGAGTATTTTAATGAATTTCTGATCATCGACAGAAAGTGGTACATCTTTACCGCTATGTTCAGCAAAGTCCATCTTAAACATTGATATTACCTGTTGAGGATTAATTACTTTCTTGGACTTGGAAGCAAAAACAAAAGTTGAACATTTGTTTTCCATTACCAATATTTTATTGGAAACGATGGACATGGAATCATTCGACCTTTCAAGCTCATCTTTACACACATTTCCAATCACAACCCAGCCAATTACAGATTGCTGAGCATAAGGATCATTATCACCCTTCATCACAATATTCCTGGGCCTGATAGCTTTAGGAACATTAATACCAAGCAAAATGCAAAATACCGGGTGCACAAACAATTTTCCTACGATTATAACTCATAATTTCGATATTCTGCAATTTCTTGCAGGGAATAATATGACGTCCACCCATGGTGGACAATGAAATCTGAGTACCACAACCACTCAAACCCAAACGTTCAGAAGCATTATCAGTTATGAGACTTGCATTCGCACACTTGCATTGAATTGTGTGTGCCACCATACTGATCAGGCACATTACAAACAATAACACACATTGGAAAAGTTTGGCCTTGCTGTTCTTCACCAATGTGAAGACAAGATAAATGCTATTTACCACAAGTTTTACACTTAGCTCTACGCTTACAAGTTTTAATACCATGCTCTCTAGAGGTTCCCTACCACATCCATAACAAAGTCTGTGTTTGCGAAAAACTCTTTTCGCTCATAATGGGACTGTTTGAGAAACCTATCACATTTGGTGATATTATGATTCTCTTTACAAAACTTACAATTAAGCACTTTGACATTGGTATTGAAAAAAACGAACCTACTAGGTTTGCGCAATTTATTTCTCGAAACACGCTTTTCTATCTTACATCGCTTCTCCCTTGATAAAATCAACAAAATTCGAAAAAAGATGATACGACTCCCAGAGATCGTGAATTTCAACTGGCAATTTGTCTACAATTTCTGTATGGGTAGAAAGCAAACACTGGGCAAGATCAAGACCGGACCGGCCGACGACACCGTTGCATTCAGTTTGTGGTGGTTGGGCTTGGACAACAAAAGGGTTGACAGTTTGTGTGATCTCAGGGGGCACAAAAGAATTATTACATGATACTGGCACATTAAAATTTACACTGTTACTAGCAACATTGGTATTATTAGTATTGAGTAGCCCAGATACAAATGGCATTCCAGAAACTACAGATTGATTAAAACTTTGCATCTTATCACACAAATTACAAAAAAAGGTGAAGACTCACAAATTTCTTGAAGACCTGATTGTTCAATTAAGTCTTCATTTAATCCGAATGGATTGTGTACCTTCTCAATTTTGAAGCAAACTTCTAAATAACTTCATTTTCTGCTATCTTCTTCTGTAATGTTAGGCGTTCTCGTTTAAAGCGGGCATTACTTTCTGGTCGTTCAGCATTATGTTCGTTTGCCATTAAATCCAACATTGCTTTTAGCAATACCAAAGTTCTACTTGCTTCATGCAATTGTTCTAAGTTCGATTTTGCAGAAATTTTAGAAATGTCACTTTTCCTGGTTGATTTTCTCCTAATATATAAATTACGTGATATTGTCTCAAAGTTTTTTATTGACCTCATTTGCTCTTCCACTTTATTCTGTGTTCAATCACACTGGTAATTTTGATAAGTTGATTCTCGAATAATTTCAATTCATCGTGTGAAATACAATTTTTCATCCCACGAAATATATGCTCCAATGAGCTTCGATCATCAATAACTTTGACAAAGTCTTTAATTTTCTATTTATCATCACAGCATGAAAGTAGCCTTTTTCATCTCGCATTGCTTCAGTGAAATTCCTTCAATGAAATTCCAGCATTTCCACAAACTGGGCTTTGATTTTATCACCTGCGAAATCTTGACAATAGCAATTTTCTGTGGATGCTTGCTACTTTCAGATCTGGGCTGTTCTAGTTCTGAATTTCCTTCAGTCAAGGTTTACGGTAATGAAATGTCTTCTGCATCTTCTTCAGTTTTTCTACTCGTACTGGTGCTGGATGAACCATTTCTTGACGCCATGATCAAAAGCGTCCCAACTAGAAATTGAGTGTACAGTTTTCCAATATACTGATTCACACTACAATTTGTCTCCCAGTTCAACAAATAATTGGTGTGTTGCACTTCTATTTGTCACCCGGCTTGAGAGTCCAATTACTGTAGTGCAGTGGTGTGCAAAGTGCGGCCCGTGGGCCAAATACGGCCCGCGAGGATCAATTGTGCGGCCCGCGGAGGAGTGCCAATTTTGAATGGTGTGCGGCAAGCTAAATTAGTTTTTAATTTAGTTTGATCTGTTTTCCTTTGCGTTGCAAAGCTTATATTCGAGTCCAATTTATTATCTATGCCTGACGTTACAACGTCCTCACAACGAACACGATTCACAAGAAAGCTGTTACCTGCCGAGCAGCGAACAATTGAAAGAAAAATGCGGAACAGACGCTAATGAATTTGTAAGAACGGGCAATTGAAGATTCGGCAACTGGAAAGCGGTTTGAAAAATGTAATATGAAGAGATACAAAAGCTAATTGAGTTTTGATTCCAGCCTATCAGTTGATTTTGTTGAAATCTAATCTAGAATAAGATTTGACAGCAAAGTATTTGGAAATGAACATCTCAACTAAGATAACTTTCCACATTTGAAAAAAGTCATGGCTTCAAATATGGCACTTTTCCGTTACATATTTTTCTCTAAAATGGGCGTCATATCAAATTGCTAGCACTTCCATTTAAGCAAATTTGGATAAAAGTAGTCGGGAAAAGTTTGTTCCCCCGACTCAAATTAATTACTGTCACGCTGTGGCAACTCTGAAACGGTGACCACTTGGATCCACAGAGTGCCACAGATGTTGATACTAGAATTAACTTGTAAACGCGGTCTTTATCTTTTTATGCTCTGCTTCAGGAAAAAGCCGGTAGGACATAAACCCACAGGTACGTATGCCAACAATGTACTTGGTAAATCAATGACCATTACAAAGATATTAAAATGTCCACAATAGTTTTTGTAATACCTCGTTATATGATAAGAAGAGTTGAGCCATATCTGCAATCCTTTGCGAGTATTTTTCAAATTAATTTTTCCCTGAAAGAATAAATAATAGGAATTGTATATTATATTGTAAAAATTATAGTTACATACTGTGTTGAGCCATGTCAGGTCGACTCAAAAGTAAAAGAGAATAATTCTCGAATTACAGAACTGAAATGTTAAAATATACATGGAATAAAAAAAAAAGGCTGGAGGCATGTATTTCTTAGAAACAAAAACATTATAGTGCTATATAGTTTTATCAAAAATTATATAAAAAATAGGCGCTGGCAACTTCTACTTAACTTACAAAGGCTCCTGTCACAAGTAATGACAAAATAAATGTTGAAATTCATTATGCAGATCTGGGTTCAGTGTGCAGAGTAAATAACCCTTTTACGATTTTGCCCAATTAAATATTGTCAAAGACTTATCTAACGTTCCAAAATTAAACAATTCGGCTAAATTGTGCGAGAAAAGAATTGAGAAAGCCTTGGGTTATTATATTCCGCGAAAAAACTGGAAATTCAAAGCTCGCATCTAGTCAATGAGCCTGATCATATAGTTACGAGTTTGGTATGGATATCATAAATTACTCTCCCTACAGACTGTGGGCATTAGCATATTAAAAGTTTGGTAACCACTGCTCTAGTTGCTTATGGCTTTTCTAGTTATTCAAGACAGCGCATAAGGAACGGATTGATTCGGATTGGCGACTTAAACGAAACTTGGCCGGTTAATTGTTCAGCTATTCAGGCACATCGAAAGAAAAGAATATTTCCCGAATTGCTACACATGAACAAAGAGGAGAATTTGAGGAATGTTAAACTCCTATAAATAAAGCTAATGTGTTTCTAGATTTGATTTGACGCTGTGATGATATTTTTCAAAATACGCCAGCGCTCTCTCCATATAATTATTCTTTGATTAAGTTTGTCTGCATAGAAACGTCACCAAATTACATTTTGCTAACACCAAAATAGAAGACCGCCAACAGACTAACTCAACGATAAAAGATTTTCGTATGAGTCGCTCGCTATACGTGAAATTGAATACATTGTATACTTTGAAAAAGTCGATTATCTGCGATCTTTATTTCGCTTTGCAATTGGCATAATTTTTTTTTATACACAAAGCATATTGCCTGTACAGCATATACGCTCTACAATGTGCCACTAGATACCTCATTGCTTCAGCCAATATTTTCTTGCAGTAATGCGTCAATTGATATTGATTAATATTGCACCACGCAAATACTTACACGTCAGCAATTACTTTACTTTTTTTCTATTCATCTTCACAATCAGACTAAATTTTAATTAATAAGAGATCGATACTCAGATGTATGGACGCGATAGTCGTGCTCCTTAAGTATGCGTACCAAGATGGCGGAACATAGTATATGTTCCACATTAGGGGTAGAGCATAATTTCAGGTAAAAATACTACGGGAGTTACTTGGCTAGTCCCCGAACTCGTGATAAAACAAAATAAGGATAATTGAATCAAAATTTTGGCCTAACCTGGTACACATACTTCGTCGCGACATACGCCATATTGGTTTGGGAGTACCGAAGTCAAATACTTAGTCATATCTTATTTGCGAACGTTAGTAATTCGCACCATTCCACCCTTGCACTATTGTGTCAATTGATATAATTTGATATTGCACCACACAAATGCTTAGCAAAGTTCTCTTTGTCATATTTCACGTCAGTAATTACTTTACTTCCTTTAATTCATCTTCAACAACAGACTATATTTTAAATATGTCTTGCCTGTACATAATTTGGAATTCCATGGTTATAAGTGGGTATATACATGGGTTGAAAGATTCATAAGTGTAATTTTTCAACCCATGGAAGTTTGAGAGTGTTATGTACCGTAATATAGATAAAAATGTCCATAAGTGCAAATGTACGTCGGCGCAATCACGTCGATTTAAATTACTTACGCGGGTGCCTGGCTGCTGAGTTCGCCCTATTTCATTTTGTATCGCATATTATTTAACGACTGACGTTGCTCGCTCGTTTTCATTTATCTCCTCCCTGAGACCGCACTCTCCACTCGCTGACTTCTATTCCCTCTTCACACTCTTTCATTTCCTTGATACTTCACTTTCTACTCCTTGGTGGCTTGTATGCTGCTGTCTCTACCCAGGTTTCCACTAGCATCTTCTCCCTTTTTTATTTTTCTGGGCTGCCGCCCTGCCGTCTTGTATGCTGATCCTGCCCTACAACTCGGTGGGGTTTGAACTCTTGATGCCTAGCCTAAAGTTCAATCCAAAGTCTCTACGTACTCCCTGCGCTACCGCTACTGACGAAGAACGGTTGTATCAGAATCTTACTTAATTACCAACGTCACGCATGACAGCCCACGACAAGGCTAATTAACTCTCAAAATTACAATCCACGTACTGAATTTTTTGAAAGCAAGTGTATTCATAGCTGAATGGAAGTCGTTCATCTGAAACTATCGTTTCCGTTTGCTTTATTCCTGAAAATAAAATGATATCTCATTTTTAGTTCTTGTTCATTTCAATTTTTTCAATAAAAATGCGTAGTTTTAAGGATAGAATATACTTTATAGATTTTTTGATATTTTTCTTAAGATAAACATGGTCAAGATTTTTGATAATCGTTCATTGAAATTATATGGGACGTGGTGTTTCCGCTGGCGTCTTCCTCACTACACTATGGCATTCTGCCAACGGGTTGTGGTCTGTAAAATTTCTTGAATTCCCCGAGAATTAGCCCACGGCTCTTGCTAACAAACAGAAAATAACAAATTTGAGGTCGGAACTTCCCATTGCCGTCTGCAACAAGCACCGCGATTACGCGCTTGTTAAAAGAGCCGCCTATTCAAGCGTATAATGATTTTTTCTGTCGATCCACGAGATTCTAAAATGTCCTTATAAATTGATTTAATTGTGTGCAGCGTAACTCGCGGTTGCGACTTCTTACGTCAAAATAAAAATATTACTAAACTAAAGTACCACGGCGATATGGGGAAATAAAAATATGAGATAAGCTGTCTGATGTATTTAATTTTAATACGAATTTTTGCAATCTTCCGAACTCGTTATCGCCGTTACAAAAATCTCGATATCTGATATAAAATCCCATATAGTACAATTTTAATTCATACAATGAAAATAATTATAAAGCATACTAGTAAATCAAAAATACAAATTCACCGCCTCGAAATCCACGCGGAACAGTCGCCGCGATTACGCCACATGTTAAAAGAGCCGACTTTATCAACGAAAAATGATTTTTCACTTGTGCAAAGTAATCAATCAAAGACCGATACGGGCATATTCAAAATGTCTTGATTTATTAATTTAATTGTCTTCAATTTAAACTGCGGTTGAGTCGACAAAACAAGAGCCACTCTAAAACACGACGGCAAACCGCGGACATAAAAATGTGTGGTAAACTGCCCGTTTATATATTGTTTTGATCCGTATTTTTGCTATTTTGCGAATTCGATAAATTTGAGATGTACTTGTCACACTGGCTCCGCTCAATCGCAATGTTGTCACTCCGATTATTTTTAAAGATAAAACCTTTCGAAAAATTCATAAATTTTCTGTCAATTCTCACGTAGTAAAAGTTATTTCGGTACAATAAAAATACATAAATAAATACAAAAAGTGATCGAATATACTTTGATTATCTTATATATCATCACAAACCGGGGAAAAGTCGCGTTGTCAGATTTGTTTAATGTTAAAACAAAAATTTTCGACGTCAATTCAAAAGTAATGGATAAAAAGGCAAATCCCGCTCACAATTGACCGTGTTTCGATTTTAGTGACGAAATGTTTTTAAAGGTCAAGCAAACACAAATTTGTGAAATTTCGCGATTTTCGATGCCTAGAAAATGCGTTTTTAGACAGTCGCGGGCCTCAACAAAACCTATATTGTTTACAGTTTTAATTTTAGTATTTTATATTGCCGCTTTTCAACTTTTCGTCATAGTAAATGCTTTGATCTTTGCCCGCAAATTATGCTGGGCCTTGCACGAAATCCATAACGTGAAAAGATTCGTCCAGCGGTGAAAATTGTTTATAACAACTTTAGATCCAGTTAATTTTTTAGCGATAATAATTAATTGTTGTAATGAAACACAGTTTGCCTCTTTCACTTCTCTCCGCAAGTGCCAACAATAACACTATTGAAAGATTTTGACAATAAAAAAATCATATTAAATTGTACAAAAATGAATTAGTTGTGCAAAACCGTGGCGCGTGATCAGCGGTGCGTTTGAAGACGGAGTATTACCCGTGCGGGCGCGCATGTTTCACGAAAATGTGAGGTGCTCCGAAGGCGCTCTGGTCCACATTATTGTAAGAAAACAGTTATAATATCGGTGACTATTAACCGTTTAATTGCGCTGGACTATCGCACTTTTCGGAAATGATAATTTTGTAAGTCGGGAACAACATGTATTAAAATTTTTTTTGCAAAATTATTGGGGGGGCGACCGCCCCCCCTCGCCCCCCCCGGGTGTCCGCCCCTGCGTGTGATCGGCGTTCAAAGAAAGAACTATATTGGTTAGTAAAGTTTAGCCGAAATGGCAGTCTGTTCACGTATTCAGTCAGATTCACTTTTCCCTACTGGCTTTGCGCATACTCTTATACGGGTACAGGGAGCGAGCGACCTTTTTCTGAAGGCACGCTAACATGTTTTTACCTAGTTAGGATACCGGTACTGATTGATGTAATGGGTTGGAGATATTTATCTTTGTTTTTGTATACAACTTATCCTACCGTGACCTATTTGCTAACATTTTTATGATTTAGTTTTCACCTCTCTGATACGGTGGTTTAAAATAAATAACACGTCAGCATGCCTTCAGTAGATGGTTGCTAACTGTACAGGTATAAATGCGTAAAACCACTAATCAAACACGAGTGAAATGGTAAAAGTGTGTCCATATTACACGCTTCCAGTACCGTACCCAAGAAGACATTAGCACTGCAGTTAGCACGCATATTCCACAGGTTGGCAGAATAATAAAAATAATAGACTACAATCTAATTTACAAACGTTATTGCGATTATTCTGCAACTTTGTGATTCTTCCGAAACTATGCCAGCAAAAATTAATTAACCGAAAGTACCGCACGATTTGGGCACAGCTGGTAAACGTCAGCTTCAATAACAGATGCGTGGTATGTCATGAAAATTACAAGACTTGCCAGTCCTAAAACGTTCAAATAGCATTTCGCCGTAACTTCAATACCATTAATACCCGATTTTACTGAAAGCATCAGTTTGGGTTAATACAGTGACTAACTCTATTTAGTTGTAGGCGTATAATAAATCAAGGATGCTGTAGTCAACGCCGATTTAACCATTAAGCAAAAGTGAGTGCAGTACAATGTAACAACAAGAGTCATTAAGACGTTTTTTGATAAATTCAAATTCACTGATGTAAAGCAATAGGTCAGGGTGGTCCAGACCCAGACCCGTCGCTTCATTATCTGTGTTCCGCGTCGCATTTCCGGCAGGGTAAACAAAAAAATCTCATTTGGTGTCGTTTCGTCATAAAATAACCATAAAAATCTTTTGACATATTGCTACATCACTAATGTCACTGAATTGACTAGATTTATGGCTAGCTGAGACTAGCGTAGTTGAATAATGTGCTTGGCTAGTCTAAATTATTAACTGCTGTGTGTTTGTTTTGTATTGCACTGTTTACCTATTCTTGGCAATATTGTGGCCCGCGAATAATACAAAAATAGTAGTGTGGCCCTCGAGGCCGATAACCTTGGACCACCCTGCAATAGGTATGTATTTGCAGCAGGGGGTGCAGTAATAACATTGAAAGATTAGCAAGTGATAGAAGGCAGAATAATTGGATTTAAGTACTGAAATTGATGTACCGGGTAAAAGTAAAGAACATGTGTTGCGGAAATAATAAAATGGGCAGGTCTAAACGCTGATATATCAGACCCTAGGGTTTTTGGATGACATAAATAATTCGGATGGATGATTTTGCACATTATATTCAGGTGCTGATAATACGAGGGAAATTACGGTATACGATTTGTTATTTTTTCGATATTTTCAACGGAAATTTATATCCACGAAAACTATAGTCATAATTCCAGCAGGAACAAGTGGGCGGGATGAACCATTCCGGTGGGCAGGATCCGGCCCGCGGACCGTAAATTGCCCACCCCTGGCATAGAATGTCACCTAACCCTGTAGTGTAAAATATGAATAAAAACGTACTAATTCGTACCTAACCAAACGGCGCTATAATCACGACTCGATCGTCAAAATAAACTTTACCATCTTGCGACTAACTTCCGTGTGTTATACTGGTCGAGAATGCCATTGAGATGATTCAATCGTACGTCGACAAAACATGATTGACGGCATTCGTAAATGTAGGCTGGAATCTCAATTGGTTATCAATAACCATAAGGTTTGGAGTCACTGTTTTTAAAATTTTAACAGGTCATTCGATATCGACATATCTGAGTTCCTTTTCATCAACTCATTCAATGTCACCTGTTTTTCCGTGCAAGGCAAAACGATGGTCTTGGCACGCTTGGTCTTTTTCAACGAATGTTCTGCCATATCCTGCATTTTTTATTCCAACTCAGATAGGTGTATATACAAATTTCTTTTGCGTGGCTGAGAAGGCTGAAAAGTCTGTGGTGCAACTACCGTACCGATATCCCGGAATCGGTATTCAGGCATTTAGCCATTAGGAATATTGAAGTAACGATGCACTACTACAGCTGTTCAACGTTTAAGTGGCATTTCACCATTACTGAATTGAATTTACGGTGAAATGCTATTTAAAATATTTAATGATTGATATTTTTCAACAGTATCTTTGTTGAAAAAAGGCCAGTCGTTTAACGTTTAAATGGCATTTCACCGTTACTCGTTGAATTTACTGTGAAATGCTATGTAAAATAAGTGATGACTGACCGTCTTCAACAGTAATACTGTTAAAAAACCAGTCGTTCAACGTTTAAATGGCATTTAACCATTACTCTTCAAAGTTACGGTGGGATACTACTTAAAATATTTAATGACTGGCCGTTTTTAACAGTGATACCGTTAAAAATCGCCAGTCCTAAAACGTTTAAATAGCATTTCATCGTAACTTCAATACCATTAATACCCGATTTTACTGAAATCATCAGTTTGGGTTAATACAGTGATTAACTCTATTTAGTTGTAGGCTTATAATAAATCAAGGAAAAGGAGAATCACAGAAATTGTCAAAGATGAGTTTTTAATAGAGCTTCAGTGCTTATTGAAATGATTGGTCTAAGTGGCCAAGCGCTTCAGACCTTATTATTCGCCGGTTGAAATGCATTTTGCTTGTTTTTCTTTCTCAAGTATTATCCTAAATGTTTATAGGCATCAGAAATATTTTTAAAAAATATGAATAAATCATAATTTGGCCTTGAATGAGTAATTGATACCCAAACTTACTTTCAATTTCAGATAACACGGAATACTTGTTACATCCATGTTATTACATTTTATATATAGGGCACCAAAGTCTTGCTTCTTTAGAGCCTCTAAAGGCCATGATCCCGCACTGCTTATTAGGGCAGGAGTTTCGGCTGTTACAAAGGCACTAGCGACGTCGTCCTTGTGCTACAGCTAGAGTTCTAACAATTACGGACGATAGTTGAAAGTGCTTAACAGTATCAATACTGTAATTTTAGCAAGTTAATGCTAACAAGTTATTGGGTTTTGTCGCAAATAACTTAACGATAAACACGATATGTGAAAGACAAAAACCAGGTCATTGACTTGTGAAGTGATACATGGGCATTCCCTCGCATTCCCACTCGAACTCCCAAACTCCGTTAAAGTCATGTTCAGTAACATAGCAGGTTCGAGAAGCAGGGTTGAAATGTAAGTTACTTGTTTGTTTGAACGGGCATTGAATTCTGGTTTTTAAAACTCCGTTTGCTGAAAATACTTCCAGATGACCACCTCCGTGGTGTGCTACAAGTAAATTTCCATTGACATCAAAATCCATTCCATCTGGTCCCCCCAACATTCATTGGATTGTTGTAAATAATTTTAAAATCATTCTTAGGTGGATAGCGTTTTCAAATATATCAAATAAAACTTTTAAAATGGCCACTGTAGTCAGGGTTGATGTTCTATCAAATTTTACTACATCTGACATAATTCATTATTCACAAGAATAAATTTGTACTTAACATATATAAGGGTGGAAATAGTCCAGGCCACACGAACCCTTTTTTCAGAGTCTAGATAAGAAAGTACACATACCTTTTGGTAACGTTGCCCAAACCCTTCTGTTAGATAATTTACCGGACGACACAACATCAAATGCAATAATGCTTCTGGTCATTGTCTCAGCAACAAGCAGCAAATTGTCGTGGATAGCAATACCATTACAAAATCTAAATGTTTCATCCATTGCAACTGGAATTGTGTTTCTTTTTTCAAGAAAGTATAAACGGCCGGAAGGTTTCTTAAATAAAATTCAATAAAATATAATTTTGAATATTCAAAATGTCGCCTGTAACAGAAAAAATTGGTCACGATTCTGAATATATATATGATTTTTTGAAGTTCTGCTGTAATATTAAAATTATATAATATGAGCACACGCCTGTACATTTCAATATAAATAATATCCCAAAAAGTGTTATATATATACCTGAAATATTGATGTTCTGTCTTCGGCTGAATGTGCAGTGCAATTGGACTTCCGGGACCTGTTACCCAAAGATCTCCATCTTTATCAAAGACGAGATCATTACAACCATTTAGGGCATTCCTCGAGCTGTCGACTTTGCTCAACTGCGGAAACACCAATAGCAATATTACGTGGTATACACTTACTGTTTTTTAATCTTGTTTTCTCAACTGACGACTCACTTGTTGGCATTTGCCGTCTTCGGGTGAATACCTTAGTATCCCTAGTCTCATATCAGCTATCCAAATATTCCCAGTTTTGTCAGATTGGCACCCAGATTCCACCATAATCGTCAAATGGAGGCGTGCATACGACCTTGTGTTCACCAGTATCTAAATTTACTTTATGTAAATTTCCGGCAATCTTGTCCAAAAACTGAGATGCTTCTTCGACCCTGGGGCAAAATACAGAAGTAAGCTAGCTGCGCTTGAAACGTAGATACTTTAGTTTCATGTTCAGGTATTTATGCGGGCAAGACTTCTATTTATATGACTAATTTTCACTAACAAATAATGCTTACCTCCCATCTTCCAAAGTTGGCATGGGTGCCACCGCGTAGAAGTCTCCCTTTGTATTTGTATTGACGGCCCTTCAGATCCGTCGAGACCATCGCAGATTTTTTTCAATTTCAGTTCAATTGTGACGGCCATATTGCAATTTGTCACTGACTAATCACGATAAATTTAACGACTTGCTTTCCCTTGTACCTTTCCTCAACTAAAGTAATATGAAAGGAGTCCTAAAACGCAATTGGATTGCGCACGAAGCAAATATGCACAAATTAGGTTATGCATTCACATAGTCTACTTGCAGAAAAGTAGAACAGAAAAGATTAAATATTTACCCGAGACAGTTATTTGCCGTTCTTCGTGTCATGTCCGAAAAGCCTCATGTTATCGCGTCCCACATTGTCAATACATGCTTGATGTTTCCCTTTTCCTACGGTACCACAAAATGCTGAGTAATTTAGCACTTAACATGTGACGACTATGATTCGATTATTTGTCTGGCGTACTGCGAACGGCAATCGACAAGAAACATTTCGCTATGTAATAATGAAAATAACGACCAACTTGTGGCGGCATTTCAGATGATATAACTTTTTTTTCATATGGTGGTATTACGCGTGGGATTCTTGATCCGTTTTGTAGCTATCCTACCCATTTCCAGGTTATTTTATGTATAAGATAACGGTACGGAATAGTCTTTTAAGAAGTTACATAATATTTTTATAAGCGACATAGTCCTTCTAGCTAGGATGAGGAGAGTGATATAAAGAGTTTCAACCTGAAAACCAAAAAACATAAATATATGCAAAACGTTCTTTGTACGAACGTCATAGAAAGAGAATTTTGCCTCTTAGGAGAGACGCAGTCCGTATGAAGGGGCGTTGCTCGTTACGATGAAGTCCACGTCACACGCAAGTCAATGAACCCAACTCTTCCGGTCGGTAACTGGATAATAACTTGTCCGTTCAAATGAGCCATATATATATTGCGCTGTAGATTTTACCGATGAAGAATTGTGGGCGCCCATGTTAAAACACGTGACAATTGCGTCACAATGCAAAGGTGTTGCTGTGCAAATGATACAAGATAGAATAAGTGGCTCGGGTAAGCTACATATGTATAACCAAAATATAGTTTAATTCTAAGGAACGAAGGGATCCATTTTACTGTGTCGTAATCCTATTCATAGCCCCAAGACCGACATAGTAAATCAATTCGCTGTTCTTGTTACTTCGATAACATCTATTTAACATATTTCGAAACTAAATTTCTAAGTAATGTCTTCATTTTTCCTTTGACAAACAACGCCATTCCAACGTATCTTGGAGGACCATTCGCCATTCCATCTTGGGCATAAGAAACGTTTCTAACCACAGTAAGATAAATGCTAGAGAAGGTAGAAACGTGGTCTCCCGTGCTTGGCGATGTTCCTTTCCATTCGACGAAAACATTTGTTTCTGGGAAAACGACATCACCAGTCTAAATGCGAACAAAATATATCGTTTTCAACAAAATAAAGTAAATTGCCTATTAGAGAAAGTATCATAGAAACTTCGCAGAGGTGAGTCACCTCAACTTCTGAGTGTGCGAGACATTATCACGCAAACATTTTTGTAGCAAATTTGATTCTATATAATTTAATAAGATTTTTGGCGTTTACCGTTTGCATAAAATGGACTTCGTTTGCGAGACTCGTATTTTTAAAAGTCGACCCTGCCGAAATCGAACGCAAATTAGTATGTCCCGTTGATGACGTAGTGGTGAGAACTTGTCGGCGAAACTTTGCATTAGGTCAAAGGCAATTATAGCATTCTGTGTACTCATTTTGAACCGTGTGCTAGTTCTATTGGGCGGCGCATTTGGAGGAAGCTTTTGTGATTTAAATCAATACCAATATCTTTAAATAATATTATTGCATTATGAGAAATTGCAGTAAACTCAACTAATCGAGGTCAAGGCTTACTCGAGTTCTGTGCCGGGACCTTTTGCTGCAATATATTTTCTAGTGAAAGAGCGCATACCAGGCCATTTTTTGTCTCAAATGATCTAGATTTTATAATTCATTGTGTTTACTCTGCTTATCTGATCCTATAACTAGTCTTTTTATTATATTTTCGGTATATATAAACTAACTGAACCGGTATATGCGCAAACACTACCGTAACGTATGGAATGTGTAGTTGGTGGTTACAGCAGATTTCACAGGGATAGATCTGTCTTGAAGCAGAAAACAAGGAGAAAACTATGAATACAATTTTCTCAAGTAACCCTCTCTGATGTCTCTCCATGGAACTAAAAGAAGACATCTAAGTCGAAAGATCGCTTCAGCCTTAAAATTATGTTGGAATCCATGCAAACTTCTACCCACAGCCCGAAACAACAATACTTCACGCAGTTATTCAAATCAGTTTTTATTTATTTTAAACATTTTATTACAAGTTTTCATCATATGTAGTTTATTCACGCCAATAAATGTGTTGTCACGAATATCCATTAGTTGATCGATAACATCTGGACTGTGTTGTTAATAGCAGAGTGCACTGGAAAACGAAGTATACAAATTAAATTGATAGAACTGACATAAAAAAAGATCAGGATTATATCACCAGACAGTTTGGTAAGGTTCAACATACAACAGTGTTTTGTTGCATAAATAACTGAGCCATCATTGGGATTCTCCGTTAAATGGTACCGGTAGTAAACTATCACTCTTTTGGTAAATGTACAAATTGGCGATTTGTATTTGGTTCATACAAAAGTGTGACTGGGTATCATCATGCTTTGACTGAATATTTCAGTCAAACAGTCGATAAACGAAATAAAGTGGTAAATACTTACTCTAGAATCAGTTCTTCAAAGCCTCCTGACATACCGGTACGATCATTACATAAAACGCCGTGGCTTGATTCCCTCACATTCAGAACTTCTTATGCATTAGCATTTATGCTTACAATACATTATTTTTTCAATCCTTATTAAATTAAGCAATGAGAAACTAGATTTAAACGCCAAAAACAGAGGTTGAACACCTTACTCGCCAATGGCGAGGGAGCTAATTTCTGGAATGAGTCCTCACTACTACGTCATCAAAGGCCGTTTCCGAACCTGGGTCGATTTTCGTTGAAGCGGTTTTTAAAAATTCATAAGTAGAAAATTAAGTCCACTTTATGCAAGCGGTGAACGTTGAAATTCCTAAAAAAATATGTAGAATCAAATTTTCCACAAAATTGTTTGCGTGATAACCCACCTTTTTTTAAAAAAATTCTCATGATAATATTTTTTCTTGATGTAAAAGGTTTCCAGTTTTAGACCCGTATTCTGTAAATGCTGCTCGGTGATCTCTTGAGCGTCGATAAGGTATGCTATATTATGACTCTAAATTCCATCTGTTAATTGAAAGTTAGGAATGTATCATTTGCTTATACATGAAAAAAGCATACTCTTGAATTAATTTTCATTTCAATCCATGCATATACCAAACTTTTCCCAGGCGAAATTTTGGATCGCAGCATATTGATTACTCTAAAATATATCTTCTCGTTGAATATTATTCCAATTTTTGAGTCACGGACTTTGCATATTTCTTCTGCGCTCGTGTAGTTTACATTCAGAGTGGGATGTATAAACACGGAGTAACATAACTTCCGATTAGATCTGTATTCGCAGAAATCATCTGTGAAATTTTATTGAAGGTGGACTATAATCCGTCAGCCTCATTTTTCAAACTTTATAGAATTTAAACAGAGCAACGGAATAAAATACCCGTTGGGAATCACGAATATGACAACAAAGAGGAAGGCGGTTTCGACAAACTTCCTAACATCGGATAAAAAAAAAAAATTTCTTGTCTAAAATGTGACAAATATATTTAAAAAAAAGGTAAGTAAGTACCATATAATGTCTCAATGACGTTGCATGGACAGATGATTGTCTCACTGCACGCTTTTTCGTTACACGATATTATATACATTAAACAAGCAGTATATATATTTTTTCTGCAAACGAGCGAGCTTCTAAAATACAGCGTTGAAAGTAGGGTATTTTCATCCCAAGTTAGGCTCACGGTACTTATTCGACTTCCGTGTCCATATTTTTGAGCAGAAATGAATCCAGAAATTAATGTAAATGTGGCACCGTTTACTTCCTACCGAGAAATTTTGTGGCTTTCAGTACTAGTTGCCCAAAATTTCACTAACTGTTGCGAGTCATTTTGTTACCTTCGTATTATTTGAGCAAGCTTTACAAAATCGATGATTAATCATTGCAAGTCGCAAAGGCTGAACGAATGTAAAAATCACCTCTGTCTTGAGTTTGTCCTAAAGTTTTCAAGTTATTCATGAAGACTATTGATGTTATGAGCCCAGCAATAACAAGGCCTGACAATAATGCAAATCCGATCAGTACAGCCATTTTTGATCCTGCCGAAAGCTCCGATTTTAAACCTTGAGTAACAAGATAAAATACAATGATCAATATGGAAGTTACTTTCGGTTTGTCCGAAATACCCTCTAGTTGAGGTACAAAATAGAGCACAGGAGACTGTTAAATTAAACATCTGCATTCAAATTCTGTGGCACAAAAACAATATAGGTTCGTCCACATGAGGTCGATTAGGCGGCGACCAAATGCGATTGACGATCATTTGAGCTTTATATTGGTAACCGGCCTTTAATCTTCCGATGTAAAACTGTTCTCGCGGATTGCCCTCCCGATATTATATACAAGTATACATGATTTTCAGGAATATTTTGTGGCATTCAAACCAATCCTTCCCCGTAAAATTTAGTTGTGCCAAAATTTGTATTTAGGGGTATATAGGCCTATAAGTACAGTGTAAGCACTGTTGTCAAATATAAATAATACATGCTCGATTTGAGGGAATGTACAACCACGTTAATTCAGGCGATATCCTCCTAAACAACATGTCTCAGACAAATTAAAATTTTAGTTAAATATTACTTTCTGAACTTCCATCAGTTTCGCTTTGATTTATATTTGCAACTTTGGTAGCGCTACAAATCTTCGATGGATTTGACAAATTTTCTGGGTCATGTCTCATTTCTTCAAAATCTGTGCAAGCCACTCCCGATATTTTGATAATAATATCGCCATTATTCACGTCGACTTCATTCCTATATATGCCCTCTGTTTAGTCACTAGTGTATATTAGCTTAATATCTTTCACTCTCTCTTCAGAATTGAAACGCTCTTCAGGCGTAGTCGTCATTTTATGTATTATCTAAAATTTGTTTGTTTGTCAAAACTGATGAAATAGTACATTTGTTTGACATTTGAGAAATACTGTTGGCCTCTTTAATTCACAGATCTCTGTACATCTTTTCTGTTTTGTAAATATTTTGTTTTTGTTGGAGTGGTAATATGGCAGCAATTAAGTATAAACTTATTTCAATTTCACAGACTCAGTAGAATTTTTCTTTGTTTTAAAGTAAGGCAAACTTTATAAAATCAACATGAATGTTATAATATTGTAAGCCCATTCAAAATGAGAAGTCCTACATCCACAAAAAACTCAAACCTTTAGAACAAGCACAAACTATACCCATAACCAGTGGTGAGCTGCAGCCGGAACGCACCGGAACGGCGTTCCGGTTGTTGGACATTTATTGCATTTGCGTTCCTGTTGTTGAAATCAAATTATACTAAAAAGTCTAGTTTCTCTTGTAAAGTTAGTTGATAATTTATGTTTTGTTACAGCATAATTCTCAATTCTATTCACATCACATAACGTAAATAATTAGTACAGAAGTAACGTGTAATAGATGTTTCCTTGAATTATGACACCATGAATATCCATCCTTTACCTTTCTATTAATACCATTCGTATTGAATTGCTATGAATATTCTTGTAATTTTACACAGACATATTTCAGATCATTTCTTCATATTTCATCGCAGTCTTGAGAAAGACACAAATTTCTGTAAACGCCCGCGTCATTTTGTTTCCTAAGTACACTTAAATATATTACATTTTTGCGAATTAGGTGCGTTCCGGTTGTTACGATTTTTTCAGCTCATCACTGGTTACCTCCATATTTGTACACACACTTCTGGAGCGCCATTCATGGGGCTTGAGCTGGCATTTAATTCTAAAACCTTGTGCAAGCTTTGAATGCCTGGCAGCGGGTTAAATAACTTAACAGATGGTGAAATTGCTGGTCTAGACGAGCAATCCGACCCAATTTTGTATACCCATTTTTTTCATATTATACGACCCCAAGATTCACGCAACATATCATTAATTATATATCAATGGGAAAGTCTTTTTGAGTACTATACGCCAGATGCCACTGGAGGAAGGTAAACTCAAACACGTGTTGATGAGGTCTTTCGAAACGTCAAAAATTAACAAACAAAAAAATTCACGTTCCTCATTCTGTCAGCTGTTTGACGAGCTATTTTTTTATAAAGCTCAAATGTGACTATACATTTGACTGCGTATTGGTTTTCTGTTTTATATTCTACCAGAATTGTGCAGATAGCGTGAGGCGATCGCGCGTAATATAAATTTTCTCTTCGAAAAGTCACCGCATAGAATCAGGCTAGGCAATGATTGATCGATCTTTCTGTTGTTTATTCGTTCGTTATCGTGTTGAAAGCTCTTATAAGTCATATTAAAACATTTAATATGAATCATAAAAGCATATAATCGTGAAACATTGAGAATTTGGGCGATTGAACGCTTACGTAAACTCACTTTGTTCTGTAAGGGCAGCTGCGATCAAACGACCCGTTATTTTCACACCTTCCCATATGTTGTGGAAGGCTAACTCTTTCATGTTTGGTAGCATATGAAATGAAATTCAAAATAAGACCTTATCAGACTTGCATGTGGTATTGGTTAGCGCGCAACGCTAAGGTTTATTGAATTATATTCTTGTTGTGCGACGTTTTTCTATCGCAGCGGGGTGTACACGCTCGAAAAGTAAGCGATATTTTATCACTTCCAAATGTCATATAACGTTCTTTCTTGTGATGCTGCGTGGAAAATTAGCTTTTCTTCCAAGCAAGACCATAACAAACATTCCAGACCTCATGGTTTACACACATCATTGCAAAACGTCTAGAATTTCTCTCATGCGCTACTCCGGGTGGATCAGGTAGGGGGTAATTTATGAGCGGTCATTTTAACAAAAGCGCAACGACCTATATGTCTTGAAATAAACCCGGTCAAATATATACAAAATAAAACAAAGAAACTTTGTCTGTAACATGTTACGTCGAAACATTAATTAATTTATTTTTTTAATATTAAATATTTATCAATTTTCAACCTAGGTCAGGAATAGGCATGTCGGCGTAAACAAAACGTTTTATCGGTCTTTTCTTTTTCTCTCATTCCTGTTTATTTATTATTTCGAATCATAGCCAGTCTGCTGTTTACTATTCATCTAGTGTTTGGAGTTTGCCGTTAAGTAGTGCTAATTTACTTGCCGCAATGAGCGGGTTTGTTTGCTTGTCTTTAAGTTAAATGATGGGGTTTGATTTATTTTGCATAATTTAATGTTGCTATTGTTTAGAATTAAGTATGTTATTAACCTGCCTGTTGGGTTGGTCGTAAACTTTATCAACGCTCAACATTACTATATCAATTTATTCGAACCTCTACATTGCAAGAATTATTTACAGGTCTATCTTTATGATACTGGAATCATTTGTTTTTATCACCACACAATTTTGTCGTTTCATTCATCACATTTACTCGTCTATATCGCGCTTGTGCATGTAGACTGGTATTTCATCGACTGCAATATATTTCAATCATATTCAGGGTGGTGGAGTTGTTAATCACGAGAAACCTGACAGGTAAACATCAAAGGAAATTAATAGCGCTTCAGTGTCACCGCACAACACGTTATAGAGCCTCATTATAAGTACTAAGTCGCTTATATTCTACATAACATATCGACACTCTCTGTTGTATTAGCTCAACATATATGTACAAATCTGCGTGACAAGCTAGGGATTGGCTCGTATAAATTGTCACGCTCCTGGCTTGAATAGCGAGATCGTCGCCAAAGTGACCCTAAGAAGTAAATTATCTATAGAAATGATCACTTGCACAAGTTCACATGCAGAATGAGATATACTGTATGGCTTATCATCAAACTATCTTTTGTCAAATATAAGTTTCATTGGTTCTCCGCAAGCACGACTCTCTTGTCAAATATAAAATTTATTGAATCTTCTCAAGCACGAAAAACGAATTCTCCCCCTCCGTGGGTTGCGTCATGCTGGTCAGCAAGTTCTTTGGTGTATCTGCGCTCACTCTTGCATGATGTTACAAAGTAAAACTGACTACGTTCAGCCATTCATGACGTTACTAACAACGCTGACTCTGCAGGACGTTACAAAGTAAAACTGACTACGCTCACCCATGCATGAAGTTACAAAGTAAAATGAACTAGGCTCACCCATGCATGATGGTCAATCATTTCATGACGTTACAAAGTAAAACTGACACGCATGCACGAAGTTACAAAGTAAAGCTGACTACGCTACGACGTTACAGAATGTTTTCTTGGTGGCAACCGCATTTATTTTGGTAGTCTTCCGGAAATCCTCGTCAATTGATATTTGTCTAACTGTGTCATTATAACACTAGCCTGACTAGATTACGATACGAAATAAAACAATACTGTCAATATCGAACAAAGCATATAGATTTATTTTATTAAACAGATATATTTTCTCCATTTATCATATCTACAGGGTGTTAAAAAAGTAACGCAAAATTTTTCGTCATTGCAACATACCATGTTATATATAGCAATTCCAATTAAACTATTAACATAAAAAGCTAATACAACACACATTGTAGTCTCCCAGTTGTGCATATCAAAGAAAGGACTGATTTGGTAAGAAATTACTACTCATCGGGAAACATTGCATCATCAGCATCACGGTGATGAGAACCCACCTCGTACTTCCACAGTCACAGCTGAAGATGGTGGCGTGCTCTCTCTGTCTCGCGCGCGCTTCATATTTCTAGGACGAGAGGGATGAAACACACAAACGAATAATTTAATTCATATTTCAAATCAGCTCAATGCAAATTATAAAATAAATAAAACTAATAAAGAGTATATTTAGAGTTACTTTTTGAACTTTTATGATCCTCGACAAAATAAAAATTACCAAAATTGAAAGACCTTTTCGTAATCTATTTACTTTGATTTCGAATAAATTTAAATAAACTTTTTTTTCTTTTTGAAACTACCAATAAACAAGACTATTTTAACACCCTGTATGCAAAATACAACTAGAACATATTGCAAAGTAAACGTTAGTCAACTATTTAATTAAATAATCTAAATAGATTTGTAAGTGATATATCCATTGCCTATAGTAACATTGCCTTTTTTAACAATTAGGTTTTTTTGTTTTTTTCCAAATTGTCAAAATATAAAACCGAGCTTCCATGTGGACCCAAGAGGTGTCGGTTTTCCCACTCGTTAGGACTTGTTGATGGGGTCCTATCGCGCTCCAGAAAAATCTGAAACGCCCTATGCCCATATTTAAATGCCAAACGAATTAACTATTTTGTACAATTTGAAAAACAGAACTATAGCAATAAAACCACAATGGACACTTGTCAAAATTAAAAAAAAAAAACATTCATTATTACATTATATTATACCTTATCGTGATTGTCTTCACAGATATTGTTCTGCTTCTTCTATATCTCGTAATTTTCTTCTGAAAACAAATACCATTTAATAAAAATATTCAATAGAATCGAACTTATTAATAAAATTCACTTAATTGAACTTTTTAACAATAAAAATATCTAAACGTGAAACAATTCGTAAAATTATTTACATGTGATGTGTAGATTTTCCTTCTATTCGTCTATTCTTAATTTCTTCATTGCCTCTATAATTCAGACCCTGAAAAGCTAGAATAACATTTAAAGTATCTAAGCCTAATAATATTCCTATTATTCCTAATGGCGGGAATGGGTCTAAATCTATCTATAACAAATAAAATATTAAAAACAAAAAAGTCATGGCATTCCTGGTAATATTTTTCTTCTTGTGTCAGTGTCCTGTTTCCTTTGGAAAATATCTTAAAAATAGAAGAGAAAATAATGAATATGACAAATAAGATAGGCAAATATGGATACAGCATCTTACTAAAAAAAAGTTTTATTAATAAATATTCAGTAGCAGTAATAAACATAATACTTCGTGCATTATTGTTTCAGTGTTAATATAATCAGGAAAATAATGAATCGAACTAAAATCAAAATAAACACTAGTTGGAAAGAGTAAGACTGCCTAATGAAACACATGTAACATATTTACCTGTATCCAATTTTCTTAATTTCTTCATTGCCTTCAGAATTCTGTGCCTGAGAAGCTAGAATATTAAAAATATCTGATCCTAATAAAATTTGTAAAAATATTTACATGTAATGTGTGAATTTTCTTTGTATCTTCTTTTCCTAATTTCTCCATGGCTTTCACAAATCTGCCCCTGAAACGCTAGAATAACTTTAAAAATATCTAGACCTAAAAAAATTCGTAAAAATATTTACATGTAATGTGTAGATTTTTCTTGTATCCGTTTATTCTTCATTTCTTCATTGCCTTTATAATTCTGCCCCTAAAAAGCTAGAATACCATTAAAAATATCTAAGCCTAATATTATACCTATTATTCCTAATGGCGGGAATGGGACTAAATCTATCTATAACAAATAAAATATTAAAAATAAAAAAGCCATGGAAGTTTTCTTCCTTTGTCGGTGTCACGATATCATGTTTCCTGTGGAAAATATCTTAAAAATAGAAGAGAAAATAATGAATATGACAAATAAGATAGGCAAATATGGATACAGCATTTCACTAAAAAAAAGTTTTATCAATAAATATTCATTAGCAGTAATAAACATAATACTTCGTGCATTAATGTATCAGTGTTAATATAATCAGGAAAATAATAAATCGAACTAAAATCAAAATAAACACTAGTTGGAAAAAGTAAGCCTGCCTAATGATACACATGTAACATATTTACCTGTATCCACTTTTCTTAATTTCTTCTTTGTCTTCATAATTCTGTGCCCGTGAAGCTAGAATAACATTAAATATCTAAGAATAAAAAAAATTCGTTCAATATTTACATTTATTGTGTAGATTTTCCTTGTATCCGTCTTTTCCTAATATCTTCATGGCCGCCACAAATCTGCCCCTGAAACGCTAGAATAACATTAAAAATATCTAGGCCTAATTAAATTCGTAAAATTATTTACATGTAATGTGTAGATTTTTCTTGTAACCGTATATTTTTCATTTCTTCATTGCCTTTATAATTCTGCCCCTGAAAAGCTAGAAAAAACATTTAAAATATCTAAACCTAATAATATTCCCATTATTCCTAATGGCGGGAATGGGTCTAAATCTAACTATAACAAATAAAACATTAAAAACAAAAAATCCATGGCAGCCCTGTTAATATTTTTCTTCTTTTGTCGTTGTCACGATATCCTGTTTCCTGTGGAAAATATCTTAAAAATAGAAGAGAAAATAATGAATATAACAAATAAGATAGGCAATTATGGATACAGCATATTACTAAAAAAAATTTATTAATATTTAGTAACAGTAATAAACATAATACTTCGTGCATTATGGTATCAGTGTTAATATAATCAGGAAAATAACAAATAGAACTAAAATCAAAATAAACACTAGTTGGAAAAAGTAAGCCTGCCTAATGAAACACATGTAACATTTTAACCTGTATCCACTTTTCTTAATTTCTTCATTGTCTTCATAATCCTGTGCCTGTGAAGCTACATTAACATTAAATATCTAAGCCTAAAAAAATTCGAAAAATATTTACAATTAGGGTGTAGATATTTCTTCTATCCGTCTTTTCTTGAATTCTTCATTGCCTTCAGAATTCTGTGCCTGAGAAGCTAGAAAATTAAAAACATCTAATCCTAATAAAATTCATAAAAAAAATACATGTAATGTGTAGATTTTCCTCGTATCAGTCTTTTCTTAACTTCTTTATATCCTTCAGAGTTCTGTTCCTGAGATGCAAGAATATAAAAAATATCTAATCCCAATAACATTCGAAAAATATTTACATACAATGTGTAGATTTTCCTTGTATCCGTCTTTAATTTCTTCATTGCCTTCAGAATTCTGTGCCTGAGAAGCTAGAATATTAAAAATATCTAATCCTGAAAAAATTCGTAAAAAGATTTACATGTAACGTGTAGATTATCCTTCTATCCGTCTTTTCTAAATATCTTCATTGACTTCAAAATTCTGTGCCTGAGAAGCAAGAATATTAAAAATATCTAATCCCAATAAAATTTGTAAAAATATTTAGATGTAATGTGTAAATTTTCCTTGTATCTTCCTTTCCTAATTTCTCCATGACCTTCACAAATCTGCCCCTGAAACGCTAGAATAACATTAAAAATATCTAGACCTAGTAAAATGCGTAAAATTATTTACATGTAATGTGTAGATTTTTCTTGTATCCGTATATTCTTCATTGCCTTTATAATTCTTCCCTGTAAAGCTAGAATAACATTTAAAATATCTAAGCCTAATATTATTCCTATTATTCCTAATGGCGGGATTGGGTCTAAATCTAACTATAACAAATAAAATATTAAAAACAAAAAAGCCATGGCAGCCCTGTTAATATATTTCTTCCTTTGTCGGTGTCACGATATCCTGTTTCCTGTGGAAAATATCTTAAAAATAGAAGAGAAAACAATGAATATGACAAATAAGATAGGCAAATATGGATACAGCATATTACTAAAAAAAAGTTTTATTAATTAATAATCAATATCATTAATAAACATAAACTTCGTGCTTCATTGTATCAGTATTAATATAATCCAGAAAATATTATATTGAAGTAAAATCAAAATAAACACTAGTTAGAAAGAGTAAGCCTGCCTAACGAAACACATGTAACATATTTACCTGTATTCTCTTTTTTTCATTTTTTTCATTGTCTTCATAATTCTGTGCCTGTCAAACTAGAATAACATTACAAATATCTAAGCCTAAGAGAATTCGAAAAATAATTACATTTATGATGCAGATTTTACTTGTATCCGTCTCTTCTTGAATTCTTCATTGCCTTCAGAATTCTGTGCCTGAGAAGCTAGAATATTAAAAATATCTAATCCTGAAAAAATTCGTAAAAATATTTACATGTAATGTGTAGATTTTCCTTGTATCCGTCTTTTCTTAATTTCTTCATCGCCTTCACAATTCTGTGCATAAGAAACAAAAATATTAAAAATACCCAGTCCCAATAAAATTCGTAAAAAGATTTACATGTAACGTGTAGATTATCCTTCTATCCGTCTTTTCTAAATATCTTCATTGACTTCAGAATTCTGTGCCTGAGAAGCAAGAATATTAAAAATATCTAATCCCAATAAAATTCGTAAAATTATTTACATGTAATGTTTAGATTTTCCTTCTATCCAGCTTTTCTAAATTTCTTCATTGACTTCAGAATACTGTGCCTGAGAAGCAAGAATATTAAAAATATCCAATCCCAATAAAATTTGTAAAAATATTTACATGTAATGTGTAAATTTTCCTTGTATCTTCCTTTCCTAATTTCTCCATGGCCTTCACAAATCTGCCCCTGAAACGCTGGAATAACATTAAAAATATCTAGACCTAATAAAATTCGTAAAATTATTTACATGTAATGTGTAGATTTTTCTTGTATCCGTATATTCTTCATTTCTTCATTGCCTTTATAATTTTGCCCCTGTAATGCTAGAATAACATTTAAAATATCTAAGCCTAATATTATTCCTATTATTCCTAATGGCGGGAATGGGTCTAAATCTATCTATAAGAAATAAAATATTAAAAACAAAAAAGCCATGGCAGCCCTGTTAATATATTTCTTCCTTTGTCGGTGTCACGATATTCTGTTTCCTGTGGAAAATATCTTAAAAATAGAAGAGAAAATAATGAATATGACAAATAAGATAGGCAAATATGGATACAGCATATTACTAAAAAAAAAGTTTTAATAATGAATAATCAATATCATTAATAAACATTAACTTCGTGCTTAATTGTATCAGTATTAATAAAATCCAGAAAATATTATATTGAAGTAAAATCAAAATAAACACTAGTTGAAAAAAGTAAGCCTGCCTAACGAAACACATGTAACATATTTACTTGTATTCTCTTTTTTTCATCTTTTTCATTGTCTTCATAATTCTGTGCCTGTCAAACTAGAATAACATTACAAATATCTAAGCCTAAGAGAATTCGAAAAATAATTACATTTATGATGCAGATTTTACTTGTATCCGTCTCTTCTTGAATTCTTTATTGCCTTCAGAATTCTGTGCCTGAGAAGCTAGAATATTAAAAATATCTAATCCTGATAAAATTCGTAAAAATATTTACATGTAATGTGTAGATTTTTCTTGTATCCGTCTTTTCTTAATTTCTTCATCGCCTTCACAATTCTGTGAATAAGAAACAAGAATATAAAAAAAAATATCTAATCCCAATAAAATTCGTAAAAATATTTACATGTAACGTGTAGATTATCCTTCTATCCGTCTTTTCTAACTATCTTCATCGCCTTCAGAATTCTGTGCATGCATGAGAAGCAAGAATATTGAAAATATCCAATCCCAATAAAATTTGTAAAAATATTTACATGTAATGTGTAGATTTTCCTTGTATCTTCTTTTCCTAATTTCTTCATGGCCGTCACAAATCTGCCCCTGAAACGCTAGAATAACAATAAAAATATCTAGGTCTAATAAAATCCGTAAAATTATTTACATGTAATGTGTAGATTTTTCTTGTATCCGTATATTCTTCATTTCTTCATTGTCTTTATAATTCTGCCCTGTAAAGCTAGAAAAACATTTAAAATATCTAAGCCTAATATTATTCCTATTATTCCTAATGGCGGGAATGGGTCTAAATCTATCTATAACAAATAAAATATTAAAAACAAAAAAGCCATGGCAGCCCTGTTAATATATTTCTTTCTTTGTCGGTGTCACGATATCCTGTTTCCTGTGGAAAATATCTTAAAAATAGAAGAGAAAATAATGAATATGACAAATAAGATAGGCAAATATGGATACAGCATATTACTAAAAAAAAGTTTTATCAATGAATAATCAATATCATTAATAAACATAAACTTCGTGCTTTATTGCATCAGTATTAATATAATCCAGAAAATCTTATATTGAAGTAAAATCAAAATAAACACTAGTTGGAAAGAGTAAGCCTGCCTAACAAAACACATGTAACATATTTACCTGTATTCTCTTTTTTTCAATTTTTTCATTGTCTTCATAATTCTGTGCCTGTCAAACTAGAATAACATTACAAATATCTAAGCCTAAGAGAATTCGAAAAATAATTACATTTATGATGCAGATTTTACTTGTATCCGTCTCTTCTTGAATTCTTCATTGCCTTCAGAATTCTGTGCCTGATAAGCTAGAATATTAAAAATATCTAATCCTGATAAAATTCGTAAAAATATTTACATGTAATGTGTAGATTTTCTTTGTATCCGTCTTTTCTTAATTTCTTCATCGCCTTCAGAATTCTGTGCATGAGAGACAAGAATATTAAAAATATCTAATCCCAATAAAATTCGTAAAAATATTTACATGTAACGTGTAGATTATCCTTCTATCAGTCTTTTCTAAATATCTTCATTGACTTCAGAATACTGTGCCTGAGAAGCAAGAATATTAAAAATATTCAATCCCAATAAAATTTGTAAAAATATTTACATGTAATGTGTAAATTTTCCTTGTATCTTCCTTTCCTAATTTCTCCATGGCCTTCACAAATCTGCCCCTTAAACGCTAGAATAACATTAAAAATATCTAGACCTAATAAAATTCGTAAAATTATTTACATGTAATGTGTAGATTTTTCTTGTATCCGTATATTCTTCATTTCTTCATTGCCTTTATAATTTTGCCCCTGTAAAGCTAGAATAACATTTAAAATATCTAAGCCTAATATTATTCCTATTATTCCTAATGGCGGGAATGGGTCTAAATCTATCTATAAGAAATAAAATATTAAAAACAAAAAAGCGATGGCAGCCCTGTTAATATATTTCTTCCTTTGTCGGTTTCACGATATCCTGTTTCCTGTGGAAAATATCTTAAAAATAGAAGAGAAAATAATGAATATGACAAATAAGATAGGCAAAAATGGATACAGCATATTACTAAGAAAAAAGTTTTATTAATGAATAATCAATATCATTAATAAACATAAACTTCGTGCTTAATTGTATCAGTATTAATAAAATCCAGAAAATATTATATTGAAGTAAAATCAAAATAAACACTAGTTGGAAAAAGTAAGCCTGCCTAACGAAACACATGTAACATATTTACCTGTATTCTCTTTTTTTCATCTTTTTCATTGTCTTCATAATTATGTGCCTGTCAAACTAGAATAACATTACAAATATCTAAGCCTAAGAGAATTCGAAAAATAATTACATTTATGATGCAGATTTTACTTGTATCCGTCTCTTCTTGAATTCTTCATTGCCTTCAGAATGCTGTGCCTGAGAAGCTAGAATATTAAAAATATCTAATCCTGATAAAATTCGTAAAAATATTTACATGTAATGTGTAGATTTTTCTTGTATCCGTCTTTTCTTAATTTCTTCATCGCCTTCACAATTCTGTGAATAAGAAACAAGAATATAAAAAAAAAAAATCTAATCCCAATAAAATTCGTAAAAATATTTACATGTAACGTGTAGATTATCCTTCTATCCGTCTTTTCTAACTATCTTCATCGCCTTCAGAATTCTGTGCATGCATGAGAAGCAAGAATATTAAAAATATCTAATCCCAATAAAATTCGTAAAAGTATTTACATGTAATGTGTAGATTTTCCTTCTATCCATCTTTTTCAAATTTCTTCATTGACTTCAAAATACTGTGCCTGAGAAGCAAGAATATTGAAAATATCCAATCCCAATAAAATTTGTAAAAATATTCACATGTAATGTGTAGATTTTCCTTGTATCTTCTTTTTCTAATTTCTTCATGGCCGTCACAATTCTGCCTCTGAAACGCTAGAATAACATTAAAAATATCTAGGTCTAATAAAATCCGTAAAATTATTTACATGTAATGTGTAGATTTTTCTTGTGTCCGTATATTTTTCATTTCTTCATTGCCTTTATAATTCTGCCCCTGTAAAGCTAGAAAAACATTTAAAATATCTAAGCCTAATATTATTCCTATTATTCCTAATGGCGGGAATGGGTCTAAATCTATCTATAACAAATAAAATATTAAAAACAAAAAAGCCATGGCAGCCCTGTTAATATATTTCTTCCTTTGTCGGTGTCACGATATCCTGTTTCCTGTAGAAAATATCTTAAAAATAGAAGAGAAAATAATGAATATGACAAATAAGATAGACAAATATGGATACAGCATATTACTAAAAAAAAGTTTTATCAATGAATAATCAATATCATTAATAAACATAAACTTCGTGCTTTATTGTATCAGTATTAATATAATCCAGAAAATCTTATATTGAAGTAAAATCAAAATAAACACTAGTTGGAAAGAGTAAGCCTGCCTAACGAAACACATGTAACATATTTACCTGTATTCTCTTTTTTTCAATTTTTTCATTGTCTTCATAATTCTGTGCCTGTCAAACTAGAATAACATTACAAATATCTAAGCCTAAGAGAATTCGAAAAATAATTACATTTATGATGCAGATTTTACTTGTATCCGTCTCTTCTTGAATTCTTCATTGCCTTCAGAATTCTGTGCCTGAGAAGCAAGAATATTGAAAATATCCAATCCCAATAAAATTTGTAAAAATATTTACATGTAATGTGTAGATTTTCCTTGTATCTTCTTTTCCTAATTTCTTCATGGCCGTCACAAATCTGCCCCTGAAACGCTAGAATAACATTAAAAATATCTAGGTCTAATAAAATCCGTAAAATTATTTACATGTAATGTGTAGATTTTTCTTGTGTCCGTATATTTTTCATTTCTTCATTGCCTTTATAATTCTGCCCCTGTAAAGCTAGAAAAACATTTAAAATATCTAAGCCTAATATTATTCCTATTATTCCTAATGGCGGGAATGGGTCTAAATCTATCTATAACAAATAAAATATTAAAAACAAAAAAGCCATGGCAGCCCTGTTAATATATTTCTTCCTTTGTCGGTGTCACGATATCCTGTTTCCTGTAGAAAATATCTTAAAAATAGAAGAGAAAATAATGAATATGACAAATAAGATAGACAAATATGGATACAGCATATTACTAAAAAAAAGTTTTATCAATGAATAATCAATATCATTAATAAACATAAACTTCGTGCTTTATTGTATCAGTATTAATATAATCCAGAAAATCTTATATTGAAGTAAAATCAAAATAAACACTAGTTGGAAAGAGTAAGCCTGCCTAACGAAACACATGTAACATATTTACCTGTATTCTCTTTTTTTCAATTTTTTCATTGTCTTCATAATTCTGTGCCTGTCAAACTAGAATAACATTACAAATATCTAAGCCTAAGAGAATTCGAAAAATAATTACATTTATGATGCAGATTTTACTTGTATCCGTCTCTTCTTGAATTCTTCATTGCCTTCAGAATTCTGTGCCTGAGAAGCAAGAATATTGAAAATATCCAATCCCAATAAAATTTGTAAAAATATTTACATGTAATGTGTAGATTTTCCTTGTATCTTCTTTTCCTAATTTCTTCATGGCCGTCACAAATCTGCCCCTGAAACGCTAGAATAACATCAAAAATATCTAGGTCTAAGAAAATCCGTAAAATTATTTACATGTAATGTGTAGATTTTCCTTGTATCTTCTTTTCCTAATTTCTTCATGGCCGTCACAAATCTGCCTCTGAAACGCTAGAATAACATTAAAAATATCTAGGTCTAATAAAATCCGTAAAATTATTTACATGTAATGTGTAGATTTTTCTTGTGTCCGTATATTCTTCATTTCTTCATTGCCTTTATAATTCTGCCCCTGTAAAGCTAGAAAAACATTTAAAATATCTAAGCCTAATATTATTCCTATTATTCCTAATGGCGGGAATGGGTCTAAATCTATCGATAACAAATAAAATATTAAAAACAAAAAAGCCATGGCAGCCCTGTTAATATATTTCTTCCTTTGTCGGTGTCACGATATCCTGTTTCCTGTGGAAAATATCTTAAAAATAGAAAAGAAAATAATGAATATGACAAATAAGATAGGCAAATATGGATACAGCATATTACTAAAAAAAAGTTTTATCAATGAATAATCAATATCATTAATAAACATAAACTTCGTGCTTTATTGTATCAGTATTAATATAATCCAGAAAATCTTATATTGAAGTAAAATCAAAATAAACATCAGTTGGAAAGAGTAAGCCTGCCTAACGAAACACATGTAACATATTTACCTGTATTCTCTTTTTTTCAATTTTTTCATTGTCTTCATAATTCTGTGCCTGTGAAACTAGAATAACATTACAAATATCTAAGCCTAAGAGAATTCGAAAAATAATTACATTTATGATGCAGATTTTACTTGTATCCGTCTCTTCTTGAATTCTTCATTGCCTTCAGAATTCTGTGCCTGAGAAGCAAGAATATTGAAAATATCCAATCCCAATAAAATTTGTAAAAATATTTACATGTAATGTGTAGATTTTCCTTGTATCTTCTTTTCCTAATTTCTTTATGGCCGTCACAAATCTGCCCCTGAAACGCTAGAATAACATTAAAAATATCTAGGTCTAATAAAATCCGTAAAATTATTTACATGTAATGTGTAGATTTTCCTTGTATCTTTTTTCCTAATTTCTTCATGGCCGTCACAAATCTGCCCCTGAAACGCTAGAATAACAATAAAAATATCTAAGTCTAATAAAATTCGTAAAATTATTTACATGTAATTTGTAGATTTTCCTTGTATCTTCTTTTCCTAATTTCTTCATGGCCGTCAAAAATCTGCCCCTGAAACGCTAGAATAACATTAAAAATATCTAGGTCTAATAAAATCCGTAAAATTATTTACATAAAATGTGTAGATTTTCCTTGTATCTTCTTTTCCTAATTTCTTCATGGCCGTCACAAATCTGCCCCTGAAACGCTAGAATAACATTAAAAATATCTAGGTCTAATAAAATCCGTAAAATTATTTAGATGTAATGTGTAGATTTTCCTTGTATCTTCCTTTCCTAGTTTCTCCATGGCCTTCACAAATCTGCCCCTGAAACGCTAGAATAACATTAAAAATATCTAGGTCCAATAAAATCCGTAAAATTATTTACATGTTATGTGTAGATTTTCCTTGTATCTTCCTTACCTAATTTCTCCATGGCCTTCACAAATCTGCCCCTGAAACGCTAGAATAACATTAAAAATATCTAGGTCTAATAAAATCCGTAAAATTATTTACATGTAATGTGTAGATTTTCCTTGTATCTTTTTTCCTAATTTCTTCATGGCCGTCACAAATCTGCCCCTGAAACGCTAGAATAACAATAAAAATATCTAAGTCTAATAAAATTCGTAAAATTATTTACATGTAATGTGTAGATTTTCCTTGTATCTTCTTTTCCTAATTTCTTCATGGCCGTCAAAAATCTGCCCCTGAAACGCTAGAATAACATTAAAAATATCTAGGTCTAATAAAATCCGTAAAATTATTTACATAAAATGTGTAGATTTTCCTTGTATCTTCTTTTCCTAATTTCTTCATGGCCGTCACAAATCTGCCCCTGAAACGCTAGAATAACATTAAAAATATCTAGGTCTAATAAAATCCGTAAAATTATTTACATGTAATGTGTAGATTTTCCTTGTATCTTCCTTTCCTAGTTTCTCCATGGCCTTCACAAATCTGCCCCTGAAACGCTAGAATAACATTAAAAATATCTAGGTCTAATAAAATCCGTAAAATTATTTACATGTTATGTGTAGATTTTCCTTGTATCTTCCTTACCTAATTTCTCCATGGCCTTCACAAATCTGCCCCTGAAACGCTAGAATAACATTAAAAATATCTAGGTCTAATAAAATTCGTAAAATTATTTACATGTAATGTGTAGATTTTCCTTGTATCTTCTTTTCCTAATTTCTTCATGGTCGTCACAAATCTGCCCCTGAAACGCTAGAATAACATTAAAAATATCTAGGTCTAATAAAATCCGTAAAATTATTTACATGTAATGTGTAGATTTTCCTTGTATCTTCCTTTCCTAATTTCTTCATGGTCGTCACAAATCTGCTCCTGAAACGCTAGAATAACATTAAAAATATCTAGGTCTAATAAAATCCGTAAAATTATTTACATGTAATGTGTAGATTTTCCTTGTATCTTCTTTTCCTAATTTCTTCATGGTCGTCACAAATCTGCCCCTGAAACGCTAGAATAACATTAAAAATATCTAGGTCTAATAAAATCCGTAAAATTATTTACATGTAATGTGTAGATTTTCCTTGTATCTTCCTTTCCTAATTTCTTCATGGTCGTCACAAATCTGCCCCTGAAACGCTAGAATAACATTAAAAATATCTAGGTCTAATAAAATCCGTAAAATTATTTACATGTAATGTGTAGATTTTCCTTGTATCTTCTTTTCCTAATTTCTTCATGGCCGTCACAAATCTGCCCCTGAAACGCTAGAATAACATTAAAAATATCTAGGTCTAATAAATTTCGTAAAATTATTTACATGTAATGTGTAGATTTTCCTTGTATCTTCTTTTCCTAATTTCTTCATGGCCTTCACAAATCTGCCCCTGAAACGCTAGAATAACATTTAAAATATCTAGGTCAAATAAAATTCGTAAAATTATTTACATGTAATGTGTAGATTTTCCTTGTATCTTCTTTTCCTAATTTCTTCATGGCCGTCACAAATCTGCCCCTGAAACGCTAGAATAACATTAAAAAATATCTAGGTCTAATAAAATTCGTAAAATTATTTACATGTAATGTGTAGATTTTCCTTGTATCTTCTTTTCCTAATTTCTTCATGGCCGTCACAAATCTGCCCCTGAAACGCTAGAATCACATTAAAAATATCTAGGTTTAATAAAATCCGTAAAATTATTTACATGTAATGTGTAGATTTTCCTTGTATCTTCTTTTCCTAATTTCTTCATGGCCGTCACAAATCTGCCCCTGAAACGCTAGAATAACATTAAAAATATCTAGGTTTAATAAAATCCGTAAAATTATTTACATGTAATGTGTAGATTTTTCTTGTATCTTCTTTTCCTAATTTCTTCATGGCCTTCACAAATCTGCCCCTGAAACGCTAGAATAACATTAAAAATATCTAGGTCTAATAAAAATCGTAAAATTATTTACATGTAATGTGTAGATTTTCCTTGTATCCGTATATTCTTCATTTCTTCATTGCCTTCATAATTCTGCCCCTGAAAAGCTAGAATAACATTTAAAATATCTAAGCCTAATAATATTCCTATTATTCCTAATGGCGGGAATGGGTCTAAATCTATCTATAACAAATAAAATATTAAAAACAAAAAAGCCATGGCAGCCCTGTTAATATTTTTCTTCTTTTGTTGGTGTCACGATATCTTGTTTTCTGTGGAAAATATCTTAAAAAAAAAATAGAAGAGAAAATAATGAATATGACAAATATGATAAGCAAATATGGATACAGCATATTACTAAAAAAAGTTTTATTAATAAATATTCAGTAGCAGTAATAAACATAATACTTCGTGTATTATTGTATCAGTGTTAATATAATCAGGAAAATAATAATTCGAACTAAAATCAAAATAAACACTAGTTGCAAAGAGTAGGCCTGCCTAATGAAACAAGTGTAATATATTTACCTGTATCCATTTTTCTTAATTTCTTCATTGTCTTCATAATTCTGTGCCTGTGAAGCTACATTAACATTAAATATCTAAGCCTAAAAAAATTCGAAAAATATTTACATTTATGGTGTAGATATTTCTTCTGTCTTTTCTCGAATTCTTCATTGCCTTCAGAATTCTCTGCCTGAGAAGCAAGAAAATTAAAAATATCTAATCCTAATAAAATTCGTAAAAATAAATACATGTAATGTGTAGATTTTCCTTGTATCCGTCCTCTCTTAATTTCTTTGTCTTCAAAATTCTGTGCCTGAGAAGCAAGAATATTAAAAATATCTAATCCCAATAAAATTGTGAAATTATTTACATGTAATGTGTAGATTTTTCTCCTATCCGTCTTTTCCAAATTTATATGGCGAGGAAACAAAGCCATGAAGTATTATTTCATTCAATTATTTCATCAAATAATTTTCAATAAGTTAAATTATCCACAGGGATTGTATACATTAACCATTCATTAAAAGAACATAGCATATTAATACTCGCAATAAACTATAAAGAAATAGGGAATATATTTCTAGATTTGAAAACTTATACATAAAGGCATGGGCTCTAAGAACACTATTTTTGAAAATATGATTTCAAAACAATCGCACTACAAATGAGAGTTTTAGGATGTACCTGCATAAAAGTGAATAGAATTCGCATTTTTATTTTTTCAAAAGCTCAAAATAGTATAATTTTATCACAATTACGGCCAACAAGGCTCATTAACGCAACGCGCGTATTTTGTTTTTATTTTTTGGCGCTTCAAATTTCATTATTGTGATACGAAATGTATTTAAGCAAAGCATTTCAGTAATCTGTCGGCTAAATTTAAAATAACCGACGCCAAATCTTTGTCTTCCCAAACAGAGTTTAACGCACAAACACATTCTGTCTCATAATCATTATTTCAGCTCGGCCTCGTGTTAGGACTCAGTTTTCTTTTGTATATATATTTCAGTGCATGCACACAAGTTTGACCAGTGCTCCGCATTTCCAGCAGAGACATTATCTAGCATATTGGGTAAAATGAAACCTAACGGTTCAAATGAATTTGCTAAGAGAGACAAAATCCGAAAAACTTTTGCTTTCAATTAATATATTTTCGGTCAAACATGTGCACCAGTAAATAGGGATATTTTTCATGAATCTGTTGTTGTGCATCGCTTTCAAACATCTGATCAAGCGTTTTTGTTATGGCGGAGATATAGTGTGGGGAATCCTGTATAAATAAAACATGGTATTAGGAACAAACATTTTGCAGTTCATTTCCCTCTCTTCACCAAATAGTTTAAGATTTTTGCAAAATACAGCATTGCTCTGCAAAAGTACTCGCAAGCTTTAATGAAGATCAAACTGATCAGTATCGTTACGACTAAATCGGAAAATTCTAAAAATTCAATGATAGTCCTCGTGTTGCGTTCTTTTAAATCTACCAATTTATTACGCCTCATCAGAGAATTAGAAGTGACCATTTCATTTCTTTCTCAAATTTGTGGAAACGTTCAGCGCTTTTTTGTTGATACGTTTGCTTTCATTTCCCCAATATTTGGCTCAACATTCTCACTTTCCATCTTCACTATTTTACTTGAGTAAAAACAATAAACATCAGTTAGCATTTATCAATGTATTTTTGTACGGCTAAGACATTCATGCGACAATGACTTAGAATCAAAATATTATTTATCAAATTTCTTTGTATTTAAATAAAAGATAAAATTCACCAAACTCAAATCTGGGTCGGGCATTTAAGTTAACGACAGATTTAAATCCAATTCAATTTAAATTCATCATTCCTATCCTGAACCCTAAACCAAACTGAACAATTACTAATTTGGTATTTTAAAGCTGGCGGGGATGTTTCCCCAAATCTCTTATTTTTCCAAAGAAACATTCTCAACTGTCGTAATATTCCTAAATAATTAATATACAGTACAAATGAAATTGATAATAAAACACTAATAGGTCTTTTCAAAGATATTGGAAAATTTAAATATTCCATTAAATCGAGCACTAATATAAAAAAAACTTGGCTCAACAAAAAGTTGTGGCGGCACAATGTGGTATTCGAAGATGGTAAATTTGACAAAAATTGAATAATATCAGAAGAATTTTTAATTATTTCGATCTAATTTCGGCTTTAGGGTTAAAATTTGAATGTACCAATGACTTTTCGAACTATGTCATTATCTGAACTATCTGAACTATGTCAAGTTTTGGGTTCATGAATGACAAAAAATGTAATTTGATATGAATTGGATAGAGATTTCATCAAATCTATTTGTACTTGTCTGTATCTGCTCTCGCGATATGGCAACATCAACAAAATAATACTACGTAACGCTGTGTGATTCATCTTGAAAATCCTAGGTTTTTCATAACAACCCAAGATGTTTTAAAGTCATAAGCAGAAAGCATCTAAGGGCACTATCATATAAGCACAAACACCAAAACGCGCGACATCCGTGGAGATGACGGGTTCACTAAAACTTAAAACTGCTCAACGCTATAAAAACAGCAACGCTAATTTATCAGCTGTTGAACGTGTAAGTTTAAATATCTGAGATGAGCTGTAGTTAAATTTGAATAATTTTTAGACGATATGATAGAAAAGTTTCATATTAGAAAACTGTTTTAGTTTAAAGCACCTCTGTCGAACCCCTGTAACAGCTCCATAGAACACCAAAAATTCGAACCATGGTTAAAAACTACTGTTCTAGACTATTGAAAAACTAACAAAACGCTATGGCGACGAAACAAACCCATAAAGTACGAATACAATAAATACTATAAAATGAGGCCGACCACTTGTATGAATGCAACCGCAAATACCCCATTGCCAGTAATATAACCCCATTGCTGGCGACTGGCGCATACTTCGAGACTTGCCATCGATGAGAGAACCACCAAGAAAGAACAAAATCCGCGTCTTTTCGAAATTATGTATACGAAATGAACAAAGAAGCAAAATTTATTGCATACCTGCTAATAGCTGAAAACCTGTCCGTGAACTAGCGTATGGAAACCATCGCATTACATGACTTTTCAAATTTATATTATAATTGGGCAAAATATTTTGGACAATTTGTGAGGATAATTCAAATATTTGCAGCTCTTCCTGACTAGCGGGATTTAACATGATATATCAGTTTATACCTGACAAAGTATGAATTGGAAGATTTATAAGATTACATACTTGCTCTTTAGACTATATAGGCTTCCATCTCACTCCGTGATGCACCAGACTATTAACAATGTCGTTTGTTGCAATGACTTTTTTACGCAGTGTTTTGGAAATCTTAAAAAAAATATATAGTTTCATTATCAAGTTTTGGATTTATAAATCACAAAGAATGCTGTGTGACAGAGGTAAAGCAAAGATAAGCTTATATTAAAATTACATAAAAAAATCAATTTAATGTCCTGATCAAAATCAGAAAATTCTGAAATTAATTAAAAAAAAGTCCTGATGTTGCGTGCTTTCAAATCTACCAATTTATTACGCTTTATTAGAAAACTAGAAGTGGAAATTTCATTTCTTTCTTAAATGGCAACATCAAATAAAATATTACTATACGTAACGCTGTGTCTTTTTTCAAATCCTAGTTAACCTTAACCTTTTCGAGCCTGTCGAACCCCTGCGCTATCCTCAGTATCCTGAAAGCTCTGGCCAAACCTCATTGTACCGAACGGTTGAAATTGGGAGCCCAATCCTAACTTTATAAAGGGGAAGCCTAATTTCGTGCGAGGTTATAGGAAATAAAAAGATTCAGCTCGAAAATCCTTGGAAAGCATCTAAGGGCACTATCATATAAGCCCAAACACCAAAACGCGCGACATCCGTGGAGATGACGGGTTCACTAAAACTTACAAACTTACAACTGCGCAACGCTATACAAACAGCAACGCTAATTAATTGGTTGTTGAGTTTAAATATCTGAAATGAACTGTAGTTGAATTTGCATAATTAGTAGACAATATGATAAAAAAGTCCTATAATATAAAACTGTTTTAATTTAAAAGACCCTCGTCGAACCCCTGGAACAGCTCCAATGAGCACCAAAAATTCGATTGAAACATGGTTAAAAAACTACTATTCTAGACTATTGAAAAACTGACAAAACGCTAAGGCGACGAAACAAACCCATAAAGTACGAATACAATACATACTATAAAATGAGTACCGACCAATTGTATTAATGCAGCCGCAAATGCCCCATTGGCATTGCCACTATTATAATCCCATTGCTGGCGACTGGTGCATACTTCAATACTTGTCAAGCGATGGTAGAACGCGTAAAAAAAAATAATAATTATGCGTCTTCTCGGGAATTATGTATACGAAATTAACAAAGCAGCAAAATTGGTTGCACACCAGCTAAAAACCGCACACCTGCCGGTGAACTAACGATTGCATTACATGACTTTACGAAATTATATAAATAAAATTAGGAGCAAATAATTTGGACATTTTGTGAGGATAATTCAAATATTTGCAGCTCTTCCTGACTAGCGGGATTTAACATTATATATCAGTTTATACCTGACAAAATATGAATTGAAAAATTTATAAGATTACATACTTGCCCTGTTCCCTTTGGACTATATAGGCTTCCATCTCACTCCGTGATGCACCAGACTATTAACAATGTCGTTCGATGCGATGACTTTTTCGAGCAGTGTTTTAGAAAACTGAAAATAAATATATAGTTTCATTATCAAGTTTTGGATTTATAAATCACAAAAAATGCTGTTTGACAGAAGTAAAGCATAAATAAGCTTTTATTAAAATTACATAAAAAAATCAATTTAATGTCATGATCAAAATAAAAAAATTCTATAATTTATTAAAAAAAAGTCCTAATGTTGCGTGCTTTCAAATCTACCATTTTGTTACGCTTCATTAGAAAATTAGAAGTGGTCTTTTCATTTCTTTCTGAACGGTTGAAATTGGGAGCCCAATCCTAACTTTACAAAGGGGAAGCCTAATTTCGTGCGAGGTTATAGGAAATAAAAAGATTCAGCTTGAAAATCCTTGGTTTGCTATAACAACCCAAGATGTTTCAAAGTTATAAGTAGAGAGCATCTAAGGGCACCATCATATAAGCACAAACACCAAAGCCCGCGACATCCGTGGAGATGACGGATTCACTAAAACTTAAAACTGCGCAACGCTATACAAACAGCAACGCTAATTTATTAGTTGTTAAGTTTAAATATCCGACATGAACTGTAGTTAAATTTGCAAAATTACTAGACAATGTTATAGAAAAGTCCTATAATATAAAGTGTTTTAATTAAGAAGACCCTCGTCGAACTCCCGGAACAGCTCCAATGAACACCAAAAATTCGATTGAACCATGGTTAAAAATTACTGTTCTAGACCAGCGTTTCCCAAACTTTTTTGGCCACGGAACACTTACGCTTATTATCTCGCGCCGCGGAACACCAAAATGGTGTAATGCAAGCGGTTCCCAAAGGATGCGCTACTACCGGTAGTGCACCGTGGCGAGTTGCCAAAAGCGCCGCAAAAACCACAGAATTATGTTCAATGTTACTAAAATTATTGAATATTTTACATCAGGCCTGACCAACCTTTTTGGTCTCGCGGGCCACTTTCACATGACGAAATTCGCTGCGGGCCGCTTCGTTTATACCAAACATTAATACCAGCCAATTCCTTATTTCGGTGTAGGTAATTTACATAATACAAAAAAGGCAAGTTCTTTAAAATGAAATCAATCAAGCTAATAATTGCTTTCTGGTTACATGGTAGGGTTGGCAAAATATTCGAAAATCAAGTCGAATATTAGAATAGCAGTTTACTATTCAAATATCTGGTACCACGGGGCGTGGACATGACACTCGCTGGTCACCAAATCAAAGAATCAATCATTACATAAGTTGTATAACACAACACCATTGCGTTTTTTTGACGACCACACGAGAACACATACATCGCGTCAAAATTGAGTGTTATATTTGGGTTGTAGTGTTTTTACCCATTTACTTTGAGTGGCTATGATACTATCTCAAGGTTTAAATGAGCATAATGTGCGCCAATGTTGCGTGAATATCAAGTTTAAGTGGGTCGTTTCGAAATATTCGAAACACCAATACAAGTATTGAATAAGTACTGCCCCTGAAACGCTAGAATAACATTAAAAATATCTAGGTCTAATAAAATTCGTAAAATTATTTACATGTAATCTGTAGATTTTCCTTGTATCTTCTTTTCCTAATTTCTTCATGGCCTTCACAAATCTGCCCCTGAAACGCTAGAATAACATTAAAAATATCTAGGTCAAATAAAATTCGTAAAATTATTTACATGTAATGTGTAGATTTTCCTTGTATCTTCTTTTCCTAATTTCTTCATGGCCGTCACAAATCTGCCCCTGAAACGCTAGAATAACATTAAAAAATATCTAGGTCTAATAAAATTCGTAAAATTATTTACATGTAATGTGTAGATTTTCCTTGTATCTTCTTTTCCTAATTTCTTCATGGCCGTCACAAATCTGCCCCTGAAACGCTAGAATCACATTAAAAATATCTAGGTTTAATAAAATCCGTAAAATTATTTACATGTAATGTGTAGATTTTCCTTGTATCTTCTTTTCCTAATTTCTTCATGGCCGTCACAAATCTGCCCCTGAAACGCTAGAATAACATTAAAAATATCTAGGTCTAATAAAAATCGTAAAATTATTTACATGTAATGTGTAGATTTTCCTTGTATCTTCTTTTCCTAATTTCTTCATGGCCGTCACAAATCTGCCCCTGAAACGCTAGAATAACATTAAAAATATCTAGGTCTAATAAAATTCGTAAAATTATTTACATGTAATGTGTAGATTTTCCTTGTATCTTCTTTTCCTAATTTCTTCATGGCCTTCACAAATCTGCCCCTGAAACGCTAGAATAACATTAAAAATATCTAGGTCTAATAAAATTCGTAAAATTATTAACATGTAATGTGTGGATTTTCCTTGTATCTTCTTTTCCTAATTTCTTCAATGCCGTCACAAATCTGCCCCTGAAACGCTAGAATAACATTAAAAATATCTAGGTCTAATAAAATTCGTAAAATTATTTACATGTATTGTGTAGATTTTCCTTGTATCTTCTTTTCCTAATTTCTTCATGGCCTTCACAAATCTGCCCCTGAAACGCTAGAATAACATTAAAAATATCTAGGTCTAATAAAATTCGTAAAATTATTTACATGTAATGTGTAGATTTTCCTTGTATCTTCTTTTCCTAATTTCTTCATGGCCGTCACAAATCTGCCCCTGAAACGCTAGAATAACATTAAAAATATCTAGGTCTAATAAAATTCGTAAAATTATTTACATGTAATGTGTAGATTTTCCTTGTATCTTCTTTTCCTAATTTCTTCATGGCCTTCACAAATCTGCCCCTGAAACGCTAGAATAACATTAAAAATATCTAGGTCTAATAAAATTCGTAAAATTATTTACATGTAATGTGTAGATTTTCCTTGTATCTTCTTTTCCTAATTTCTTCATGGCCGTCACAAATCTGCCCCTGAAACGCTAGAATAACATTAAAAATATCTAGGTCTAATAAAATTCGTAAAAGTATTTACATGTAATGTGTAGATTTTCCTTGTATCTTCTTTTCCTAATTTCTTCATGGCCGTCACAAATCTGCCCCTGAAACGCTGGAATAACATTAAAAATATCTAGGTCTAATAAAATTCGTAAAATTATTTACATGTAATGTGTAGATTTTCCTTGTATCTTCTTTTCCTAATTTCTTCATGGCCGTCACAAATCTGCCCCTGAAGCGCTAGAATAACATTAAAAATATCTAGGTCTAATAAAATTCGTAAAATTATTTACATGTAATGTGTAGATTTTCCTTGTATCTTTTTTTCCTAATTTCTTCATGGCCTTCACAAATCTGCCCCTGAAACACTAGAATAACATTAAAAATATCTAGGTCTAATAAAATTCGTAAAATTATTTACATGTAATGTGTAGATTTTCCTTGTATCTTCTTTTCCTAATTTCTTCATGGCCGTCACAAATCTGCCCCTGAAACGCTAGAATAACATTAAAAATATCTAGGTCTAATAAAATTCGTAAAATTATTTACATGTAATGTGTAGATTTTTCTTGTATCCGTATATTCTTCATTTCTTCATTGCCTTCATAATTCTGCCCCTGAAAAGCTAGAATAACATTTAAAATATCTAAGCCTAATAATATTCCTATTATTCCTAATGGCGGGAATGGGTCTAAATCTATCTATAACAAATAAAATATTAAAAACAAAAAAGCCATGGCAGCCCTGTTAATATTTTTCTTCTTTTGTTGGTGTCACGATATCTTGTTTTCTGTGGAAAATATCTTAAAAAAAAAATAGAAGAGAAAATAATGAATATGACAAATATGATAAGCAAATATGGATACAGCATATTACCAAAAAAAGTTTTAATAATAAATATTCAGTAGCAGTAATAAACATAATGCTTCGTGTATTATTGTATCAGTGTTAATATAATCAGGAAAATAATAATTCGAACTAAAATCAAAATAAACACTAGTTGCAAAGAGTAGGCCTGCCTAATGAAACAAGTGTAATATATTTACCTGTATCCATTCTTCTTAATTTCTTCATTGTCTTCATAGTTCTGTGCCTGTGAAGCTACATTAACATTAAATATCTAAGCCTAAAAAAATTCGAAAAATATTTACATTTATGGTGTAGATATTTCTTCTGTCTTTTCTCGAATTCTTCATTGCCTTCAGAATTCTCTGCCTGAGAAGCAAGAAAATTAAAAATTTCTAATCCTAATAAAATTCGTAAAAATAAATACATGTAATGTGTAGATTTTCCTTGTATCCGTCCTCTCTTGATTTCTTTGTCTTCAAAATTCTGTGCCTGAGAAGCAAGAATACTAAAAATATCTAATCCCAATAAAATTGTAAAAATATTTACATGTAATGTGTAGATTTTTCTCCTATCCGTCTTTTCCAAATTTATATGGCGAGGAAACAAAGCCATGAAGTATTATTTCATTCAATTATTTCATCAAATAATTTTCAATAAGTTAAATTATCCACAGGGATTGTATACATTAACCATTCATTAAAAGAACATAGCATATTAATACTCGCAATAAACTATAAAGAAATAGGGAATATATTTCTAGATTTGAAAACTTATACATAAAGGCATGGGCTCTAAGAACACTATTTTTGAAAATATGATTTCAAAACAATTGCACTACAAATGAGAGTTTTAGGATGTACCTGCATAAAAGTGAATAGAATTCGCATTTTTATTTTTTCAAAAGCTCAAAATAGTATAATTTTATCACAATTACGGCCAACAAGGCTCATTAACGCAACGCGCGTATTTTGTTTTTATTTTTTGGCGCTTTAAATTTCATTATTGTGATACGAAATGTATTTAAGCAAAGCATTTCAGTAATCTGTCGGCTAAATTTAAAATAACCGACGCCAAATCTTTGTCTTCCCAAACAGAGTTTAACGCACAAACACATTCTGTCTCATAATCATTATTTCAGCTCGGCCTCATGTTAGGACTCAGTTTTCTTTTGTATATATATTTCAGTGCATGCACACAAGTTTGACCAGTGCTCCGCATTTCCAGCAGAGACATTATCTAGCATATTGGGTAAAATGAAACCTAACGGTTCAAATGAATTTGCTAAGAGAGACAAAATCCGAAAAACTTTTGCTTTCAATTAATATATTTTCGGTCAAACATGTGCACCAGTAAATAGGGATATTTTTCATGAATCTGTTGTTGTGCATCGCTTTCAAACATCTAATCAAGCGTTTTTGTTATGGCGGAGATATAGTGTGGGGAATCCTGTATAAATAAAACATGGTATTAGGAACAAACATTTTGCAGTTCATTTCCCTCTCTTCACCAAATAGTTTAAGATTTTTGCAAAATACAGCATTGCTCTGCAAAAGTACTCGCAAGCTTTAATGAAGATCAAACTGATCAGTATCGTTACGACTAAATCGGAAAATTCTAAAAATTCAATGATAGTCCTCGTGTTGCGTTCTTTTAAATCTACCAATTTATTACGCCTCATCAGAGAATTAGAAGTGACCATTTCATTTATTTCTCAAATTTGTGGAAACGTTCAGCGCTTTTTTGTTGATACGTTTGCTTTCATTTCCCCAATATTTGGCTCAACATTCTTACTTTCCATCTTCACTCTTTTACTTGAGTAAAAACAATAAACATCATTTAGCATTTATCAATGTATTTTTGTACGGCTAAGACATTCATGCGACAATGACTTAGAATCAAAATATTATTTATCAAATTTCTTTGTATTTAAATAAAAGATAAAATTCACCAAACTCAAATCTGGGTCGGGCATTTAAGTTAACGACAGATTTAAATCCAATTCAATTTAAATTCATCATTCCTATCCTGAACCCTAAACCAAACTGAACAATTACTAATTTGGTATTTTAAAGCTGGCGGGGATGTTTCCCAAAATCTCTAATTTTTCCAAAGAAACATTCTCAACTGTCGTAATATTCCTAAATAATTAATATACAGTACAAATGAAATTGATAATAAAACACTAATAGGTCTTTTCAAAAATATTGAAAAATTTAAATATTCCATTAAATCGAGCACTAATATAAAAAAAACTGGGCTCAACAAAAAGTTGTGGCGGCACAATGTGGTATTCGAAGATGGTAAATTTGACAAAAATTGAATAATATCAGAAGAATTTTTAATTATTTCGATCTAATTTCGGCTTTAGGGTTAAAATTTGAATGTACCAATGACTTTTCGAACTATGTCATTATCTGAACTATGTCAAGTTTTGGGTTCATGAATGACAAAAAATGTAATTTGATATGAATTGGATAGAGATTTCATCAAATCTATTTGTACTTGTCTGTATCTGCTCTCGCGATATGGCAACATCAACAAAATAATACTACGTAACGCTGTGTGATTCATCTTGAAAATCCTAGGTTTTTCATAACAACCCAAGATGTTTTAAAGTCATAAGCAGAAAGCATCTAAGGGCACTATCATATAAGCACAAACACCAAAACGCGCGACATCCGTGGAGATGACGGGTTCACTAAAACTTAAAACTGCTCAACGCTATAAAAACAGCAACGCTAATTTATCAGCTGTTGAACGTGTAAGTTTAAATATCTGAGATGAGCTGTAGTTAAATTTGAATAATTTGTAGACGATATGATAGAAAAGTTTCATATTAGAAAACTGTTTTAGTTTAAAGCACCTCTGTCGAACCCCTGTAACAGCTCCATAGAACACCAAAAATTCGAACCATGGTTAAAAACTACTGTTCTAGACTATTGAAAAACTAACAAAACGCTATGGCGACGAAACAAACCCATAAGGTACGAATACAATAAATACTATAAAATGAGGCCGACCACTTGTATGAATGCAACCGCAAATACCCCATTGCCAGTAATATAACCCCATTGCTGGCGACTGGCGCATACTTCGAGACTTGCCATCGATGAGAGAACCACCAAGAAAGAACATAATCCGCGTCTTTTCGAAATTATGTATACGAAATGAACAAAGAAGCAAAATTTATTGCATACCTGCTAATAGCTGAACACCTGTCCGTGAACTAGCGTGTGGAAACCATTGCATTACATGACTTTTCAAATTTATATTATAATTGGGCAAAATATTTTGGACAATTTGTGAGGATAATTCAAATATTTGCAGCTCTTCCTGACTAGCGGGATTTAACATGATATATCAGTTTATACCTGACAAAATATGAATTGGAAGATTTATAAGATTACATACTTGCTCTTTAGACTATATAGACTTCCATCTCACTCCGTGATGCATCAGACTATTAACAATGTCGTTTGTTGCAATGACTTTTTTACGCAGTGTTTTGGAAATCTTAAAATAAATATATAGTTTCATTATCAAGTTTTGGATTTATAAATCACAAAGAATGCTGTGTGACAGAGGTAAAGCAAAGATAAGCTTATATTAAAATTACATAAAAAAATCAATTTAATGTCCTGATCAAAATCAGAAAATTCTGAAATTTATTAAAAAAAAGTCCTGATGTTGCGTGCTTTCAAATCTACCAATTTATTACGCTTTATTAGAAAACTAGAAGTGGAAATTTCATTTCTTTCTTAAATGGCAACATCAAATAAAATATTACTATACGTAACGCTGTGTCTTTTTTCAAATCCTAGTTAACCTTAACCTTTTCGAGCCTGTCGAACCCCTGCGCTATCCTCAGTATCCTGAAAGCTCTGGCCAAACCTCATTGTACCGAACGGTTGAAATTGGGAGCCCAAACTTTATAAAGGGGAAGCCTAATTTCGTGCGAGGTTATAGGAAATAAAAAGTTTCAGCTCGAAAATCCTTGGAAAGCATCTAAGGGCACTATCATATAAGCCCAAACACCAAAACGCGCGACATCCGTGGAGATGACGGGTTCACTAAAACTTACAAACTTACAACTGCGCAACGCTATACAAACAGCAACGCTAATTAATTGGTTGTTGAGTTTAAATATCTGAAATGAACTGTAGTTGAATTTGCATAATTAGTAGACAATGTGATAAAAAAGTCCTATAATATAAAACTGTTTTAATTTAAAAGACCCTCGTCGAACCCCTGGAACAGCTCCAATGAGCACCAAAAATTCGATTGAAACATGGTTAAAAAACTACTATTCTAGACTATTGAAAAACTGACAAAACGCTAAGGCGACGAAACAAACCCATAAAGTACGAATACAATACATACTATAAAATGAGTACCGACCAATTGTATTAATGCAGCCGCAAATGCCCCATTGGCATTGCCACTATTATAATCCCACTGCTGGCGACTGGTGCATACTTCAATACTTGTCAAACGATGGTAGAACGCGTAAAAAAAATAAAATAATTATGCGTGTTCTCGGGAATTATGTATACGAAATTAACAAAGCAGCAAAATTGGTTGCACACCAGCTAAAAACCGCACACCTGCCGGTGAACTAACGATTGCATTACATGACTTTACGAAATTATATAAATAAAATTAGGAGCAAATAATTTGGACATTTTGTGAGGATAATTCAAATATTTGCAGCTCTTCCTGACTAGCGGGATTTAACATGATATATCAGTTTATACCTGACAAAATATGAATTGAAAAATTTATAAGATTACATACTTGCCCTGTTCCCTTTGGACTATATAGGCTTCCATCTCACTCCGTGATGCACCAGACTATTAACAATGTCGTTCGATGCGATGACTTTTTCGAGCAGTGTTTTAGAAAACTGAAAATAAATATAGAGTTTCATTATCAAGTTTTGGATTTATAAATCACAAAAAATGCTGTTTGACAGAAGTAAAGCATAAATAAGCTTTTATTAAAATTACATAAAAAAATCAATTTAATGTCATGATCAAAATAAAAAAATTCTATAATTTATTAAAAAAAAGTCCTGATGTTGCGTGCTTTCAAATCTACCATTTTGTTACGCTTCATTAGAAAATTAGAAGTGGTCTTTTCATTTCTTTCTGAACGGTTGAAATTGGGAGCCCAATCCTAACTTTATAAAGGGGACGCCTAATTTCGTGCGAGGTTATAGGAAATAAAAAGATTCAGCTTGAAAATCCTTGGTTTGCTATAACAACCCAAGATGTTTCAAAGTTATAAGTAGAGAGCATCTAAGGGCACCATCATATAAGCACAAACACCAAAGCGCGCGACATCCGTGGAGATGACGGATTCACTAAAACTTAAAACTGCGCAACGCTATACAAACAGCAACGCTAATTTATTAGTTGTTAAGTTTAAATATCCGACATGAACTGTAGTTAAATTTGCAAAATTACTAGACAATGTTATAGAAAAGTCCTATAATATAAAGTGTTTTAATTAAGAGGACCCTCGTCGAACTCCCGGAACAGCTCCAATGAACACCAAAAATTCGATTGAACCATGGTTAAAAATTACTGTTCTAGACCAGCGTTTCCCAAACTTTTTTGGCCACGGAACACTTACGCTTATTATCTCGCGCCGCGGAACACCAAAATGGTGTAATGCAAGCGGTTCCCAAAGGATGCGCTACTACCGGTAGTGCACCGTGGCGAGTTGCCAAAAGCGCCGCAAAAACCAACAGAATTATGTTCAATGTTACTAAAATTATTGAATATTTTACATCAGGCCTGACCAACCTTTTTGGTCTCGCGGGCCACTTTCACATGACGAAATTCGCTGCGGGCCGCTTCGTTTATACCAAACATTAATACCAGCCAATTCCTTATTTCGGTGTAGGTAATTTACATAATACAAAAAAGGCAAGTTCTTTAAAATGAAATCAATCAAGCTAATAATTGCTTTCTGGTTACATGGTAGGGTTGGCAAAATATTCGAAAATCAAGTTGAATATTAGAATAGCAGTTTACTATTCGAATATCTGGTACCACGGGGCGTGGACATGACACTCGCTGGTCACCAAATCAAAGAATCAATCATTACATAAGTTGTATAACACAACACCATTGCGTTTTTTTGACGACCACACGAGAACACATACATCGCGTCAAAATTGAGTGTTAAATTTGGGTTGTAGTGTTTTTACCCATTTACTTTGAGTGGCTATGATACTATCTCAAGGTTTAAATGAGCATAATGTGCGCCAATGTCGCGTGAATATCAAGTTTAAGTGGGTCGTTTCGAAATATTCGAAACACCAATACAAGTATTGAATAAGTACTGCCCCTGAAACGCTAGAATAACATTAAAAATATCTAGGTCTAATAAAATTCGTAAAATTATTTACATGTAATGTGTAGATTTTCCTTGTATCTTCTTTTCCTAATTTCTTCATGGCCTTCACAAATCTGCCCCTGAAACGCTAGAATAACATTAAAAATATCTAGGTCAAATAAAATTCGTAAAATTATTTACATGTAATGTGTAGATTTTCCTTGTATCTTCTTTTCCTAATTTCTTCATGGCCGTCACAAATCTGCCCCTGAAACGCTAGAATAACATTAAAAAATATCTAGGTCTAATAAAATTCGTAAAATTATTTACATGTAATGTGTAGATTTTCCTTGTATCTTCTTTTCCTAATTTCTTCATGGCCGTCACAAATCTGCCCCTGAAACGCTAGAATCACATTAAAAATATCTAGGTTTAATAAAATCCGTAAAATTATTTACATGTAATGTGTAGATTTCCCTTGTATCTTCTTTTCCTAATTTCTTCATGGCCTTAACAAATCTGCCCCTGAAACGCTAGAATAACATTAAAAATATCTAGGTTTAATAAAATCCGTAAAATTATTTACATGTAATGTGTAGATTTTCCTTGTATCTTCTTTTCCTAATTTCTTCATGGCCTTAACAAATCTGCCCCTGAAACGCTAGAATAACATTAAAAATATCTAGGTCTAATAAAAATCGTAAAATTATTTACATGTAATGTGTAGATTTTCCTTGTATCTTCTTTTCCTAATTTCTTCATGGCCGTCACAAATCTGCCCCTGAAACGCTAGAATAACATTAAAAATATCTAGGTCTAATAAAATTCGTAAAATTATTTACATGTAATGTGTAGATTTTCCTTGTATCTTCTTTTCCTAATTTCTTCATGGCCGTCACAAATCTGCCCCTGAAACGCTAGAATAACATTAAAAAATATCTAGGTCTAATAAAATTCGTAAAATTATTTACATGTAATGTGTAGATTTTCCTTGTATCTTCTTTTCCTAATTTCTTCATGGCCGTCACAAATCTGCCCCTGAAACGCTAGAATAACATTAAAAAATATCTAGGTCTAATAAAATTCGTAAAATTATTTACATGTAATGTGTAGATTTTCCTTGTATCTTCTTTTCCTAATTTCTTCATGGCCTTCACAAATCTGCCCCTGAAACGCTAGAATAACATTAAAAATATCTAGGTCTAATAAAATTCGTAAAATTATTTACATGTAATGTGTAGATTATCCTTTCCTTGTATCTTCTTTTCCTAATTTCTTCATGGCCGTCACAAATCTGCCCCTGAAACGCTGGAATAACATTAAAAATATCTAGGTCTAATAAAATTCGTAAAATTATTTACATGTAATGTGTAGATTTTCCTTGTATCTTCTTTTCCTAATTTCTTCATGGTCGTCACAAATCTGCCCCTGAAACGCTAGAATAACATTAAAAATATCTAGGTCTAATAAAAATCGTAAAATTATTTACATGTAATGTGTAGATTTTCCTTGTATCTTCTTTTCCTAATTTCTTCATGGCCGTCACAAATCTGCCCCTGAAACGCTAGAATAACATTAAAAATATCTAGGTCTAATAAAATTCGTAAAATTATTTACATGTAATGTGTAGATTTTCCTTGTATCTTCTTTTCCTAATTTCTTCATGGCCGTCACAAATCTGCCCCTGAAACGCTGGAATAACATTAAAAATATCTAGGTCTAATAAAATTCGTAAAATTATTTATATGTAATGTGTAGATTTTCCTTGTATCTTCTTTTCCTAATTTCTTCATGGCCGTCACAAATCTGCCCCTGAAACGCTGGAATAACATTAAAAATATCTAGGTCTAATAAAATTCGTAAAATTATTTACATGTAATGTGTAGATTTTCCTTGTATCTTCTTTTCCTAATTTCTTCATGGCCTTCACAAATCTGCCCCTGAAACGCTAGAATAACATTAAAAAATATCTAGGTCTAATAAAATTCGTAAAATTATTTACATGTAATGTGTAGATTTTCCTTGTATCTTCTTTTCCTAATTTCTTCATGGCCGTCACAAATCTGCCCCTGAAACGCTAGAATAACATTAAAAAATATATAGGTCTAATAAAATTCGTAAAATTATTTACATGTAATGTGTAGATTTTCCTTGTATCTTCTTTTCCTAATTTCTTCATGGCCTTCACAAATCTGCCCCTGAAACGCTAGAATAACATTAAAAATATCTAGGTCTAATAAAATTCGTAAAATTATTTACATGTAATGTGTAGATTTTCCTTTCCTTGTATCTTCTTTTCCTAATTTCTTCATGGCCGTCACAAATCTGCCCCTGAAACGCTGGAATAACATTAAAAATATCTAGGTCTAATAAAATTTGTAAAATTATTTACATGTAATGTGTAGATTTTCCTTGTATCTTCTTTTCCTAATTTCTTCATGGTCGTCACAAATCTGCCCCTGAAACGCTAGAATAACATTAAAAATATCTAGGTCTAATAAAAATTGTAAAATTATTTACATGTAATGTGTAGATTTTCCTTGTATCTTCTTTTCCTAATTTCTTCATGGCCGTCACAAATCTGCCCCTGAAACGCTAGAATAACATTAAAAATATCTAGGTCTAATAAAATTCGTAAAATTATTTACATGTAATGTGTAGATTTTCCTTGTATCTTCTTTTCCTAATTTCTTCATGGCCGTCACAAATCTGCCCCTGAAACGCTGGAATAACATTAAAAATATCTAGGTCTAATAAAATTCGTAAAATTATTTATATGTAATGTGTAGATTTTCCTTGTATCTTCTTTTCCTAATTTCTTCATGGCCGTCACAAATCTGCCCCTGAAACGCTAGAATAACATTAAAAATATCTAGGTCTAATAAAATTCGTAAAATTATTTACATGTAATGTGTAGATTTTCCTTGTATCTTCTTTTCCTAATTTCTTCATGGCCTTCACAAATCTGCCCCTGAAACACTAGAATAACATTAAAAATATCTAGGTCTAATAAAATTCGTAAAATTATTTACATGTAATGTGTAGATTTTCCTTGTATCTTCTTTTCCTAATTTCTTCATGGCCGTCACAAATCTGCATCTGAAACGCTAGAATAACATTAAAAATATCTAGGTCTAATAAAATTAGTAAAATTATTTACATGTAATGTGTAGATTTTCCTTGTATCTTCTTTTCCTAATTTCTTCATGGCCGTCACAAATCTGCCCCTGAAACGCTAGAATAACATTAAAAATATCTAGGTCTAATAAAATTCGTAAAATTATTTACATGTAATGTGTAGATTTTTCTTGTATCCGTATATTCTTCATTTCTTCATTGCCTTCATAATTCTGCCCCTGAAAAGCTAGAATAACATTTAAAATATCTAAGCCTAATAATATTCCTATTATTCCTAATGGCGGGAATGGGTCTAAATCTATCTATAACAAATAAAATATTAAAAACAAAAAAGCCATGGCAGCCCTGTTAATATTTTTCTTCTTTTGTTGGTGTCACGATATCTTGTTTTCTGTGGAAAATATCTTAAAAAAAAAATAGAAGAGAAAATAATGAATATGACAAATATGATAAGCAAATATGGATACAGCATATTACTAAAAAAAGTTTTATTAATAAATATTCAGTAGCAGTAATAAACATAATACTTCGTGTATTATTGTATCAGTGTTAATATAATCAGGAAAATAATAATTCGAACTAAAATCAAAATAAACACTAGTTGCAAAGAGTAGGCCTGCCTAATGAAACAAGTGTAATATATTTACCTGTATCCATTTTTCTTAATTTCTTCATTGTCTTCATAATTCTGTGCCTGTGAAGCTACATTAACATTAAATATCTAAGCCTAAAAAAATTCGAAAAATATTTACATTTATGGTGTAGATATTTCTTCTGTCTTTTCTCGAATTCTTCATTGCCTTCAGAATTCTCTGCCTGAGAAGCAAGAAAATTAAAAATATCTAATCCTAATAAAATTCGTAAAAATAAATACATGTAATGTGTAGATTTTCCTTGTATCCGTCCTCTCTTGATTTCTTTGTCTTCAAAATTCTGTGCCTGAGAAGCAAGAATATTAAAAATATCTAATCCCAATAAAATTGTAAAAATATTTACATGTAATGTGTAGATTTTTCTCCTATCCGTCTTTTCCAAATTTATATGGCGAGGAAACAAAGCCATGAAGTATTATTTCATTCAATTATTTCATCAAATAATTTTCAATAAGTTAAATTATCCACAGGGATTGTATACATTAACCATTCATTAAAAGAACATAGCATATTAATACTCGCAATAAACTATAAAGAAATAGGGAATATATTTCTAGATTTGAAAACTTATACATAAAGGCATGGGCTCTAAGAACATTATTTTTGAAAATATGATTTCAAAACAATCGCACTACAAATGAGAGTTTTAGGATGTACCTGCATAAAAGTGAATAGAATTCGCATTTTTATTTTTTCAAAAGCTCAAAATAGTATAATTTTATCACAATTACGGCCAACAAGGCTCATTAACGCAACGCGCGTATTTTGTTTTTATTTTTTGGCGCTTTAAATTTCATTATTGTGATACGAAATGTATTTAAGCAAAGCATTTCAGTAATCTGTCGGCTAAATTTAAAATAACCGACGCCAAATCTTTGTCTTCCCAAACAGAGTTTAACGCACAAACACATTCTGTCTCATAATCATTATTTCAGTGCATGCACACAAGTTTGACCAGTGCTCCGCATTTCCAGCAGAGACATTATCTAGCATATTGGGTAAAATGAAACCTAACGGTTCACCGAAAAACTTTTGCTTTCAATTAATATATTTTCGGTCAAACATGTGCACCAGTAAATAGGGATATTTTTCATGAATCTGTTGTTGTGCATCGCTTTCAAACATCTGATCAAGCGTTTTTGTTATGGCGGAGATATAGTGTGGGGAATCCTGTATAAATAAAACATGGTATTAGGAACAAACATTTTGCAGTTCATTTCCCTCTCTTCACCAAATAGTTTAAGATTTTTGCAAAATACAGCATTGCTCTGCAAAAGTACTCGCAAGCTTCAATGAAGATCAAACTGATCAGTATCGTTACGACTAAATCGGAAAATTCTAAAATTTCAATGATAGTCCTCGTGTTGCGTTCTTTTAAATCTACCAATTTATTACGCCTCATCAGAGAATTAGAAGTGACCATTCCATTTCTTTCTCAAATTTGTGGAAACGTTCAGCGCTTTTTTGTTGATACGTTTGCTTTCATTTCCCCAATATTTGGCTCAACATTCACACTTTCCATCTTCACTCTTTTACTTGAGTAAAAACAATAAACATCAGTTAGCATTTATCAATGTATTTTTGTACGGCTAAGACATTCATGCGAGAATGACTTAGAATCAAAATATTATTTATCAAATTTCTTTGTATTCAAATAAAAGATAAAATTCACCAAACTCAAATCTGGGTCGGGCATTTAAGTTAACGACAGATTTAAATCCAATTCAATTTAAATTCATCATTCCTATCCTGAACCCTAAACCAAACTGAACAATTACTAATTTGGTATTTTAAAGCTGGCGGGGATGTTTCCCCAAATCTCTTATTTTTCCAAAGAAACATTCTCAACTGTCGTAATATTCCTAAATAATTAATATACAGTACAAATGAAATTGATAATAAAACACTAATAGGTCTTTTCAAAAATATTGAAAAATTTAAATATTCCATTAAATCGAGCACTAATATAAAAAAAAACTTGGCTCAACAAAAAGTTGTGGCGGCACAATGTGGTATTCGAAGATGGTAAATTTGACAAAAATTGAATAATATCAGAAGAATTTTTAATTATTTCGATCTAATTTCGGCTTTAGGGTTAAAATTTGAATGTACCAATGACTTTTCGAACTATGTCATTATCTGAACTATCTGAACTATGTCAAGTTTTGGGTTCATGAATGACAAAAAATGTAATTTGATATGAATTGGATAGAGATTTCATCGAATCTATTTGTACTTGTCTGTATCTGCTCTCGCGATATGGCAACATCTACAAAATAATACTACGTAACGCTGTGTGATTCATCTTGAAAATCCTAGGTTTTTCATAACAACCCAAGATGTTTTAAAGTCATAAGCAGAAAGCATCTAAGGGCACTATCATATAAGCACAAACACCAAAACGCGCGACATCCGTGGAGATGACGGGTTCACTAAAACTTAAAACTGCTCAACGCTATGAAAACAGCAACGCTAATTTATCAGCTGTTGAACGTGTAAGTTTAAATATCTGAGATGAGCTGTAGTTAAATTTGAATAATTTGTAGACGATATGATAGAAAAGTTTCATATTAGAAAACTGTTTTAGTTTAAAGCACTTCTGTCGAACCCCTGTAACAGCTCCATAGAACACCAAAAATTCGAACCATGGTTAAAAACTACTGTTCTAGACTATTGAAAAACTAACAAAACGCTATGGCGACGAAACAAACCCATCAAGTACGAATACAATAAATACTATAAAATGAGGCCGACCACTTGTATGAATGCAACCGCAAATACCCCATTGCCAGTAATATAACCCCATTACTGGCGACTGGCGCATACTTCGAGACTTGCCATCGATGAGAGAACCACCAAGAAAGAACATAATCCGCGTCTTTTCGAAATTATGTATACGAAATGAACAAAGAAGCAAAATATTTTGGACAATTTGTGAGGATAATTCAAATATTTGCAGCTCTTCCTGACTAGCGGGATTTAACATGATATATCAGTTTATACCTGACAAAATATGAATTGGAAGATTTATAAGATTACATACTTGCTCTTTAGACTATATAGGCTTCCATCTCACTCCGTGATGCACCAGACTATTAACAATGTCGTTTGTTGCAATGACTTTTTCACGCAGTGTCTTGGAAATCTTAAAATAAATATATAGTTTCATTATCAAGTTTTGGATTTATAAATCACAAAGAATGCTGTGTGACAGAGGTAAAGCAAAGATAAGCTTATATTAAAATTACATAAAAAAATCAATTTAATGTCCTGATCAAAATCAGAAAATTCTGAAATTTATTAAAAAAAAGTCCTGATGTTGCGTGCTTTCAAATCTACCAATTTATTACGCTTTATTAGAAAACTAGAAGTGGAAATTTCATTTCTTTCTTAAATGGCAACATCAAATAAAATATTACTATACGTAACGCTGTGTCTTTTTTCAAATCCTAGTTAACCTTAACCTTTTCGAGCCTGTCGAACCCCTGCGCTATCCTCAGTATCCTGAAAGCTCTGGCCAAACCTCATTGTACCGAACGGTTGAAATTGGGAGCCCAATTCTAACTTTATAAAGGGGAAGCCTAATTTCGTGCGAGGTTATAGGAAATAAAAAGATTCAGCTCGAAAATCCTTGGAAAGCATCTAAGGGCACTATCATATAAGCCCAAACACCAAAACGCGCGACATCCGTGGAGATGACGGGTTCACTAAAACTTACAAACTTACAACTGCGCAACGCTATACAAACAGCAACGCTAATTAATTGGTTGTTGAGTTTGAATATCTGAAATGAACTGTAGTTGAATTTGCATAATTAGTAGACAATGTGATAAAAAAGTCCTATAATATAAAACTGTTTTAATTTAAAAGACCCTCGTCGAACCCCTGGAACAGCTCCAATGAGCACCAAAAATTCGATTGAAACATGGTTAAAAAACTACTATTCTAGACTATTGAAAAACTGACAAAACGCTAAGGCGACGAAACAAACCCATAAAGTACGAATACAATACATACTATAAAATGAGTACCGACCAATTGTATTAATGCAGCCGCAAATGCCCCATTGGCATTGCCACTATTATAATCCCATTGCTGGCGACTGGTGCATACTTCAATACTTGTCAAACGATGGTAGAACGCGTAAAAAAAAAAATAATTATGCGTCTTCTCGGGAATTATGTATACGAAATTAACAAAGCAGCAAAATTGGTTGCACACCAGCTAAAAACCGCACACCTGCCGGTGAACTAACGATTGCATTACATGACTTTACGAAATTATATAAATAAAATTAGGAGCAAATAATTTGGACATTTTGTGAGGATAACTCAAATATTTGCAGCTCTTCCTGACTAGCGGGATTTAACATGATATATCAGTTTATACCTGACAAAATATGAATTGAAAAATTTATAAGATTACATACTTGCCCTGTTCCCTTTGGACTATATAGGCTTCCATCTCACTCCGTGATGCACCAGACTATTAACAATGTCGTTCGATGCGATGACTTTTTCGAGCAGTGTTTTAGAAAACTGAAAATAAATATAGAGTTTCATTATCAAGTTTTGGATTTATAAATCACAAAAAATGCTGTTTGACAGAAGTAAAGCATAAATAAGCTTTTATTAAAATTACATAAAAAAAATCAATTTAATGTCATGATCAAAATAAAAAAATTCTATAATTTATTAAAAAAAAGTCCTGATGTTGCGTGCTTTCAAATCTACCATTTTGTTACGCTTCATTAGAAAATTAGAAGTGGTCTTTTCATTTCTTTCTGAACGGTTGAAATTGGGAGCCCAATCCTAACTTTATAAAGGGGAAGCCTAATTTCGTGCGAGGTTATAGGAAATAAAAAGATTCAGCTTGAAAATCCTTGGTTTGCTATAACAACCCAAGATGTTTCAAAGTTATAAGTAGAGAGCATCTAAGGGCACCATCATATAAGCACAAACACCAAAGCGCGCGACATCCGTGGAGATGACGGATTCACTAAAACTTAAAACTGCGCAACGCTATACAAACAGCAACGCTAATTTATTAGTTGTTAAGTTTAAATATCCGACATGAACTGTAGTTAAATTTGCAAAATTACTAGACAATGTTGTAGAAAAGTCCTATAATATAAAGTGTTTTAATTAAGAGGACCCTCGTCGAACTCCCGGAACAGCTCCAATGAACACCAAAAATTCGATTGAACCATGGTTAAAAATTACTGTTCTAGACCAGCGTTTCCCAAACTTTTTTGGCCACGGAACACTTACGCTTATTATCTCGCGCCGCGGAACACCAAAATGGTGTAATGCAAGCGGTTCCCAAAGGATGCGCTACTACCGGTAGTGCACCGTGGCGAGTTGCCAAAAGCGCCGCAAAAACCAACAGAATTATGTTCAATGTTACTAAAATTATTGAATATTTTACATCAGGCCTGACCAACCTTTTTGGTCTCGCGGGCCACTTTCACATGACGAAACTCGCTGCGGGCCGCTTCGTTTATACCAAACATTAATACCAGCCAATTCCTTATTTCGGTGTAGGTAATTTACATAATACAAAAAAGGCAAGTTCTTTAAAATGAAATCAATCAAGCTAATGATTGCTTTCTGGTTACATGGTAGGGTTGGCAAAATATTCGAAAATCAAGTCGAATATTAGAATAGCAGTTTACTATTCGAATATCTGGTACCACGGGGCGTGGACATGACACTCGCTGGTCACCAAATCAAAGAATTAATCATTACATAAGTTGTATAACACAACACCATTGCGTTTTTTTGACGACCACACGAGAACACATACATCGCGTCAAAATTGAGTGTTATATTTGGGTTGTAGTGTTTTTACCCATTTACTTTGAGTGGCTATGATACTATCTCAAGGTTTAAATGAGCATAATGTGCGCCAATGTCGCGTGAATATCAAGTTTAAGTGGGTCGTTTCGAAATATTCGAAACACCAATACAAGTATTGAATAAGTACTAATATTTAACAATGCCGTCAGGTCAATTTCATCAGAATTATTGACGGATACGCAGTTACGACATTTCTGAAATCTTATTTAACACAAACATAAACAAAAATAAATATAAAATTAAAAATAAAAAGACAACGAGTCCCCGGATCAAAGATCAAACAGTGATATTGTTGACTTTTTTTGACACGTTGACGATCGAAGTCGACACGAAAGAAGGCAATCAGAATGAAATTAATTTGCAAATTTAGTCTCCAAATTCATTCCTATAATTGCGCTCAGCGTTTGTCCCCAATGATCGCACAATATCCGAAAATACTTTCTAGAAATGAAAAAAAAACTGACGTCGATGTCCAACAGGGTGCAAGACTTGACACATACGTAATAATAAGAACCGGCAATTGAATGTTGGTAGATGGCAGGAATATTCACACCAAAATCACCAAACATACATAAGCCTATATATTGATATATAACATAGTAAAAATTTAAATAGTCTTCTTACAAACTTCGAAAAACTAGGTCGACGAGTGACGAAAATGCCACTACCCTCAAAAAGTTAGTCAAATTTAGGCCGACGGTGACGCGATATTGGACGGTCGCCAGTTGGGCGACAACTTCACGATCCCGATATAGCATGTCGCTCAATTTAGTCGTAATTTTGATCCCTATTCCACAGAACACTCGGAAGATGCTCACGGAACACTAGTGTTCCGCGGAACACAGTTTGGAAAACGTTGTTCTAGACTATTGAAAAACTGACAAAAGGCTATCGCGACGAAACAAACCCATAAAGTACGAATACAATAGATACTATAAAATGAGGACCGACCAATTGTATTAATGCAGCCGCAAAAGCCCCATTGCCACTATTATAATCCCATTGCTGGCGACTGGCGCATACTTCAATACTTGTCAAGCGATGGGGGAACGTCACAAAAAAAAACATAACCCGCTTTTTTTGGGAATTATGTATACGAGATTAACAAAGCAGCAAATTTTATTGCATACCAGCTAAAAACTGCACACCTGCCCGTGAACTAACGATTGCATTACATGACTTTACGAAATTATATGATTAAAATTGGGAAAAATATTTTGGACATCTTGTGAGGATAATTCAAATATTTGCAAATCTTCCTGACTAGCGGGATTTAACATAGTATATCAGTTTATACCTGACAAAATATGAATTGAAAAATTTATAAGATTACATACTTGCTCTTTACTCTTTGGACTATATAGGCTTCCATCTCGCTCCGTGATGCACCAGACTATTAACAATGTCGTTTCCGTTTGATGCATGACTCTTCCAAGCAGTGTTTTAGAAAACTGAAAATAAATACATAGTTTCATTATCAAGTTTTGGAATTATAAATCACAAAAAATGCTGTTTGACAGAGGTAAAGCAAAAGTAAGCTTATATTGAAATTACATAAAAAATCAATTTAATGTCATGATTATGTGTATACCGAGTCTATCTAACTTTAGGTGGAACTAAATTTCGTTGATCTAAGACATTATCAAGATATTTAACTCACAACAAAAAATACTATTTGACAGAAATACCGAGAAGAGATAAAATGTACGAACTATGTCATTATCAATCTTTGGAGTTTCGTTTATTCTAATTTTCAATAAGTTACATTGGCCACAGGGATTGTATACATTATACACTCATTATAAGAACATAACATATCATTACGTGCAATAAACTTTAAAGAAATAGGGAATATATTTCTAGATTTGAAAACTTATGGAGATGAAGGCATGGGTTCTAGAAACACTCCCAATAGAGGTTATATGGTAATTACGATTATAGTATATTATTGGATATTTAATTTTAGGACATGAACCATATGGTTAAACCAGTACCAAGAGATGTAAGATTTGAGGTTAACCTACTTTTTAGAACATTCTGGAATAGATTAATAAGTTAATTATCTTGGAAATATCAGTCTACATTTAGCCGATGTCGATGCGATTATCGATACTAAACAATTTGGCGATTTGACCGATACCCGATCTTTTACCGAACGTCTTTTAATTTAGTTTTGACCAGCACTGACTGTATAACGACATTGGTCTTTGTTTTAAGCAGAAGGTAGAACACCATTTTACCCAATCCATACCGAAATTGAATAAAATGAAAAGCCAATATACCGCAATTAATGATATAATAAAACAGGTAAATTATACACGATAGTAATATGAACATTCGAACCCAACACATCCGGATGGCATATACTCTAGTATTATTTGGCCTAGTCCAACTCATGGAAGGTATTATTAATGGTGTTTTACAGTCAATGTTCTATAGTAGAGTCGTATATTTCACGAAAAAAGAGACTCCAGCCGTGGCGCAAAGTGCGAATCGTATAAATAGCGTGGATTTCAAAATCGCCAGTCACATGTGTGAAATTGTTGACGCGACTCAGACAAGAAATCAATCATTATCAATCATTTGTAATGACTTATTATTGGCTTTACATGTATTTTCAGTCATACATATCATCCCTGGTACTGTGATGTTTTGATAAATATGATTTCGACTGCACCATACTTGGCGGGAGGTATCGAGATTTTTTAATCGTAAAAAAAAACGTAAAATTAATGGTAATTTCCACGCATAAAGGCGCGCATTAGAATGTTTACGTCTTTCTACGCGCATTTCAGTCGAAAAAGGTACCATTTTTTGCATTGAGGGGAGCGTGTGCACTAATAATCAGAGGTGTGACATCATCAAAATTGTCAATTGTAGCCTTGAACTTAAAAATTCTGTAAATACAATCGTGAATTTTAGAGTAACTATTCTTGCTATAATAGTGATTTTGGTGTTGTTCTGTTGGAAAATACCACTAGAAAACGCTGAAATAAAAATTAAATAATTAGGAATAATTATTAACCCTCTACTAGACACAAAATCTCGCAAGTTTAATAGGAATTTTGGCGTAAAATGTTTTTTTTAGATGAGTGCGTTTTACAAAAATTGCTGAATAGAGCTCTATTATCACACGCTAATAAAAAGCCATGAGTGGAGCTTTAGGGCCTAATGGTTGACAAAAAAAAAACAAGTAAAATGGCACCAGAACGACCGGCTACGGAGGGTATTAAAAAATTAATATTCAGGGCAGACGATATTAATGCAAAATGAACATAGCATATTGCGTTAGTTTAGCTGTCCTCAGGTAATATTTGGACCTGTTTCAACTTAAAATTATCCTAAAAATATGAACCAAGTTAAAGTAATAAAAACGCGACTACCAGAAGACAATATATTTTCATGGCATCGTGATACCAGAACAAGTTTATAGATGACCTCTTATTAGGGGAAAAAAGAAGCACAAACGATAAGCGAGAACCTCGAGTAGAAAATGCGTGAAAACATTCACACTATATGGTCTTTTTTAAACCAAGAGAAAAAAAACTATAAAATTAATAATTTCATGAAGTCTTGACAACAAAAAACAAATAAAAAAAGTATGAAACGCAAAGAACTACAGAAAAAATGTCCGTTGAAGTTCAAAATGAAAAGAATTTTTCTTTTTTACAGATATTTCCATATTTTCCTCTTTATAATGTTAACGGCGTTATATATTTCGTACTGAACCAAAGAGGGTTTATTTGATTTGGGAGATTCGTTTTCTTTAATATTTATACTTACGTTAACATATTTTTAAAATATGATCTCAAAACAATCGCAGTACAAATGAGAGTTTTAGGATGTACCTGCATGAAAGTAAGTAGAATCCGCATTTTTATTTTTTTAGAAGCTCAATGTAGTAGAATTGTATCACAATTACAGCCAACAAGGCTCATTAACGCAACGCGCGTATTTTTCTTTATTTTTTGGCGCTTCAAATTTCATTAATGTTATACGAAATGTATAAAAGCAAAGCATTTTAGTAATCTGTCGGCTAAATTTAAAATAACCGACGCCAAATCTTTGTCATTCCAAACAGAGTTTAACGCACAAACACATTCTTTCTCATAATCATTATTTTAGCTCGGCCTCATGTTAGGACTCAGTTTCTTTTGTGTATATTTTTCAGTGCAAGCACAAGTTTGACCAGTGCTCCGCATTTCCAGCAGAGACATTCATTATCTAGCATATTGGGTAAAATAAAGCCTAACGGTTCGAATGAATTCACTAAAGGAGACAAAATCCGAAAAACTTTCGCTTTTAATTAATATATTTTCGGTCAAATATTTGCACCAGTAAATTGGGATATTTTTCATGATTCTGTTGTTGTTCATCGCTTTCAAACATCTGATCAAGCGTTTTTGTTATGGCGGAGATATAGTGTGGGGAATCCTGTATAAATAAAACATGGTATTAGGAACAAGAATTTTGCAGTTCATTTCCCTCTCTTCACCACATAGCTTAAGTTTTTGCAAAATACCATTATGTAATACAGCATTGCTTTGCAAAAGTACTCGGAAGCTTTAATGAAGATCAAAATGATCAGTATCGTTCAGTAAAATTCTAAAAATTCAATAATAAGTCCTCATGTTGCGTTCTTTTAAATATACCAGTTTATTACGCTTTATCAGAGAATTAGAAGTCACCATTTCATTTCTTTCCTAAACTCGTGGAAACGTTCAGCGCTTTGTTGTTGATACGTTTGCTTTCATTTCCCCAATATTTAGTTTAACATTCTTACTTTTATACGGACATTCATTTATAGACATTCATGCGGCAATGACTTAGAATCAAATTATTATTTATCAGATTTTTTTGTATTTAAAGAAAAATTGAAATTTACCAAACACAAATCTGGGTCGGGCAATCAAATTAACGACAGATTCAAATCCAATTCAATGGAAGCATTTATTTCAGAAACACTCCCGAATGCACATTTCAAATTTGTAAATCATTCTTAACCTGAACCCCAAACCCAAGCTGAACAACTACTAATTTGGTATTTTTAAGCTGGTGGGGATGTTTTTCCAAAGAAACATTCTCAACTGTCGTAATATTCTTAAATGATTAATATACAGTACAAATAAAATTGATAATAAAACACAATAGGTTTTTTCAAAAATATTGAATTATTTCGAACTTTCCCGACCTAGCAGGAAAAAATTTAAATATTCCATTAAATCGAACAAAAAGTTGTGGCGGCACAATGTGGTATTCGAAGATGGTAAATTTGACAAAAATTGAATAATATCAGAAGAATTTTTAATTATTTCGATCTAATTTCGGCTTTAGGGTTAAAATTTGATTGTACTAATGACTTTTCGAACTATGTCATTATCTGAACTATCTGAACTATGTCAAGTTTTGGGTTCATGAATGACAAAAAATGTAATTTGATATGAATTGGATATATATTTCATCAAATCTATTTGTACCTGTCTGTATCTGCTCTCGCGAAATGGCAAAATCAACAAAATAATACTACGTAACGCTGTGTGATTCATCTTGAAAATCCTAGGTTTTTCATACTAACCCAAGATGTTTTAAAGTCATAAGCAGAAAGCATCTGAGGGCACTATCATATAAGCACTCCACGCAACGCTATACAAACAGCGACGCTAATTTATTAGTTGTTAAGTTTAAATATCCGAGATAAACTGTAGTAATGCATAATTAGTAGACGATGTTATAGAAAAGTCCTATAATATAAAGTGTTTTAATTTAAAGGACCCTCGTCGAACTCCTGGAACAGCTCCAATGAACATCAAAAATCGATTAAACCATGGTTTAAAATTACTGTTCTAGATTTTTTGAAAAACTGACAAAACGCTATCGCGACGAAACAAACCCATAAAGTACGAATACAATACATATTATAAAATGAGGACCGACCAATTGTATTAATGCAGCCGCAAATTCCCCATTGCCACATTATAATCCTATTGCTGGTGACTGGCGCATACTTCAATACTTGTCAAACGATGGGAGAACGCCCCAAAAAAAAACATAACCCGCGTCTTTTTGTGAACCATGTATACGAAATTAACAAAGCAGCAAAATTTATTGCATACTAGCTAAAAACTGCACACCTGTCCGTGAACTAACGATTGCATTACATGACTTTATGAAATAATATGAATAAATTTAGGAAAAATACTTTGGACATCTTGTGAGGATAATTCAAATATTTGCAAATCTTCCTGACTAGCGGGATTCAACATAGTATATCAGTTTATACCTGACAAAATATGAATTGGAAGATTTATAAGATTACATACTTGCTCTTTACTCTTTGGACTATATAGGCTTCCATCTCGCTCCGTGATGCACCAGACTATTAACAATGTCGACTCCGTTTGATGCATGACTCTTCCAAGCAGTGTTTTAGAAAACTGAAAATAAATATATAGTTTCATTATCAAGTTTTGGAATTATAAATCCCAAAAAATTCTGTTGGACAGAGGTAAAGCAAAAGTAAGCTTGTATTAAAAATACATAAAAAATCAATTTAATGTCATGATTATGTGTATACCGAGTCTATCTAACTTTAGGTGGAACTAAATTTCGTTGATCTAAGACATTATCAAGTTATTTAACTCACAAAAATTACTATTTGACAGAAATACCGAGAAGAGATAAAATGTACGAACTATGTCATTATCAATCTTTGGAGTTTTTCGTTTATTCTAAAATTATTTTCTGATTTCCACGAAAATTACAATTACAATGATACAAAATTACAATAATCTGTCAGTGCATTATATTGTAACTCATTATATAAATATAGACTAGTAAAATATTTACTAGTGCAGTGATTTTCTTACGGTGGGGCGCGCCTCACACGTGGCATAAACATTTTAAGGGGACGTGAAGCTGATTGATGGAATTTAAAAAAAGGCGTAAAATCTTGTCCGCCTTAGTTTCTTAATTTATTTCATTATTTTCGTTCCATTCACGTATTTGCAACGCGCTTCTTCTGCCCTAACTATCTGTGTTTTTGTAGCACATTGTTAACTAGTTATTTTGAGGTGGGGCGCGAGATTTGAGAAATTCCAAACTTATGCGGGTTGAAATGTTTGTGTACCACAGGCATTTAGCTTAATATTCAGGTCATCTCTTGTTTTTCTTCCCAACAACTAAAAATATATATTTCATCAAATAATTTTCAATAAGTTAAATTAGCCACAGGGATTGTATACATTATACATTCATTATAAGAACATAACATATTAATACTCGCAATAAACTATAAAGAAGTAGGGGATATATTTCTAGATTTGGAAAATTAATACCCTCTGTCAGATTCACTTACATAGTATGGTACTTCGCGTACCCTACCATTTGTGGTGAAAACGGGTTTCAAAATTGGTAAAAAATGGTATAAGCCATGTAAAATGATAGAATGATAAGGACTATGCAATTAACGAAGTTAGACATCTTAGCTCAGGTACTCATGATAAACGATTTTAGGGTCGTAATATTCGCATTAATACAGCGTCATACATGGATACATACACGCAAGAATAGAAGATATGAATACTCGCACTTAATAACAGGGCATTAGGAATAGTTCCTGCTTCGAACACTTATCAATAATAATTGTATGGTTACTTGGACTACTAAGGATTGCCTGCGTCGAACACTTATCAATATCAACCGTATGTTTACTTGGCCTAACTAGAATTGCCAGCTTCAAACACTTTATCAATATGAACCGTATGGTTACTTGGACTACAAAGGATTGCCAGCTTCAAACACTTATCAATATGAACCGTATGGTTACTTGGGACTACCAGTGATTGCCTGCTCCTAACACTTATCAATATGAACCATATGTTTACTTGGACTAACTAGAATTGCCAGCTTCAAACACTTTATCAATATGAACCGTATGGTTACCTGGACTACAAAGGCTTGCCAGCTTCGAACACTTATCAATATGAACCGTGGGGTTACTTGGACTACCAAGGATTACCAGCTTCGAACACTTATCAATATGAACCGTATGGTTACTTGAACTTCCAATGATTGCCACCTTAGCACACTCATCAATATGAATCGTATGGTTATTTGGACTACCAAGGATTACCAGCTTCGAACACTTATCAATAGGAATCGTATGTTTACTTGGACTAACCGGAATTGCCAGCTTCAAACACTTTATCAATATGAACCGTATGGTTACTTGGACTACCAAGGATTACCAGCTTCGAACACTTATCAATAATAATCGTATGGTTACCTGGACTACCAAGGATTGTATAGACCATGGTAGTTTACAGTTACATTTATGAGCTTAGTCGGATTCTTTTTTATAGTATAATACTATTTTGTGGCAAAAACGAGTTTTGCTCATAAGATTAAACAAGTAAATTTTACACAGAATAATAAGGACCATGTTATAAATAACGTAATACCCGTATAAATAAAACATAAGAAATATAGACATGCTCAAATATATTGACATATATTTACCATCATTTCCCCGGAAATCATATAGTTTTCGTGTCCCACGCGTCCCATGGGAAATACAAATTTGTGTTGTCCCATCCCATCTCATGGGACGTTTCCCATAGACAAGCCTGGACATAAGGTAACTATTGCGATAATGCGTATCCATATTAAGTTTTTGCCCATTTGGAAGCGTTGCCACAAAATTTTAAGATGGTAAGCTGGAGTGAATATTTAATTATTAGATGCAAACAGCTAATTTTTAAAGAGATGCTAAATTTGTACAATATTCTGCCTGAAACTCAGCTATTAAAAATGTACAACGATACTTCAAACACTCACTTACGAGAATTTCTTCCTTGGTCTATTAGTGCATAGGTTCTCAAAGAGCTCTGTGAGAGAAACTTAGGCGCTCCGCGAGCCATTCGATTGATATTGAAATACTGACTTGGCTAATTTTGTGATTGTACAAAGAATTAATAACATCATTATTAAAATTTGACATCAGTAGCGTCAAAATATGACAACGTGCTTAAATTCAAATGTGATATTATCTAAAAGTGGGATCGCAGTGGATAAATGGTTGTCTCTCGAGTAAAATATTCAATTCATAGTCGGTGCGAGGCACATTTAAAAAATCTTGTCATAGTAATTTATTTGTGTTCTTCGTTACTCGAATTTTAGTCGAGAAAACTTTTACGATTAATAAAATGTAAAATTACTATTCAAAAACTGTATAAAATACGTTCCAAACCGTCAACTATAAGTAGACCGGAATCGTATTTTGAGGTTAGTCAAATTTGATTTGTTTTTAGGCACTCAGAATTATTTTAAAAATATGGACAAAATACGGACGATTGTAATTTGGAATATTGCAAAAAAATAATTGTTCGATATATTTTGCATTAATTATCTTATACATCGCCACATATCGAGATAAAGTCGTATTGTGTTTCGATTTCAGTTACTATATGGTATACAATTTAAAGAAATCTTAACATAACACATATTTACAATGTCTAAAAAACGTTTTCAATCTGCTGCAAGACTGCTAGGACAAAATTTATAGTGATATCTTCCGTTTTAGATTTTAGTTTCCATATTTTATAATGCCGGTTTTCGATCAAGAAATTGGGTTGCGGATTCACCTCTTTATCATTTATTCTTAGCATCTCTTCAGCGATTTTTATAATATAGCATTCTAACTTGTTTCGCACACTGAACTCGTAATTCCGCACAAGCAAAAAAGTTATCGTCGGCCTCGTCGAACAATACATTCATATGTCAAGGAAATTTGTGATTCAGGGAGAATAAGCACATAAGTTGTTTGAAAACACGTCGCGCTGACAAAAGCTTTAGGTGATTCTACCAAAATGCCATCGCGTATGTTATTAGGACTTTTTCAGTATTCCAAAAACACCAAAAGGGTGTTCGACCCCAAACTTAATCTTTGTTGAGTTTACAGCCTTAATATATTTAATTGATCTGGGAAATATAGATTTATTGAAGTCTGGCATCAAGCCTATTGAAATGTTTAGCATTCAAATTAAATAAAGCAATTCTAACTTACTTAAGAATAGTAATAGATAACAATTTGAAAATTCATTGTGGGGATCCGTGAATAATGGTGATGAATGTAGGAAGATTCAAAAGATTTTAATAACATACTTGCTTTTTAGACTCGAGGCAGCGACTTCTCTCAGTGATGCATTTTCGGACAAATAATTCCGCATGTCTTTAGATATAATGATAAATTGTCTTTCCCGCTTTCAAGAAGTGTTTCAGAAAGCTGAAATTTATAATAAATAATGAAATAGGATATAGATAGATGATAATGAAATGTAGGTAAATGTTGTATAATATTGATTTGAATTATATATAGTTGTTCGAACTATGTCATTATTAAGTTTTAGGTTACAGAAAATGTAATTTGGCAGGAGCACAGAGAAGCTATGCGTATACTTTGGAATTCAGGGTTTCCCAACCCGAGTCCGCGAAGCGTTTGAATGAGTCCGCAACGAGCCAGAAATTCACTGCGTGCTGCAAACGATTTTGCGAAACTTAACTATCAGCCAAGTTACGATTTACGTTTGAATTTACATAAAACATAAAAGACAAGTTAATTCACATAACATTATTCGAGTCAATAATTACCGGTTAAGGAGTAGGACTGGGCATATATTCGAATATTCAACTATTAGAATAGCAATTTACTATTCCAAAATTTGGTAACAGGTGACAAAAACACCTTTTCGACGAAAACACGAGACACGCACACGTTTCGATAGAGTTCGCGATTAGAAACGCCTTTTCAGACATTGTAAATCGCAAAATTTCGGGTGCTACCGTGGTATACGTACCAAGGCATTTTTCCTAAGGATTCTGGCGTACAGTACCGGAGCGCCGTAAGTGTTGTACGAACAGCTCAGATTTGTCGAATTCACAAAAATACGTAACAAAATATATCCGGGCACTTCACCATATTGGTATTTTCTGGGCTTTTATTTCGTCAACACAATTGCAGATTAAAATCATCACGAATTAACTTAATAGTAAAGCATGGCGATGGAGATGTATTTTTGATTTACTAATAAACTTTAAATATACTTTTAATAAGTGGAAAATCAAGTTGTACTTTCTGGAACTTTACAGAAGCAAGTAGACTTTTTCTAACGGAGATAACAAATTCGCAAGATCGCAAAAAATATGTATAAAAACTAAATATAATCGGGCAATAGATTCTCACATAATTATGTTCGCAGATTGCCGTGGCATTTTAAAGAAGTAATGCTTTCATCTTGTCATAAGTCGACGCAACCGCAAGTTACTATGAACACAATAAATTAAAATAGAAAGACATTTTAACTCATGGACTGAATATTGTGCAATAGAAACGGCCATTATACACTAAAAAAGTCGACTCTTTTACCGAACGCCTAATTGAGGCGAATTTCCGATTTTGAAATTTTAATGTTGTGATCGGTTTTATTGCTTCTTCACACAGAGTACGATTGCAATAGACGCTCTTTGAGTCCGCAAAGGTTTTCACCCTCGAGAAAACAGTCCGCCACCAAGAAAGGTTGGGAAACGCTGCTTTAGATACATAAAAATAAAAATATTAATTTTCAGTTCATTGATAAATTATTCACAGATTTCCCCCAAAATTACAAATATTTTTGTCAGTGTATAATATTGCAACACATCATATAAATTATATTTGATCTGTCAGTGTGATAAATGATCTGTCAAGTGTGCTATGTTGTATCTCATTATCTAAATCTTAACTAGTTAAGAGCTCATATTGACGGTGAGTGCCGTATATGGAAGATCGGATCAACTGAAGAATCACCCCTTCTTTGACCAGGTGAATACCAGTTGATTCTTCATTTGACATGGACTAATATTTTGGTATAAGGTTGAGGTTATTAGATGGTCTTAGTTAGGGAGGAGATTCTACAGTTGGTCTTAGTTGGGGGAGGGGGATTTTTCAGTTGATCTTAAAGATCTAACTAACACCGTTCAGTAGAGATTATGTAGGAGAGTTTATATTAATTGAATTCTTCTTAATACACATGATTAGGCATAACATGACGTGACCTGCACTAACAATAGGGAAAATATGACACATATTTCCATGTCTCTAAATCTAAATCATGTCTCTAATTTACACAGTATCGTATTTGTAAATTTTAGTTAAAACACGAGTTCTTTAAGATATAAGATTAACGGCTATCTTAATACAGTTAGTATGACGCACTCTGATAATATCATTATTGGAAATTTGAAGCAATTCCAGTTTGAACTAGTTGGGAACATCAATGACATGGTCATCAACTCTTTACTACCATAGCGTGCAGGTCACGATGAGCCACAGTTACATTTAGAAAATTAGCCTGATTACTTTATATAGTATGGTAGTTAGTGTGAACTACCATTTGGGCAAAAACGCTCATCAGATTAATAAAAAAGGCCAGGCCTATACGATTTAAACAAATTAAGCATATTAGTGTATATATAGGCACCCTATGATAAACAACAAGTTAAACAATAAGTTTTAGTATTTGCATGGTTGTTAAGTGGGGTTGTGTTTTACCCGAATTGCACTTAAGAGGAATAGTTCAAATCCTTTCAGTTCCTCAGCAGATATACACTGCTGAATTAACTTATAGTATCACTATGAAAAAATTTCACTGTTTGTCGTAATCACAACGTGACGCCTAATTGCGATGAAACGCCTTTATTTATGCTGGCCTAATGATATTAAAATCAACTGACATTGCAAGGAAGTTATTGGCCTTTCGGTTTCGACGATTAAACGAAACGACAGCAGATGGGACAACACAGCAGCTAGCCCCTGAACGTGCAGCGCTGTAGTGACTACGCCATTATTCACCGGATACTGCTACAGTAAATTTGTAGTACAGAACAGTTAATTTCGCGATTATACGAAATGAACATGGTATGGTTTTAACAGATTTTGCCATATACAAGTATTAGCGAGCATTGGTGCCTAAACTGACAAAAAGAAATCAATGTAAGGCATTCTCGTGTCTCGACTACTGGGCGGGAACGAAAAAAGCCTTATTTTTATTTCTAAAATATGACCCGCGCCCATTTCGCTGGGCCGACTCAATAGCCAGAATAAAACCGGTAATTGTGCAAATCATGAAGTTTTGAGGTTGTAATTAAAAGAAAATTTCATTTGATAGACGAAACAAAACTAAGCTCATACTCAATATATTGAAAGTAATAATTTGTTAGTAGATTTCCCGAAAAAATACAATATATCATTTATTTATAGACATGTAAATTGAACGATTTCAAATGATTTGGTTACATACTTGCTCTTCAGACTTGATAGGCCTCCATCTCACTCAGTGATGAAAACTTGGCTTTTGACGAATTTCTTTCGGTGCAATTATAAATTGTCCTGCCGACTTTCAAGCAGTGTTTCAAAACGCTGAAAATCAATATATAGGTCGTGATTTTGTATAAGCCGATTCTAAATTTGAATTAAACTAAATTTTGTTGAGCCAACTATGCCATTTTAAGGTAGTTTATTTACTCAAATATTATTTGACAGAGACACTACAAAGCTATGCTTATGCTAGAGATACAAAAAAACAACTATGTAATTCAATTTAAGTCATTTTCAACTATGTCGCTATTTTCATCAAAATTACATCCTTGAGTTAAAATGATATGTTAGTTATCATATTGTATTTCATTTTGTATTCTTAGAGTAAGACTCTTTTTTGAATATTTTCTTCTAAAATCATACGTAAGTTTTAATAAAATACGTAACGGGTAAATTTCGACATTCAATTTCATGAAATCAAAAACTTCGAAAATTTAGACAAATAAAATATACTCCGCGATTGCCATTAAATTTCTCAAATATATACTTTATATATATATACATATCAGGTGTAGTTTCCTGCACTGCACAAATTGCAAATATCACAATAACAATAAAATACCCAATAAAGTTTTATAACTGTTTCATGGAGTATATGACTAATTATCTCAGATCAGTAACATTATCACATTTTTCACGGTAGTGATCGCAAACTGGGGATCGCTACCAGTAGGGAAGCGCGCAGCGAATTTTAGCGGTCAAAGAGAGTACAAGAATTTGATACAAGGGACTATATATATAGTACTTTTTTGGACTTCTGCTTCGAAACACAATTATTGAAACTCGTGCAAAATCTAAATCTTACAATTTCGCGTAGAATGCACAGGATCAAATAAGCGGCATAACAATGTTGGCTCGCATCGAACTATTTAGCATTTTAAACGTGAACGTGGGTCTTACTTTATTGGACTTTTGAATCGAAAGACAATTATTAAAACTTGTATAAATATGTTTCTTACAATTTCGAGAGAAAACACACAATCAAATAAGTGGCATAACAATGCAAAAACTGAGACGAGGTGCGCTCGCATCGAATTTTTCAGCATTTTAAACGAAAACAGTGGTATACAGGAATCAATAGGCGTCGAAAGTCAAATAAAATGTTCAAATAATTATTACTTGTAATATTCCTCGTTCGTTACTTTGTGTCTTTGAATATTTAACTTTTAATATTTCTGCACCTGGAAAAAGGAAAAATATTGATAAATAAACTGTCGCAGAACTGTCGCTAGCATATTCAATGGACAGTGGGACTGAATCTATCGCATCTTTTGCACAAAGCTCCCGCCACGTTTTAAAATGACATATTACTAATTATCCATTTGGGGTTAGAAATGATTTAAAAATTTGAATCCCAGCGCAATCTGCATTTCTAACTTAAACTGGATAATCACTCATTCCCTTGTTTTGAACGTTGGTAGGGGCAAAGATTCAATCTATACACAATAATAGGTGCTCCTGAAGTATGCGCACCAAGATGTCGAATAATCTGAACCCTGACCTGGTACACAACCCGAGTTCAGGTGGTGCGCCTTCTTGGTGCGCATACTTCAGGAGGTCACAATAATTCAATTCGCCTACATTTGCGCTACATTACAATTGCGCTACATTTGCAAAAGTTTTGAAAGTTATGCATTACATTCATGTAAAGCGTACCAAGTTGAATGCAGCTTACATAGTTACGTAGATCAGTGTATTACGTTTGAGTTTCTTATTATGATAAGGTATATATTGTCATATAGCTTTAAAGTTTGGCATATTTGTGACGATACAATGAAACCCGCTGTTACTGAGTTCGATACAAAAGAGAATCATCTATCAAACTGTACTTCTGTATTAGGTTAATAATTCCACTTTGTTTAGGCCCGAAAACCTCTAATTTACCCCTTATACAATAGTAGAATGAAAGCAATATAATAGCAATAGGTATAAAGAACATTTAGCTCACCTGAATATTGTTTCGAACTCACTGTCATAACCCAACAATCAGCCTATCCATACATCCTACGGAAAGTCAAACCCCATCCTACCACAAACATTTGTGACTGGCTAAAAGCGATGTCGCTTGTGGCTTCCCGCGCAAAATTATTTGACGAAAAAGGCTCGTTGTTTGTAATCAAATGTTATTATCTGATTACTTTAATTACTCCAGATTGTCGTTGCGAGCCGATAACGCTTCTTACGCGTGATCTCAAAGTTCCAGAATGCAAATGACGGTTGGGATTTGTTTCATACACCGTATAATACCTAGTTCACATTAATATTCTCAGTATCTTTTGTACCAAGTCCCGCCCCAAAACAACACCCCGCCAACGCTCGAATTAAATAGAAATGGTAATGATTCAGTTAAGGTGAGAGATAAAACGTGACAGGCGTGTTTATCTCAGATCACACATTTTTGCATCAGTGACGGGAGCTTAGTACAAATAATTAAGCAATTCCATTATATTTGTCTGTTTATATTTGTCGAGTAAACGCACACGTGAATACCATCAATAATGTAACCTTTCTATAACTTAATGAAAGAAAAACGGCGTGTATAAGTTTAACGTTATATCAATATAGCGCATCCATTCTCTGCATTGGCGTACAAATCTTAGCTCATTGACATGCGCAGCTAAGAATAATTTTAAGTTTTCATACAATAACGTGCCAGCGATGTCGTTAAAAGGGAGGTCATAACGTGACGTTTTTTCGATGCCTGCTGTATAGTAATTTCTTCACCCAAACCAAACGGCGGAGACATAACATCAGCAACAGCATTGATCACGTTCTATGTGAAGTAAATAATTGACTGCTCAAGCATACCGACGACAACAACTGATAAAATATATAGATAACTATTCGAGACCATTCAAATATTTGGTGATATGGAGCTCGTGAAGAGGTGTTATTGACGTAGACCCACAATGAGAACGCAACAAAATCAAATTGTTACTTACCGATCAATATTAATGAGTGAATTGAAACTACTCTATTTTATAACTCGGATGTATTTGCTGCTTCTTAAATTTTATTAATGCCATTTGGAGTAAACGAATAGATCGCGGAGACCCTAGATCCAATTTGAGTCTGTTTCTAGATTAGACCTCTTGGTTAAGAACGATCATGATACAGGTATGTACGGCCGTGAAGGACAATCCTGAGATTTCATCACCGATGGTAAGGGTATACACGTTCAGTGGCACATCGTGCTAAGCCTTTGGAAAACGCTTGATTTATATCCTAAGATTACAGGTTCAAATCCCGTAGGGGATAATTTAGTACCAGAGAATTGCTGGCAGCTTCCTCCCGCTCCCCATACCCCAAGCCAGCATTTCCCAAACTTTTTTCGCCACGGAACACTTGCACTTTTTATGTCATCTCGTGGAACACCAAAGATGCGTCGCTAACACTACCAGAATTGTGTTAAACATGCCTAAAATTATAGGCTTATTAAAGCTTTCCCACTGCCGGCGGAAAAAATGTCATGGTATATAATTTTTGCAGCCATGGATTAAACATTTACAAAGTCATCAGCTTCAAAAAACTAGGGCTCAACTTCATAACTTTGGCCGCGAGTAGGGCTAGCCTAGATTTTACTGGCACGAAAATTGGCCCGACTTCGCTCAGTTGGAAGATTCGTGTCAACCATAACATCGACTGTCGGATTTCGTTAATTCATGCACAATTTCATTGATCATTTGAAGGCTCTCTCCAAATTTTCCAAGCTAAGGAAGAACATGAGAGAATCGATTCCGGCCCATTCCAACTTGAAGCAGTAAGTAAAGCTTACTTGTGCCTAAATGGGTTTAGCTTAGGGTAAACATAAACTTCATATAAGCACCACTGAGGTCTGGACTCTGGATCTCCAGTTGGATAATGCATATTTAATACACTGACTTATAAAAGATCTATTTGTATTCAGTGTCCAATGAGAGAATGAGCTAAAAAAAAACTAACTTGGTAACATCACGCGCATTCACTCAGAAATAAAGGAGACCGGTATCTGAACAAAGTTACAGGTCACCACACTAAACTGCCAAGAAAGACCATAAAATACATGATATACTCGACTTAGTCAACCACATGTTGGACGTATAGTGAGTTAGTCTCGCGCGACCCAACTTGTAATCCTTTCAGATTCGCTACTATTATAAAACTTGCGACACTTGAATAAAAAATAATTTTGTGTCTTCAGTATTATATTTGCTATATGTAGCCGACTATTCAAACAACTAAACTATCGCACTATTGGATTACTCGGGCCTCTTAAATGTTCCACTGGGATTATGCTTCACAAAAAAACACCTCAAAACCACTGGATTGCATCAATAAATGATTTCATGTTTGATAACTAGACTAACTGGACAGCATACCCGATTTACTAATCTTATAACCCACACGGACTGGTAACCTGGCAAAAGGGCGTGGTACTCAGATAGGTGTTAGTGTAAAAAGGATAGGGTTAGTGGCAGAAAGCAGACAGAGCATAAAAATAAATGAAATTAAAGGAAGGCTGGTTTGCCTTGTGGCTGTGCCCGTCAGATTAATTAATTCTTCACCGATTGGATTGCAAACAATTTCTCCGCCTGTAATACAAGATACATTTCGCATTTATATGTCGAATATAAATACTGATACATTTATTTCTCTACCAACGTGGTTCAAAAGATCTCTCACTTTACGAAATAGCAAAATATTCATGATCGTGCTATCAAATCTTATGGGAACTCTCATTGAATCTTTTGTACAAAGCCTCCGCCACTAATACATAAAATGTAAGATTTGATAGAAACAATCCTGCCATGCTTTAAATCAAAAATTTATAATTATCCAAATGGTTCGGAATGAATAAAAATTGTAATGTTCGGCGAAATATGCATTTCTAACTGAATACTTACTAATTTTCTCATTTTGCGTTGGTGGAAGCTTTGTACAAAACATCCCATTTATAGCCTGTCTGTTCTTTATGCTTAGTTTCTACAAGAAATGAATGTGTGAACTTTTTCCATTTTTGTTTTCCCAAATTTCAAATTTCAAATCCCAATCTTATACTTCCAAGTATCGATAAGAATTGATGTTTTCAGTAATAACTGACTTTTTTATTTACATCGGTAAGAGCGTAGCCAGCGCAAAATTTGGCAACCCAATTTTTATTTATAGGACGTATGACGGATGCTTTTAACGTTACGTCAAAATCCCTTTTATAGACTTACTTCATCGCGGAGTTCTTCAGGCTATACAATTGCGCATTTTTGCCAAATCGGATGATTAATTTGGAGGATGAATTGATAGTAAGCCCCGAAACGGCCAATTATCAGTGAATAGCTCTAGAATAGAGCAAAATAATGTTGAAAGAGACGTCCCTACCACTTTGTGTCTTACTTTGAATGCCATAAAATGGTTCGTTTTAAAATTTCGGATTTTAGGGCAAAAAATAATCACCCTCGCTACCACTCAAAGTTAAAAAAGGAGATTGCGCTAGAAATTCTAATTTTCAAATAATTCCCAACACTAACTACTAGATAAATACTAATTTTTAAAACGATGCGGACCGTTCGCGTTCGGGGCCGTTTGTAAAGCAAACGTGATGACCACTACACTACAGAAACGTATACGCCGGTGGGTCATTTTATAATGAACAATACTCTTGGGAGACTTAACAATAATTGTTCGCGTGTTAGGCGAACGTGCTGACTTCTACATAGAGAAACGCATAAACCCGTGGTTTGTCGAATCGGCTTAAAACCGATTCTGATGTCTTTCCATAGTGTAGTGGTCAACGCGTTTGCAAACGGTCCCCGCAAAGTGGTTTGGGCCCACAGGCAGAAACATGTTTTCCTGTTAACATTTCGCTTCAGCCTAAGTCTTTGACGGATCTCGTTCATCGCCGTAAAAATGGTGCATAATATGGACTAAGGTATCCTTTCTAAAGTATGAATTAACCCTTTGTGGTAGATTTTTACTTCCTCCTAATATATTAGAATACTTTTAAGATTAAATAAATTTTTGCTCAAACAATCGATAATACCCGAATGTATTTTTATCATAGTTATCACACATATAAGAAAAATGGGTTAAAATGCTGAAATGAATCAGTTGTTAAACACATCTCAAAAACAATGAGTAATTAAAGTGTACTATAGTGGGAAGTATTGTCTGCCGTAAACTTATAAATCAAAATAGTTGTCCAATCACCAATTTTTCTTTTAATTCTAGGTAAGTAATTTTATCCGTTGGCAAAAACGTGGAGATAAAAATAGACATCTCGAATGTCAACTTGCTCAATTTACAGCGTAAAAGTGAAGAATCGAGTGATATATGAACCGATGAAAATGAACAGGAGACAAATTAAAATATGCAGTGGATCTTGAGAAGAATTCGAGTTTTTTTAAAAACCCAAATAACACGCATATGTAGTTACCACACATCCTGCCTGTATACACGGCTGTTGTGGAAGTATTTTAGGTTTGAATCCTGCTTGGTCTAGCAGTATATTCCCAGTATATTCCTACCAAAGCCGCAAGTTCCAGATTTTTACGTAAGAGTTACAGTTTCCATAAAGCCTTGTTCAGAGTGGAAATACGAAACACCGTGAGAAAATGACCGCGGAGACTTATCATAACTACATTTCCAATCTTCAAATATACAAATCCATCCAACGTGAATCTAGACCGCTAGGGCTTGTCAAACTTTTATGTGTTTACTTTTTCACGTCATATATTTTGCCGTCGTATCCTATGTGCAAGGCTGGCTGCAATCTGCATTATTGGACACGTTAGTGGACATAACGTTCGTTTTGTTATTATGTTGTTGTTGTTCTTTGTAACAGAAAAAACGCCTTTCTCTTTGATTACTGGAGGAATCGCTTTGAAATTTTCAGTGCTAAAATACTAAACTTTCCGCTAGAAAACATTTACTTTTATTTATTTCAAATATCCCGGTGTGCTGTATGAGATTCGTTTCTTCGTGTGATAATAACGTCATCACAATTTTGCCCTATGTTGCGCCATGTTAGTAATTTTTACCCAATGTCTGATGAACACAATTGCTACGACACCGTTACTTCCACCACTTCAAGGCAAACCATATGCTTATTTTGTCTCATATTCTTTTGAACGATGTAAAGTGCAGAAACAAAACATTTCGTGAACTTGCAAATAGCTGTAAAGAATATGTATCATATTCGGCAAACAAAGTTTTGGAATTTGACGTTTTGTAAATATTTTCATATTCAGCAAACGAATAATTCAAATTTTACGATCGTGATAAATTTTGTATTCGACAAACAAACATTTCAAAATCTAAGTTTTGGGATGAAGTTTTTATTTCGTGTTGCAGTCCTAACTAATAGCAATTCTTATTTCTACGCCGTGATTATCTTGCTAAATTGTGTGAAAACAATGAAACACCGTCAAAACGCATTATAAACCTTGCCAAAAGGTGCAAAAACAGTGTAGTATCAGTAGTTATCTCAACTTTATTTGTTTCCTGTAACTTTGCTCAGAGAATATTTTCTATATTTTTGAGGGATGCGCGTAACCTTGCTTTCAGTACATTTGCTTATACAAACACACACTCTTTGCTCTGACTGCATATTATAGAAGGAATGCACAGACTTCATGTGCAGCGAGCACCCTAATCATTTTTCACGAGTAACAGACGTAACATACTCTTCGCTATATTATCTCGGAAACGAAATGCCAAGCCCTGTATTATCCCCAAGATTACCAACTAAATAAAAAAAAATGTTTATGTACTGATTTATATTAATATTCCTAATTAAACAAATGGGGTACAACTTGTTGCTGAGACTTGTGGCAACGTAGGAATTAGAACACGGTTATGTACGGCAAGTCTGAGTCACTCCTGACGATGCCGAGTTATTTCGTTTTCCACCCTCATTCCCTTTGTTCTCCAGTTTCAATTATATAATTATGCAACTTACGGTCATCAGAACACGAAATATTGCATTTATTGGGAAAAGTTTCTTGTAATGGTAAAAGTCTTCTAAAAATGGTAACTATATTTGAAAGAATATATTTCATTTTAAAGAACGGTTAATTATTCAGGTGATGGTTCGATTTAATGGTGGTGCTAATACAATAAATTATCGCAAGACAGCTTAATAATTATGGCGATTTCGAGACCCTCACCATCATGAATCAATAATTTCTAGTTTTTTTTTTGCCTAAAAGTAATGTAAAGCACGTGTAATACACTTATTATAGTCAAATATATTTGAATACAACAAAAAAACGACATCGAACGCACAAAATTGAGATTATCGATGAAACCCTATAGTAACTTCGATAAGCGATAATTTGTTTTCTAACCCCATTTATTTGCAAACTTCAACATTCTCAATTCCTTTTCTAATAATTCAATCTAATCAAGTATCGTTTTATGTGTCTCTGAAATACCAATTGATTGGTATTAACATCATTGGTTTTCATTAAATATATTAGAAAGTATTTGGAATTTTCACAAATATATTCAACGAGATGGGCAGTGGCCTCGTGCCTTCTGTGGTGAGAAAACTTTTGCAAAGCCACGCTCATTTACGTTTTCTTGGTAATTCGGGGACATTTATTGAAACACGCCCTAAACATTCAAAAACTACTGATCTTTGCTCTTTTAGGGTACAAATTGTACCCTGTGTTTAATTTACCTTACAAGCAAAGCATTTAGGGGAAGCGCGAACATTTTTAATGATGAATAAGGATTAAATAGCCAGTCTCTCTCTATATATATATATATATATTCCTTGTGCGATGTCGACCTTATCCAATGATGTTCCTCATTCCCGCAAATAGGATAAAAAAAGTAGTCTCTCGGAATTGGGCGGCGACGATTGGGCACCAACTCGACTATATTTTAAACGAACTGTATTACGTGCGTTAAATTTTGTCATACCATTTTTACTGAAACCGCTAAAAATAACGCTGTGAGTAGCTCACTATATGCAACAGAAAACAAGTAGCCCAGCTGCAGCGAAAAATAGCATGTGAACGCAATGCAGCAATTAGAGGTATATATATATATTTGCGTTGGTGAAATCTCTACTGCCACCAATAAATTCATACTTCTGCATATTGATCGACATGGAATGAACTGCCTATTACATAATTCCCGACTTACTTAAAAATAAATATTTCAAAACAAAATATATATATGCTTCAATCAAAAAATATTTAATAAGATGAAAATACTAATGAATAGCTAAAGTAAGCAAGCCTAGTATTAAAGGACAGTTGGTCACAACTCAAGCAGTTGTTTCATTAGAGAACGTACATTGTGAGATTTTACATATTAATTAAAGGGAATTAGAATATTCAAAACCCGAACTTTCATATTATATTGTTATGAAAGTGCACGTAATAGAATGAATTTGATGACATGTTTCGGATATCTCCTTCTCATAGAGAGGAGAACCAAGAATTTCCATCTGATGCAAAATCATTGCTGCTTTCATCTGCATTTGCGTTGTTGCGTGAGAGACGAGCAACCATGTAAATGGATAATAAAACAATTGCTCTGAAGATAAAAATAAATATAAGAACATTTTAATAACGACAAAACATAACATAGATTCCTTCTTCAAAGTTTTTGTGGCCTATTTTGACCATTATGGATGTAAATTATAATTTACCCAACTATTGAAAAGTATCCTACGCCCATCACTCCGTATTCTTTTCTCGGGCATAATGCAGGCCCAGAAAGTATGAAGTTCTGTAAATTGAAATACATGATTTATTTATGTTATGCCTCTTTATGTAAATTTTCCAAACTCCGCACCAAATTTTCTACTCACGTGATTGGCGATTGTTGAATCAAAACCCAGTGCTGTGATGTTGTCAATGCGGGCCTGTGGATCACACACAATCTTCACCGTGAATGTTCTTGATATAAAAATATATTTATGTACTAAATATGATCATATCATTGATGCTTTTTTGTATTGATAGGATTACAAAGACATAGATAAATAAAAGATATCTAAGATTTATTAAGCGATATACTGGAATTTACATCATTGATCCGAGTCGCAATATGCTGGAAGTGTGAGACCATTTCTCTTCACGGGCGAATTACACAAAGCGATATTTCAAAAAACAATTCCTACTTTGCGATATTTGGTGCCTCGCGGTTTTACGTGTATGCAAAATCATAATCTTACTTTTTATAACCAACATAAAAATTTCATAGATGTTGGTTTGATTTACGAGAGACTATCTTTATATATATATATACCTTTTTTCTGCTATCTATTCTATCTGATTCTGAAGTCTTGTACACTCACACAAATATAACCTGAATAACTTACAATTCTTTACAGCTGGATTTATAGCAAATTGAATATGTTTTCAATATTGACATTTCATCAACACGACACTAATGAAATATATTTTTTTGATCCGACCAAGTTCTCTTCAACACCGCATATATACTTGTGGGTATAGAACTGAAACTATACTTACAAAATGCTTACATACTGGTTCGACGTGTAAAACACAACCAGAGATCCGTTTTTGTCAAGTTTCCAAGTACTGTTTTTTTGTTTACCAAGATCATAATAATTATGCAGATATTCGCTATACATGATGGTCTGAAATATAATAATAAATTACTGAGGCACGTACAATGAGTAAAAGTAACTCCCGATACTGGAGCGTCTGTGCAATATCGTCATAAAAATTTAAAAATATCCGGTTCAATTTTTACAAGCCACTAATGTTACTATCGCCAAAATGGCTACTCCTGAAAATGATTTTTTCTTATCAGATAATAAAATTAACATCCGTATAACGTAAAGAAGATTATTAAACTTAACATTTGGCCTTACCGCAAGTCCAGATACTGAACCCTCGATAGACGTGAATTCGTAACAAGGATTATACTCGTAGACATAAGGACCTCCGTGTGGATTTGGTCTGTGATATCTAAAGGTAAATATTTGTAAAATGCTCCTGTTTTAATACATCCGTACACTTTGTATGTTAGTTAGAATATTGCATGATTCTGCGTAATACAGTTTTTTTGACAACATAGCCAGCAAACAAGATCCAAAAAGTGCGTAGAAAGAACCAAAAATAACAAAGCGTCTTGCAGTCGGTTAGAAGGGGTAATGGATTCGAATAGCCTCCTTTGTAAAAGATCACTGGACTTTTTACACTGGAACTTCAATGTTGTCAGAAGTGTATCGAAGGCTCTGTAGATAAAAAGCTTTTGTAGACTAATAGCATATCGTCACGCTAATAACTGAATTGCGTAAGTCATTTTTGGCGATTTTGAGTTTTTTTTATAAAATAGGTACTTATGTAATGCTGCGCACCTGCCTGTTAACTCAGATTTTATTTTAAGAATTCCGAAACCCATAAAAAAGGAAATTTAGTATGACATGCACATTTATGCAATTGTTTCGTCATAATGAATTATCATTATTGTGACGTCACAAAGACAAAATTACCTCGGCGAAATATTTTCGTGTTTTTGCATCTCGGATTCTGGCTTAGCGCGAATTAATTTGAATTAATACTACAGTATAGGAAGACGTGCACTTGTGATATTCACTGTCCGAGTCCAACTCACCTTGGTTGGCTTTTATATTGGATGCATTGCTGTTTTATTCTTTATATTTAATCTTAGTCTTATTTCGGTGGGTGTGCAGAAGGTGTTATATTGATGAAATATATATTTTTAAACATAAAAAATAATGTAATTGAGACTGATTAGCTGTTTTGGGGATTAGACATTGCAGATACTGAGAATTACATTCGTTTTTAGAATGTTAAGTTTTCAGGACTGGTGAATATAGTAAAGTTGCAAAATTGCGTGTGTTCCCAAGTCATAGACAGATTTCTGCCTAAGTCACAGTGCGCCATTATGACGTCACTTAACTGCGTCATACAAATTAACTTAAATCCGGCTACGATCAAAAAATTGAATCATGGCAAATTATTGACTCTCGAGGGCATAACAATATCGTTAGGAAGTTTTTTACGTTTTTTTCAAAACTGCAAAAAATGATTTACGCAATTTGGTTATTAGCGTGACGATATTATAATACAATGAGGAAGCGTTCCGGATTTTGAGATCACATTTCGGCGCTCCAGAAGTGTGTGTATCAATATGGAGGTTTCTAATTTTGTTCGACTTCTTTAGATCAAGTTGTGTAAAGGGACTGGAACCTATGGACAGGTGGTATATTCACTTGGCCAACACAGACAGTGCCCGAACTCGTAATAGAACTAAAATAAAGAAAATCGGAATGAAATTATGACCCAACCCTAACCGGGTACACACCCTACGGGAGTACCCACTTCTCAACCTGAATAGTCAACCTGGATTCGCTAAGTTATAGGCTGTCTATTGATCCATGGTATATATATATCCAAGATATATAACTATAATCTTAGGCTTAGTAAAAAATAAAGTCTTACTTACAACGCCGTCAGATTTGTATTTCCAAACGTGATATCAATAACTCCGGACCCGTTAACTAAATCACATTTACAAGTATCTTTGTTATTGTTTTTGCATATGGTCTGTGTAAGCCCAAGTCCGCAACAAAAAATAACAAGAACGGTGGCAACATTTTCTTTCAATTGCATTTTAAGTAAAAATCACTTTAAAATTCATCCACAAACTACATGAAATTCAAATCAACTAAAATCTCTTATGTAACAGTTTTGTTTGCTGTTCGTTTCATTATTCAGCGATGTTTAATTGGATTGCGGTTTGATAAACAAACGCATTCTTAGTGGTTTAGCAAAGATTAGTCTAGTCGTGGGCAAAGTAACAACTCGATAAGTCATACTGACAAGCCCGAGTTTAAATGTTCTGTTTAAATAATGTTTTCCGGGGCCGTAAACAGGAGATCCTTAGTCGTAAAGAACCAGCGAACGGATTAAAATAACTTCAAACGTCCACAACACTTTCACCCATAACGTATGAAACATATAATCAACTGGTTATAGCTTATAGTTGTTTCCATGATCATTTTTATCCAAACAGTTTTCAAGTCTCGTGTCATGAACTGATATATTTAATATATATTTTCAATAAATCTTGGCACTTCATTCATATCCCATACCTTGCTCCTTTACTCCTGAGTGAGTACTGCGCGTGAATGAAAAAGAAAATGGCAAAACTTGAGTAGACTATGTTCAAATGTCATTTGTCATACTGTAAATACGAGTTTTGAAAATTGCAACATCGAAAAACAGTCGCAATCTTGATCATCAACTGGCGACTTCAGTGAAGGTTCATATCGTTACCGTGTTGTATTTTAAACTTTCGGATTAGAACGATGAGAACGAAACTGTTCAATGTTTCTGAAATGAGAAAATATGATCAAATAGAAGTTGAATAAAATCGATTATTATGCCGAAAAGGAGATTACTTCTGTTCGATTCCTTCTTCTAAAATGGCTATGTAATGACTACTAATACTGTTTTATTTCAATTCAATTGACGAAAATGAGTATAGAAAGGCGTATGAACAACATATGCATGGCACGTGCATACGTGCATACTCCGAAGCAAAAATTATTTCCAGTTCAATGCAACAGATTTTATTTGTATACATGCATATAATTTTTCTATGTATCTATGTAGTTATATTAAATAAATTGAAAGAGAAACGGCTTCAAAACCTTTCTTTCATTTGCTCGGTTGCTGAAAAAATACGTTTCTGTATTTCACAAAGTTGTTTGTTCAGTATTTGAAAATCTTCACTGCTTGGGTCAAGTGCCGAAAGACTTTGCTGTAGCTCTTTACTTGCTTCACGCAATTCCCCAACAGTATTGTATAACTCTTCATCTTCTTTCTGAACGTCAGAATAAAAAATGTCAGTTTAAAATTTTCAATTTGAGGTACTAAAATCAGAACGTGCGTTCGTAAATGTTCACCTTCAAATTTCTTATTGCAATGTGAACCAATAACGACGCCAATTCTAATTCTTCACTGAAAAGGTTTTTTAATGGCACCGATCTAAATCCTGAAAACAATAGAATAGAGAAATTAGAAAATATCAATATAATGTTTCAAACCAGCATGTTAGTTTGTTCTGCAGTTAACAAGACACGTGTACACTCTGGTTTTGATAGAAATTTGCCAAGGGAATGGAGTTCTTCATAGAAAAAATTATGACAAATAACCTTATTTGCCCATTTACCAACCTGTTCTTAGACAACGCACTGGCAAGGTACACTGAGCTATAAGATTGGGATCTCCAAACATATCTTGATCAAAAACTGCAAACCGTATTAAAGACTGCACTGGGCAGTGAATTGCAAACTCGAATGATTCTTGAAATACCGGATTTAACCCATTTTCATCTGTTTAAAAATACTTTCATTAAAGTCGATGGTTTTGTATGAGGCACATCCTTTTAAACAAAACACATATTTTTCTTGCCTTGTTTTGCTGTTTTAAATTTCTGACAGTCGTATTCACATCCTAATATTTCGACTTCAACAAATGGACAAGATATACCTCGCCCAGACTTTGGCAAATGTCGTCCTGCAATAATCTATAACAAGTCATCCTCTTTTAAATGTGCTTCACATCGAAGACAAACAAAAAAATTATAATATTTGTTGGAATATTAAAAATTATTCACAGATATAAAAAAAGAAATACGTACTTGTACGTTAATTACCAGTGGATCAACGTCAAGAAGATGGTTTTTCAGATACGGATTGTAATTTGAGTCAGAAAATATTAATGGTTTGAGAACAAATCCACATTGGCCGTTTTCAGCAAATCTCGCTTGATTTAACTGCATTGATTTATCTGAAGTGAAAATACTTATATATGAAATACTTTTTATTTTATTATTTTTAGAATCAATAGTTAATCCTTTGAATAAAAAACTGTGATACGTTACCGGGAGTTTGAAAGTTTAACGCAACAAGCTGACATCCACAGTTCCACATTGGAATCGGATTATAATTAGACGAATCGACTCGAGCTCCTTTTGGATATATTCTTGAAAGTTGCCGTTGATTGTATGAAATGAATTGATGAGCTTTCTCCCGGCATGCAAGTCTTTCTGCCTTGTTCTCGGGAAAAGATGACATTTCGTATGGGGAACCATTCTCTAAAAATAAACATGTCTAACAAAATGCACTTGGCAATGTTCAAAATTACCAAACGCAAAAAGTAAAGCACTCAGTAAGATGCACTTTAGGACTACAACTATACAGAGCATAAATGCTTTAAATTGAAACTAAAATGTAAAAATGAAAAACAACTGAAAATACTTTTTTTTCAGATGTAATTATTGTGTCAATATAAAAGTTAGATAAAATCATTTCATCTACTGTTTTGAAAAAGCTTATATTTAGATTGAAACATAAAGCTTTATTATTTATTTATACATAGTCAAACGAGTTAATGGAGTAAATGAAGTCCGACTCCGGGGATGTTTCATGTAAGATATAGTTTTTACAGGTGTAGGAAAGACCACATACGTTTAGTAAATCTATCTTCTATAAAAGCAACTCGTTGGCAAAAGATAACAAGAAAATACTTTTTTTTAGATGTAATTATTGTGTCAATATAAAAGCTAGATAAAATCATTTCATCTACTGTTTTGGAAAATATGATTTTGGACGATTACTGAATTGCTTATATTTAGATTAAAACATAAAGCTTTACTATTTATACATAAAAATAACATAATCTCTTTCCACGAAATATCAAGTAACTTAACTTCTTCAGATAAAACAAGATATGGCTTAATCAAAACAGCAACAATAATAATAATATTTATACATAGTCAGGAACGAGTTAATGGAGTAAATGGAGTCCGACTCCGGGGATGTTTCATGTAAGATAAAGTTTGTACAGGTGTAGGAAAGACCTCATACGTTTAGTGAATCTCTCTTCTTTAAAAGCAACTGGTTGGCAATAGATAACAAGATCGGATATTTCAACTGCGATTCTTTTGTGTATCTCAATGTCTTTCTTTTTCTTTGTCTGAAGTGAAGGCATATGCACATTTAAACCACATCGGCATAGATGTAGTGCAGTGCAGTAACGGACAAAATTAATGTTTCCGTATTTCAAAAGAAACGTTACGAGTACTCAATTCAAGTACAAGTTTATAATAATTATATATATGGAGATGACAGCACATTTGCACCCACAGATGTTTTCACTCAAGTACATTTACACCCGCGGTCATTTGAATTCATGGATATTTTCTCCCAAGATTATCCTTAACTCACGAATATTTTTATTTCAGAAATATTTTATTTCTTCATTATATAAATTGAAAATCAAGACCGCTTACAAATTGTAAGTATAATTAGTTATAGCCATTACAAGTAATGGTATGGTAATGATTCTCTTCAATTCAATGTACAGATATTTGGAAAGAAATGGACGCGGGTTTGCAGGCTATATAATTTAATGCTTAGATTCATATAGCAAGAATGTTTGTATAGTACCTGGCTATCGTTTTTCTCAATTGCCTCTTTTACATAGTAAATCCAGGATAGCATGTCTTCGTTAGTTTCCGCAGCGAGATCGTAATCAGACAAATGTCCCGCGCATTTCAAACGAAAATGAAATCTCCGCATTTCTTTTCCAGCTGGTACATTTTCTGAATAACATGTTTGTGTCAACCACAGTCTACTTATATTACTATCGAAAAAGAAACATATGTCAGAAATATTTTGCCGCTTCCGCGGTGCTTGCAACAATCATATCAATACTTTTTCGTGGAATCGGAAATTTTTATTGGGCAAAAGCCTGTGAGAACGCTGTGAAATAACTGGTTTAATTTACTACAGCATTGAAATTATTTATAAACACTCACCAACTGTCGCCCTGGCAAGATCAATCCATCCTTTTTGCAACTCTCCGAGCAAATTCACAACCTAATTAAATTACTAAATCGTCAGACTTACATAAAAATCCCAGAAAATCTTAGATTTTGTGTCAGCCCTGTTACTGAAGAATTACATGATCTATTCAAATCTAAAGTTTCTGAGCTCGAAAATTTGTTTTTATCGACGAAATATGACTTTACTCGGCTAGTTTCATGAAAGTTACAACCGAGCAAATATATGGACTCGACGGCCACATAACTGTGTCAAGGAGACTATATCGGGGTGAGATAACCATATTTTCAACGGCAGTGTGGCGCGAAATTTCTTACATGTCACCATTTATCTTATTCGTTTTCATGTTCGTGTTTCCCAGTGTGTATTCTATTGTATCAGTCTGCTAAACTTTGGCGAATGAGGCTGACAGGCATGACTCGTCGTCGCATACAAATCGCTACCGGTAACTGGTGAGGCCCAGCAACGAGTTCTCTGAACAACATGATGGACAAGCGTCCCAAATCTAAATCCATTGACACATTACTTGAGACTAAAGCAATTTTACCCCAATACGTCGTCCCTACATCAAGACTGACAACAACATTTTAGCAAAACGAGCGGTATGGACACTTCTAATAACGGAAGAAGCTTTACCCCCACAAATGTTTTTAATCGACAAGACCAGCTTCCGTCTATCGTCGTTTGTCAAATTTTATGTTGAAAGTATATCCAATACTTCGTGAATTACTTTTATGACTTAGACTGAATAGACTACAATATACAACTACTTCAGCAGAGCCATTCCACCATTTGGAAAAACCACACAAAATTTGTAATTAGTACATTTGCATAGTATCAGAGAGTAAGTATAATATAATTAGAGTTAAACCCACATTTTCTGATTCGTTTGCCGTTTCTTGTGATAGGATTTCCTCAACGAAATTACTGGGAAACCAAGCTCCTTTTTTTCCACCATAGTCTCCGCGCCACCTATAGTTCAAAACTGGTTTTACTTTTCCGCATAAAAATTGCGTTGAAGGGCAAGTATAAAATAAGAACTCAATTCGCATTTACGAGGTCCTAATATTTTAAAAACAATTCAGTAGAATATTAGAATTTCTGTCGGTCTGTAATTCACGCTGCAGACTGGGTTCTTTCTCAAAGAATGTTTTGGACAAATAAAAAAAAATTGTATAGTACATTTACGCAAGACAAACTAACTAACATTGTGTGTACGAACAAGTGGTTGAGACGCAATTGCCAAACGGTCGTTTGTATTCCTGCGCGTTGGTCTTGTTCGATCTCAGATGTGAGTACCGCTTTCAAATTTGACGATAACAAGAATCTTATATCTTACCATCCCCCATCGTCCTTTACTACGTTCGAAATTATGGCATGTTTACAAAATGAAAGTTCATCTTCACGATCGGCATGATAATCGAAAAGTGATTTCACAGTTACCGTGAATGGATTTGCCTGAACATAGACCAAATTTCCGTTTTTTTGCTCATATAGCTCTGCATCCTAAAACAACAAAATATTTATTTTGCCATTTCCACTGTGTAAAAGAACATATATATATATAAATATTAACGCAGGTTTAATTTGTACTTCTCATCGCAACTCACAAAAATTGAGTTACCGTTTTGCAAACGAAATGGACACATGTAAATTTTTTCACACGATATGGATATTAACCTATAGTCCCTATAATATTAAATATTCACTTGTAAACTTTCGATGATTTCCCTCGTGACAGGATATCTCAACTTCGTGTTTTTATAAAGCGAGTTCTTTCCGTAAAATATGACGATGTCACACAAAGTTTCGAAATTTCCATTCCCGATTCTGTACAATCTTCCATCCACGTCAACTTTGCAATGTTTAACATTTCCCTTTGCTCTGAGAATTTGAAAAAAAGTTTCGTAATCATCATGTATGGTTTAGATACAAGTGCAAAGTTTTTCTAAACTATGTCAACCTGGTCTAATACCCTGAGAAAGTTTAAAACATTGACTACAGAATATCTCTTCTCTTTCCAATCACTAAAATAAAAATAAATTTACAGCGAGTGAATTTTTAATGATTATTAGTGAACATACAATAACCTGAAAGATATGGTGTAACCGACTGTGTTGAGTTCACGTTTACCACTTTTTCGAACAAGAAATACATCATCCTTATCCATGCGCATCAAAATAGTTTCTGCGGTGGAACGATCAAGGTGTTCGTAGTACCATCTATACATGAATGTATCGAAATTAACTTGAGCATTGTGGTAAGTTGTGGCTGCTCGACAACCATTTTCAAAATTATACACTTGTTCACGAATATTCTACTGGCGAGAATTTTACCAAACATTTCGCAAAACAATTACCAATGAGAGTCAATTCTTGCATCATTTTTTATACATTTTGTGCAGGCTCTTGCATCCAAGTAGTTAGGTGATTTGTACTCATTTGTGTATACCTTGTCGAGGTTATTTTGGCACTGGCGAAAACGAGATTCAGGCACATTGCAACGTTTAGTGAGTTTATATCATCCACACTCACTAAAACCAGTTATCGTTTCCCCCTATTCACAAGTCTTTCATCTAATGTAACTAAATTAATCAGATTTTCCAGTGTTATATCAATACTCACCCTTTGCTGATATGGGCATTTGTCTGTGGTACTGCATCAGTAAGAAGCAATTCGAATCCAATCGATTCGTTTTTTAGAGGCTCGTGAAGATAATGACATATAAGACTATAAAGGCTGTCGAAATGGTTTTCTGATACGAGATAATATTCTATCAAACCTCCGACCAGTTGTTGGGAATGAATTCGACAGTGATGAACTCTTCCCTTGAACCTGACATAAAACAAAAATTTTGCATAACCCCTTTATTCACTATTACTTTAAGATTGGATGATCATATAAATAAAATTATCAAATATATCTGATTTGTGTAATTTTATATACTGAAAAAGCTACAGTTAAATATAATATTTCAGTGGTATGACAGTCAAGACATTTTTTCATGCTCTTTCGAATACTGCTTTTTTTTTATCTTGTCATCCATCAGCACAAATAATTAGTTGATCAACTTAATACCAAACGCAAGAAAGCCTTATTTAAGTTACCAAAATGAAAGAGTGTAATTTCCAATGAAGGTTGAACTATCTCGAACTACAAAACTGCCGTCAGGACCAGCATATTCTCGCAGCAGCCTCTCAATTGAGCTTCGATCTTTGGATCCATGATACCAATTTTCAGAATAGTGGAGTTCAGAAATTGCAGAAGTCAACTGAAAGAAAATAGAAAACTTCATTACTTTCTAGGGCAGACATGGGCGAAGAACGGCCCGCGGGCCAAATCCATCCCGCTAGGTAATTCAATCTGTCCGCGCGGTGCTGCCACGACCACACTGAAACCAAATTTTGATGTTTTAGTAAAAAATAGCTCAAAGGATTGGTTGAGATTGCGGTTTAATTTAGTTTTGGTACGAAGTTTATTGTTTTCCATAGTTGCTTTTGTAACACTGTAAACATTGTTCATAAAATGTAACTCTATACGTCATACATACATTGCCCGCCAGTATAGGTAGGCAAAATTTATCGCCGCTGATCCAAAAACCGACCCCCCCCCCCCCTCCCTCCCCCCTGATCTAAGAGGTAGTATCCTTTTGTTATTTGTGGGGTGTATTAGTTTTCTCATCATTCTGCGAAATTGACGATCGTAATATCGCTGTAACTGCGTATGTGACACTAAATAATCTCAATAATACAAAAACCAATTTTTGTTTAACTAAAACAATTATTTATTCACTCACATTTTTGGACGAATCGTTCCCATGGTTGTTAGACTCTAGGTTTTCAATGGTATCGTCAAAACCGAAGTTTGGTCTTTCGCCATAAACCAATTTGTTTTCAACCAAAACAAAATAATGTAATATCCATTCCTTTGAAAATTTATTAATTTATTATAAAAATCAATTATTAGCATAGTCACATAACAGTTGTGAATATGATATTACCTTGGTAGCTTTGTCCTCCATGTAAAGTAACCCATTCTTTTGAGAGTTGCTTATATCCATGCTTTCGTTTCCTGGGAATATAACAGGAATGAATAATTAATTCAAATCATTTTTCCAGGATTTCGTTATACTCTATTTCTAACATATACAAATAAGATTGATATCTTTTATTTGACATAAGTGGTCAATAGCGACTTAATGACTTTTGGTTATAGAATAACAATCAATTTTTAGACTCCTCGTATTCTGCCTACATTACGGATTGCCAGGACATGCAATAATTAATTTGTCCAATAACAAATGCTATAATATTATTATCACTATAATTCACGGTAACGTGTTACCTGCATCACTGTCACTTCGCCAAACTTCGCTCAACCTATTATCATCAGTAAGTTTCTTGTGCTGGGAAAAAAAGCATTTTACTAATTATATATGTTTTTTACAACGTACCAGTCTAGTTATTTAATAAATAACAATACCTTAATAATTATTTTGCCTTTCAACTGATTTGGAGTTGGTAGCGTCGTTTCTTCCGGCTTTAAACGCTGTGTTACCATCATATCTATCAATAAGAAAATGAAGTTTTAGCAATTTGTTGTGGTAAATTTCTATATCGCAAAATTGAAGATATTCGATATATTCACCTCCAAACACATCAACAAACATTGTTGCCATATGTCGCTGTTGAGGAAGTTTGCAGTGGTTTTCAATTGACAATATGACTGGTAGGCTGCAACGCAAGAAAATAATATTAAAAAATAATGTCCTGTAATTGTAGATCAGTGAAGATAACAATCTTACATTTAGTAGAAAATTGATTACTTAGATACCAGGGTTGTCCAAAACGAATCGAATATTCGAATATCATAGTATTCGAATACCTTTTCGGCTGGTTTTCGAATAATTCCGAATAGTAGTCACTTTTCGCCGTAAACGTGGTGTTTCGTTTTACGGGACTCTTCAAACGACTTTTTACGCTGTCTCACGTATTGTAATGACGATGAAATAGAATCGGCACTTTGATTGTTCATATTCTGTGCGATCGTACGTCTCATAGTGTTGCGACACATTTGCACGTTTGCGTGGGTGGACATTGCCGACATTCGTCTACGAGTCCTTTAATTTACAAATTCATTTCCATCACGTCGAAAAATTGACAATTACCGCTTTTCTAGGCCCAATTTCATTTCTATGTGGCCTGCTTATTAGTCTTCTCAAGCATGATTTGTGTAACCTTATATTTGGGTCTTAGGGTCTGCCAATCATGATATTCAATCGCAGGCCGGTTATCGTTACTTGTAAGAGAAACATGGCCGCCGAGATAAAATGATTTGTGACCCTTTCGTTTTGCCGATTCAGCAGAACACGACAGGGACGGGAAAACACAGCTGTGAAATAACCCGTGGACGTACAGTGTAGTATTTATCACATTCCAAAATTATTTTAACATTCGAGTTAATAGGTTGTCCAAAATGATTGCCGCTTTACAACTTAAATTTACCGCTCAATTGTTAATATTAGTTAATTCTGTGAGTATGATTCTACCAAACTAACATGATCTGGTTCTAAACATATAAAATTATTAGCGCATATCACAGGGACACAATTTTTCTACCAGTCTTATTGGAGGCCTATATGGAAAAAAAACGTTTTTGAGTGCTAAAAATGGACATCGTCCTATTTGCCATGTGGACTTATTAGCCGGGAAATACGGTATTTATAGCCGTCATTGTTACGATATCCAATGAATTGGCACAAGTTGGAAAAACAAGTTGATTTATTAGAAAATAATTTCTGGCAAATAATTTTGATAACGATAGTTAAAAGTATCGATCCTTTACCAGGATTTTGTTGCGCAAAATAATCCAATCCATGACTGGTACCAGCATTTAAAATGTCATGTCGAATTAATTTAATTCCGTTCAACGTAACTCATGGTTGTATGGACAATCTGTGGACATAAAATGTGTGGTAAACTGACCGATATTATTAAATATTGATTCCTATTTTCATATTGAGAAAATAATGAAAGTATTAATACCAAATAACACGAGTATTTGTGGACATGAAATACGTGGTAAACTGCCCAATTATATTTAATTTTGGAATCGTATTTACAAAATAATAAAACCATTATAATTCTAAAATGCAACGGCGATCTGTGCCCTAAAATATGTGGTAAACTGCCCGATTTACCAACATTTGAGTTATGATAATAGAACTAAATTAACACGGTAAGGCATTTTAAATAGTGGCATCAGTCATGGATTCAAATATTTTACGCAGCACAAAATCATCCTAGTAAAAAGTCCATACTTTTAAATACAAACCAATGGCAACCATTATCCAAATTAGTTCCCAAAAAGCGGGATAAAGTATAAATTCTTTCTCCGACTTGTGACAATTTTTTCCTGAATACGAAAATAAGAATCAAAAACTAATTATATTCGGCACAATATCACGGCAATATGTGAACATAAATTGTGTGGCAAACTCGCGATTAATATTAATTTTTGATTCCTATTTTTGTATTTACAAAATACAACGGCGATCTGTGGACTTAGAATGTGTGGTAAACTACCCGATTATAAATAGTTTTTGCTTCCTATTTTCATATTTATAAAATAATAAAAGTATTATTACTCAAACATACAACGGCGATCTGCGGACTTAAAATGTGTGGTAAAGTTTCCGAATATAAAAATTTTTTGATTCGTATAAAAAATTGTCACAAGTCGGAAAAATAACTCATACTTTATCCCGCTTTTTGGCAAATAATTTGGATAATGGTTGATATTTAAAGTGATGGGCGTTTTACTAGGATGATTTTGTGTTGCGCGATTATTCAAATCCATCACCGATACCACTATACTGCAAAATATATACTGCAATAATCTGCAAATATGAAATGCCTGAATGTATTCGGAATAGTGAACTATTCGGTATTGGCCATCCCTGTATAGATACAAACATATAATTTAAAAAGTGCTATCAAAAACTACATTTTTTCAAAAAGTCGATACGGCCGAAATGCGTTTGTGTGATGAGAACTTCAACTAAACTAATGCTTAAATATCGTTCCAAGATAAATAGACACGAAAGAAATGAAATCAAATAAATAAATAACTTTACAATGCTAGAAAATTGGATTTTGTAGATATTTTCTAAAATAAAAATTATTATGAATATATTTACTGGTACTCACTCAGATACTACAAATGCGTGTTCTTTGATAGTTTTTAAAACATCTATAAACTTTATCTTTGACGTCAAAGTGTGTCCGTGAAAAATACATGGCATTCCATCTGGACCGTCCCAACAATCCACTTTTATAAAGTTTGAAATGGAAAAATATCACATTAATGAAAAATATTCAGTAAGTATATTCAAAATGGTAATATATAATGATACATCTTGGTAAAGCCCATTATATACCGAATTATAATCGATTCCTGATCAATATGACTAAATCCATAACTTTTTTATTGTTTAAATAATTATTGCTTTTGTTTAAAGTTCAAACGATGCGGTCACACAATCTATAATTCCTAGATTAATATCTAAAGTATTATAATATTTAAACAGTGCAGGCACAAAATATTTAAATCTGTATTAATTTCATCAAAACATTGTGAAAGTATCATTTTACGTTCTATACATCTGCATCCCATTCTAAGACATCTTGCATATGCTTCACACGAGGATTCGCTGCTAAATTGATCACCAGTCAGATAGCTAGAAAAATGTCGGATGAACTTGTCAGATATGATCAAAAAATGTTGCAAAATTACTCATATTAATTTAATATGCTGGCATTATAAAAAGTCAAATGTTTCGGTGTTCGGAAATTGTGGAATTATTGAGTAAGATTTTTTAGTATAGCTTGAAAAATAATAGAGTTGTTCCTCGATAATTCTTTTTAACATCATGAAGTAAAATTGAATAGGGTTGCGCGAGACTAACTTCCTATCTTTCCAATATATATGCCCCTATATCCTTCATGCTAGTGGATCTGTATGCGTATACTGCATTTCTGCAGCAAGAGTAAAGATAACTATCCTAAATGATTCAAGAGTCCAGCTGCACACTAACACAAATGTATTTCTGTAACGTTTCGTCGGACCAAAGTTCGACTTCCTTAGACAAGCATTGTTGTAAACTGCTTGTCTGAGGAAGTCTGATTTTGGTCGGTCGAAACGTCACAGAAATACATTTAAGTTCGTGAGCAGCAGAACTCTTTCCATGGATGAAAGTAAAATGATACTATTTCTGTGACTTACGTGTTATGAGATGAGGATATCCAGTACTCAGATAAAGGTTGATTCAATGTGTCCGATTTCAACTTCATTTTCGCGGAATCCCACACACAATTTTCTTTGCTGAAGAGATAACTCAGTGCCTGGAATTATATTTAAAATTGCTACATTGTTTACTGTAAGGCTTCTATTTTATCCAAAATTCATGCACTATCATCTTTATGCATATCAATTGCTTTATCGTTTTGTATTATGAAATAGAACCAAGCAAGTAACATTTATTTGAATTGTAAGGCTGTAGTTTCACTTAAAGTTACCATAATTATTTTACGATACAATAAATTATACAGGATTCAGAAATCGAATAGCAGTTGCAGTGACACGAAAACACAAAAAAGTGGTTGATGAAAAACTGGCATGAGATGTGTATAAAATAGCTCATATTTATAAGCAATTAAAAATTAAGAACATTGATAAAAATATTGTATAAGACAGTTTACCTCGGAAATAGACACACAAACTTCAGGTTGATTACATCGGAAATATGATCTCATGTAATTTTCAACATTTTTGATATCTTGAGCCCAATCGTCCTGAGAACAAAAACGATGACCTATAGCAAATTCCTTGGTATTAACAAATTCTCCGCACATAAAACAGCCTTTTTTTAGTTTCAGAATTGAGTATACGAATTGAATAATGACGTACTTTGATACCTGAAATAAACCCTCTAACAACCCAATATTGCCATATATAAAGGTGAAAATTCGTAGAAAATTGTTGACTGACAAACTAATGTGAAATTATTCAAATATTGAAACTTTAATCATGGAGTGGTCGATTTTGATTATTTGAAAAAATCATGTTCGATTTTTTCTTTCACGACATATCAAGATAAAATGCATGTGTGGTATATATATTTTAAAATATTCAAACATTTGCTCGAGCTATTGCTTTTTTCACACATTTTAAAAATGTAAATATACCTTCTGTTCGATGATGAGAAATTTTTGAAAATCTTGTGCATTGAAATGATAACTGCAAAACAAAAAGTTTAAGCACGTTATATGTGATTACAGTTATTTTCCAAATTAATTCAAACACCGGGCCTTCGAGGATGAGTTAGTTATTCAGTCATATGGAGCTTTCCTTTAGGGGAAACCAAAACTTTTGATTATTCTATTTCACCCCAACAAAGACTACCTCAGAAAGCGATCGGTATTGCTCTAATGTTATCGGATCCTGCTATATTCAGATATTTTTAATGTCAGATAAAAAAGATCTTTCAGAAATTCAGAAAATCCAGTCTTGGGCTATGAGCGACATACAAAATCCGGATCTACAAACAAGCTATTGAACAGATATGTTAATATAATGTGTTGACATCTCGCGTCATCAACAAATAGTATTCTATATAACAAGTGTTCCTGTCTTTCAAAAAAACATCACAAAAGATCAAACTCATACTGACCCGTCCGATGAATATTCTTGTAAGAATAATGCGATATCCATTTGACCATTTAACATTATTTCATTATAAAATAAGATAAATTGATCAAAGTAAAGTTCTCCGCTCTCATTTATGTCAGCAACCTTCATAAATACACAAATAAAATTAAAATATCAAAGGACCCCATCTTTTAAAACTCTTTATTTTGGATTAGCTCATATCTAATCAATTCAGTTTAAGCGTTTTCTTTTTTATTAACTAAATCCTAATTTGTTTGCAAATTTTTAGATTCCGACAAATTTTTCTTAAAACCAATGTTATACAATCTAGTTTCAGTTAATTATTCATAAAAACAACCTTCCTTCCTAAAATAACTTTAAACAAAAAATTAAAAGTTGATTAAGTGCAAACGACACATTTTTTTAAAAACGCGTGTTGACTTGCAAGAAATAAGTCAATTCCAAAACTGCTGGTCATCTTTAGCAGTTCAAAACAGTTACACTGTATACCTGAAATACTTCTTTCAAAGCCCGCGTGGACAAATTTTTTGCATTCACGGTTGGTAACCAAGCCTTGGCAATCCGTAGAGTTACACTGCAAAATCATATACATTTTTTGTAGAAAGTTTTTTCATTGCATTCGTTAAAATATGGTGTCAGATCCAAGTAAAATAATACTTCTCGAGTTTAAAAAAATGAAAAGTAATCCCCAAGCAAACTTCAGATAAGCGTCTGCTATAATTCATCTTCAGTACTTTCCCCCAAACCCATGCCAAACTTGATAATTAAACCAAGAATTTTTCATGAAACAATAAAAAAGTAGCATACCAATTCTGTTGGTTAATTTGCTCGAATTCTCTCCGGAGCCACCTGTAAATGAACAACAAATTAAAACAATAGGCATGTGTACCTTTAGCGATAAACATTCACAATATTTCGAAAATTGTACCATTCTAATTCAAATAGATTGATCTGTTTTATGTAAGGATGGTAATAACCCATGATTAATATTTGCGTTGCCACAGGTGTCGCCATTTGAATGTACGGGGTTCGTTCAGGGCAGAAGACTTCAAATTGTATTGAACAGGCACCGTTATCTTTTCAACCTGTACATTTGCGCTCGTAAACTGAACCCAGGAAATTTGCACCTGCATACTTTTGCATCCACAAGCATTTTCACCCAAGTACGTTTCCACTAATGGACATTTGCACCCACGTACATTCATACCCACGAACATTTGCACACAGTACATCTGCCAGGCGTTTGCACCCACATACATTTACACCTGCGTCCACAAGTGCTAATGTCCGTAGTTGCAAGTGTCTATGGGTGGAAATGTTTAGGGTACAAATGTCTATTAGTGCAAATATGCGTGCTGCAAACGTCCATGAGTGCAAATGTATGTGCGTATAAATGTCCATTGAGTGCGATTATCCGCGAGAGCAATTTATATGTGGGTGATAAAATCGGTGGGCAAATGCATGGCTCTAAAAATATGCGGGTGAAAATCTCTAGGACGCGGGTTACTGGTGCAAATATACAAAGATGCAAATTCGCTATCACCAATCTTAGGATACTGTATGATTCCCATACAGGAAATAACATTGTTTTTAGCAGAATGCCTACAATATGTCGTTGTTTGGAATATACAATTAGCTTAATACACAATTTATAGAAGCTTATACCTTCTAAAAAGTGTAGCCCATAAAGACAGAATTAGTCTGGCCTTGTCTAAAATATTCTGTTTTTATTTATATAAATTGTGTGGTTTCACTTAACTTTATATACAGTATATGTGTGTGAGTGGATGAATTGTATAATAATACCTCTTCGCATGTGCTGTTAATGTTAATACGCCATAGGCAATTTTTAAATATTGATATACAGTAACTGATGCTGCAATTTCATAATAATTTCAAATAATAAAATAAAAGACATAGGATTATGACTGACCATCCGAGTTGAGAGAAGTACGAAGCCGTGACTGAGTTATGTACAAGATAAGAAAGCCCTTTAATCCAGACATCAACATCTTCGGGATTGTTGGCTAAAAGAAGATTTTATAAGTGGAAAAGGGCTTTCCGTGATGTAAGATATAGCCAATCCATGTACATCCCATAATAACGAAGCGTTTATTAACAAAATTCATCACAATTTATTAATGCAATCATCAAAAATATACTTTAAATTTTCTAGGTTGCGGTACGAACGTAATATAATATTATATAGCATATTGTTACGTTCCTATAATACAAACAAAATGAGTATGATTGAAATTTTCATCATCTTAACTCTTCAACTTGTATAATTAAGGTAACCTCCACACAAACTAGCCTCTTAGGCTATGCAAATATTTTCTTATTACATAGTACATTATCTAAGTTATGCACTGTGATATAACTCGCAATTTTTTATTCGAAGCGACTCACTATGGACAGTATTATAATTAGTAAAATTAGGTATTTAAAGTTTTTCTTCAACATATGAATTGTATAGAATGATTTAATATCTTCAAACCTGCAATTGACATCAATTTTAACGTAAAATCCTGACCATAGAGTATGATAAAGCACATATCGGGGTCGATGTGTCGAGATTCATCAATCAGTCTTTCAAAATCTCTTGAAACTTTTCCCTTCCGAATTTCTTTTATTTCTCTGATGTTGACTGTGAAATAATAGATTTAATTTTTACATTTGGAGAGGAAAGTGTCTCATGATTGGCCATTGGGTTCTTTGTTCAAATAAATCTCATTTGGTAATGGGCTATTAATTTTCTGGTCAATATCTTATTTGTTCTTGTGTTCCAGCAGGTTCGATTCTCAATACACACAAACGATTTGAACAAAATAATTCTCAAACATTACTACTTTAGAACTTATGGGCAGACCTAATAACTTGTACTGAATCAATTGACTTGTACCTACTTCGGCCTTTACAATAAATTTACACGTATTATGTCAGCTTACACGTACAAACGACTTTTTTGCGACTTTTTTGAAAAGAACCTGACATTGCTGCGAAGTACCTGATCCTTCAGCAATTCCATTTCGGCGACTCCAAGTCATACAGCGGGTTAGTAGATTTACTTGAAATGTACAGTCTTCGCTCCGTGTCTTTTTTGCGCTGAATTTTTTCATCAAATTTCCCATTTCAATTCTTCTTAAAACACTTTCCAACTCATTTCCATCATGAAACTTGACTTTCGGAATACCTAATACTGACGAATCACTATTTTCTACTTCCATCTTTTTTGACAAAAACTATACGCACAAAAAGGAAAATTTCAGACACATATTCATAGGGTATTTGTAGTGCGCTGCGATTTGAGGACTCATTATTTCAAACCGGAAACGACGAAGGTGTATTTCGTCCCTATAACTAAAAACTGACCTTGTAATTGAGTAATTGAGTTCCACAATAACTGCAGTGAGTACATATCTCCAAAAAAGTAGATGCTTCATATCGGTGGTTATTCGTATATTTAAAAAAGGTGGTAAAAAGAAAAATCTCGCTCACTCGCACAGAAGCAAAGTGAAATCCTCTTTCAGTAATGCTACGAGTGGCTACTGAAATGACAAGTCCGAATGCTACTGAAATTATGTATGATGGTACATTATGACCAAAAAGTCGATACGAGACCTGAAGTAGTTCTAGACTGGGAACCCCCAAAATGCGGGAAACGGGAACGACGGGAATGCCAAAAATTTTACAAAAAACGAGAATAGCGTGAAATCGCTTCAGGGAACAGGAAATATGCATATTAAAGTACGTGTAGGGGAATTACACTAATTTCTATACAACTAAGAACGATAAAACGAAGACAAGCAACTCATGTGCGAGGATGATAAATACTAGACAATACGAGTCCTAATCGGAACAAAGTTGTAAAATATTTCCGGAATATCAATCTAGCTGATCAAGACTCATTTATGGACTTGTTCATGCAACACAAAAAAAAATACCAACAATTAATCTCATCATCTATGTTTTTATGTTTAACTAATATCAAATATCAGTAAATTTTATATTGATACAATTTTCTAAGTCCGCGTGTGCCCAACTAGCCAACTCAAAACTAGTCCTATCTACAGATAGCATGTATTGTCAGCATATTACAGTATTATGCAGTTTTGCAGGCATAATCTATCATTCACAGACTTTAAGTTTTAGAACAATATACCCACTCACCCACCTCTTAAAAATACTGTTGGTCGAATAAAGTTAATGAATGGGCACCGCACTGATCCAAGTAATAAACCGTATTAGTGGTTAAGTATACAACTAGAGGGCTGGAACACTATGGACTAGAGGGCTGCGTTATTACTGAAATATTTGAGACGCAATTAGCACTTGTCAAAATGATTTTGCTAAAAAGTCACATATTCATCGCAACCTGTTGTTGTACCACACAAACTGTGAGAGCCCATAGCTTTCAATTACTTAGCAATACCACAAGGCAACTCCTGGTACTGACGTCTGCATTTTCCGATCGACGTTGTATTGCGCCAACAACTTCTCAGCTGTTTCCTGTAAACAAAAGTCGGTTTGATATTTTCCAGAACAGTTCGAGGAGCGTTTACCAAATGTGATTGCAATGATTTTATATAATGTTAACACAATGTAATCGAGCTACGGCTTATGTTTTCACTGCGATTGATTTGTTTATCATGCGTGGTTTCAACAGAAAGCTTTGGTATCCATGATATTTTGAGAAACGCAATTTCACACGATAAGATTTAATGCGAAAAAATCACATCTCCGATGATATATATTTATAATATCAACTACCAAACTATAAAAATGTTTGCGAAACTGGATTATTAAATGTTTTAGAGACATTGTAGAAAATGTATGCCATTACAAATAGGATATTTATCGATTTTACGTAATTGCTATTGACAATCATTGCTTGGACCCATGTCTTTTGAAACTATATAGCGTCTATACGTCACGTATATTCAACAGCGAATGAATAGACCGTGAATTGTTGAAATGAAGGGTAAGGACTTTCGGTTACAAGCGGAACAAAAACATGATAACAGCATCATTTTTTGTGATAATAATTCTTTCCTGGTTTCAATCGCTACCTTTGTCATATCTAGACATTTTGACTCATCGATATAGACACCGGTGACCATACATTTGCACCCGTATGTCCGCGGGTTCAATCTATATGCGGGTGCTAAAATCCATGGTTTAGGGTTAGTATGGGTTTAAATATCCGTCAAAAATTTTTTCATAGGTGCCATAGTATGCAGGTGCAATTGTCGTGGATTCAAATGTACGTGGGTTCGAATGTAATGGAACCATAGACACTATTTATCTAATGCTCCTTTTCATGTAACTACGTATTTTCTACTCATATTAGCAATTCATTTAGGTCTGGAAAACAACCAACCTAGATGTCCATAAATTTATTAAAATGCAAATTCCCCTTAACTGCATTATTTACTGTTTTGGCTTTCAATATTCTGTGTGAAAAAATGCAATTTGCAGAAATGCGATATGTGAATGCATAATACTATATTTTTAAACATGTAACACGACGGATTCCATCTCCTCATATACACAATTCTGTTCGTGTTTTGTTTTCTCATTGTGCGTTTCGACATTCTGATGTTTGACGGCATTATTCTTAGACTATCGAGCACTAATTTCCTGGTTTACAGTGAAAGTCTGGGGGCTTCAAGTCCAATGAGTGAGTGAGGTGCCCAGTTTTCATGACACACTTCCTACTGAACAGCCTTTTCTGAAATCTTTCTCTAGGCCAGTCAAAAGCGTGATTTATTATGTCTCATTGTGTGACTTATTATGCGTCACATGTCTTGCTGGAACCAATATTCATCTCAATCAATCCATCAACCTCGTCCAAATGATGATGTCCAACTCTATCTCAGCACCGCCACATAATGTTGCATATTCACCGCTTGATTTTCGACTCCAAACCAATAGGCACCAGTTGTACAATATTTGGAAATGATTACCCATTCTGCGCACTTTACTAGTCGTAACGTTCTTCGTATGACTTTCTTCGGAAGTACTGCGTACAGGAAATTAATATATTTGCTATTGACATACCCAGGCAGCAGAAAGCTCACTTCAGTAGAAAACTTGGGATAATAGAGTTACCCAGTGTACAAAACATGTTCCACTTTTTCATATGTTAAGATTGTATGCTTGGTACAGATAATGTTCACCAACATAAATCCCTGCAATACATAGCCTCGATACTCAAATTCAAAGATGCTTTGTATCAAACGCTCCAAGCAAACACAGAAAATATGTAACGGTCAAGTGAATACACAACAAATGTTCTTTGTAACTTTTAATACATTTTGACCTTTTTTTTCAAGTGACCCAAATTTTCTGAAGAACAATTTTTGTAAAATATCGCGACCCGAAGATATGTTCAAATACTAAATGGCATGTAGTACTTTTGTCTTTTATGGCCTCAAAATTGAATGACTAATATAAAACAAAGTGAGAAAGCTTCCCAAGTTTAAAATCGTGGCGTGGATTCACATAATGAAAACAGAATAAAAGCTGCAAAGTTTTTACGTTGTGATACTTTCCACGTATACTATTACTATTGAACAACACTTCCAACATACAAATCAAAAAAACTTCACTAGAAAATAAATTAGTAACTTTTAGGATTTTTTTTTAAAAGCAAGCGACAAATTTTTAGCCGACCACGTTTGGGGCGCGACTAATAGGTTGGGAAAAACTGTTTTAAGTAAGACGAAAATTCTAATACTAAATTTTAATGCGATCATCTCACTATGGGTGCGATTGCAGACTGATGGCAAATCGCCATCAACATTCCTCCCTACACATTGATACAAGTTAGACAGAATTTATTATAATTTTGTGCTGTGCGTTACTATTTGCGTTGATACTTATTGAATATTGTTGTGTTAATAATAATTCTAAATGTAATATCACGCTGAGTGTGACTTCAACACTTTACGACACGCTTATACTAAATAAAGCAACAAATTTGGTGAGCATGGGAATACCAGTATTTATTCGTTCGGTAAAAATGGGGAATTTTAACACTGCAACAACTAACATTGGAGGTCAGTAAACGGTCAGGTCAAAAATTGGTAACATTCAGTGTAGCAATAAAATGATGTATTTATCAGTTACATTTTGCACCCGAACAATTGTAAATGTTAGCAACTATGACAAACTTACGTTGAAGATTGTGTCTAAATATATGTATGGGAAATCCTAATACTGTAATATGAAAATTCCATTTACGTCGAGAGTTTCGATAGAATTTTGAACAAAGAGTTTAGCGGGTAACGGAAGAGAAAACAATAAACAATCCAACGTACCTAAAGCACTAGTTAGTTTCATGTAGCAAAAAGTATTTAAAGATGCATCGAGGAAGCCATATAAAACATTTTGTGAGATGGACCTTGCTTATTATATCCGTGGATTTGTCTTTTTCTTGCTTATTACAAGTAAGTCAAACTTTGGAAATGATTTTTTGAATTTCTAGTGCATATTTAGCATATGCAAAGATAGATAGCTTCTGCGATAATCTGGTGGTGGCCAATCTTTTTTGGTTTGCGTGCCAAAACAGACTAAATTCCTCCATGTGCTAACCTAAATTTGAGAGAACTTAAACAAAATTCGTCCGAATAGTGAAAACACAATAAACTAAAATTGAAAAATGTTTACTCTAAAATAAATGATTTTCTACTTTCAAAGAAAAACAGGCACAGTATTAAACTTTAAAGGCAGGTATAAAGTTGATTTTCAAGAAAATATCAGTCCGACAAAAAGATTTCATCACATTTCTTATCATATATCAGTGAGACTTCTGCTGCTACATTACCGCTGACAGATATTTTAGATCGGGTTCATATTTTGTAACCACCAGAGAAATACACGAAATACTAGTTTCATTAGTCAGGCTACTCCCATTACGAGACCTAATAAATAAGTTCATAATTGAGAACGGATATCCAAAATCATAGGCAGATTCTGAAATCAATTTATACCAATGAGGTAACAAGCAACTCTGATTAGCGTAGGGTCACTATATTTGAAAAAGCAAAATTCCGGACAGTGCATGACTATTTTTATGACCTCGAAGTAAAAAAATATGCGCACGGTACGAAATAACAATGTTCTATATCAGCAGTGTGCACAGTACGATTGCAGATGCAGTAAAATTCCGGATTCCGGACATTTGAGCATTTTTTAAATTCTTCCCGGACGCAAAATTTAACCCTAAATTCCGGAAATGTCCGGAATTTTCCGGACGGTATGGCAACCCTAAATTAGCACGCACTATACAACTTTATGAATCAAGCAGATATTAAGAGAGAAGGTGGCACATGTGAACTAAGCTCAGAAAGAGTGTAACTGTAACCGTACCCATACTACGGTTGTCTCGAGAAAATTTGTTTAAGGTCGAGGGCTCAGCTAGTTGTTACGTCATAACATATTTCATTGTAGCCATAAGCAGTGTTCCCTTTAAATTTCACACTGCGCAAATGTTGTTTTTACGGAGCAAAACTATTTTAAGGCTGAGCAGAATCCTGAAATATTTGCAAACATTGTGAAAAGTTACAATAGTAGTAGCATCATATATTATCGGAATGCGAACAGACCACACGTTTAACTCAAAGTCCGTCTTCTGGACATAATGTACAATCTCAACATTTTTGTTGTTGCAATATCATTGCTTCCATCAAAATCAGGGTATGAAATTTTGCTTGTCTTATGCTCTGCATGATTTCTTCCTTGAAGCGGAATAGCAATAATTAGCAGTTTTTTTTTAGCTCATTCATACCGGTATCACGATTTTCGTATTTCTAGCCTTGCTTCCTTGAATATACATTTTACTCACGCGCTAGATAAAGAACACTATTATATTGATTTTGGTTAAAATGCTTAACACTCTTTTAGTAATTTATGGTGAAACATACTTAGTATATAATCATTCGGTATCATTCTGTATAAGCTCATGTGTCCCAATCTCGAGATTCAGGCAAATTTCCTGCAACAAACAGTGGACATGATACCTATTAAAATTCTATCTTCATCTGTGTAAACTTCACTACGGACAATTACGAGATTTGGCGTGCCGACAAGGCGAAATTCAGAGCGCGGCGTGATGAAAATTTCAAAATGCGACACCGGCCCGCGCTGACATAAAGAAATCAAGGTACTTGAGCGTGACAGACACATGTGTGACATCACAATGATCAGTGTTCACCAAAATACGCATGAAATATATAATGATATTTTAGTTAAGCGGTAATAAAATGACATATTGAAAATATGAGCCACGCTTCAAAAACGAAATGTTGCAACTGCGCGAGATTGAGATTTTACTGCGCAAATGTTCTGGTGGTACTGCGCAGTTGCGAAGCTTAGAGGGAACCTTGGCCATAAGTCGTAAAAGAACAAATGAAGTCTATGTAAATAACGGATTGTTAACGAACGAAAATGTAGGCCCAAACACCGAGTTTCATCAAATCAGTGGTTCCCACCACCGGACCGCGAAGCTTTTTTGGAATTTTTTTTTGCCGGTCTGCGAGAAATTTTATTTTATTGTTTTTCTGCCGTCTCAATCGCTTTACCGAAGACGAAGCTACGTAGGTTTATCATACAATTTCTCTCCCGTCGTCATATTGCGGTTTGATGAATGAGGTATTAATGGCCCAGCGACATCTTGGTGCCGAGTAATCACACTTTTAGCTTTTACGGTTCCGATTCATCGCGAAAGCGCTCAGCCAATTCTCACAAGATTCAGAAAGCTGGAAATCACCATGCGTGCCTTTTTCGTTCTGCATGCATTTCTTGATTAATAAGACGAATGTATATTGTCTCTTTTTTCAGTTTTTCAGCCGTTTAATTTTTACTATCTTTTTATTTTTCTACTCTATATATATACGATAGTGTACTCTTCATATCATGCCATGATGAAGTTTTTCTGGATAGAAATTCGAAACGTCGGCAAATTATATCGTTTTGCTATACACCGGTTGTGCTTAATTTATCTTTGACAAGACGAACTTACGTTGGTTTATTACGCAATTTCTCTTCTGACGTCATATTGCTGTTTGATAATTGCGGTATTAACGGCCCGGCGACGTCTTGGTGCCGAGTAATCACACTTTTAGCTTTTTCGGTTCCGATTCATCGCGAATGCGCTTCGTCAAATCTCGCAAGATTCAGAAACCTGAAAATCAGCATGCGTGCTTTCTTCGTTCTGCATGCTATTCTTGATTAATATTACCATCCAAACAAAAGGTTATGAATATTTCTTTGTTTAAACCAGAAAACTGAGAACAGTATAATAATCCAGAGCTTCACCTTGACACCCATCGAGATATGAACTTGTTCGACCCTGCAGGCGGCCACGAGACGCGCAACAAAAGCATAGGTCGCTGAGATCTTTTCCGTGTGATGCACAGCAGGATTTTGAGCCTGGTGCTAAGGTAGCAACGACTTTATCATTAAATATAAATTCATTTTGTTTGAGGCGTCGATCAACTGCAGAGAGATTGATATGATTAAGCCAACGAAACCTCTACTTTACAGTCCAGATTACTAAATGAATCACTGTCACAATTCATTTTTGAGCTCTGTTGATAACGAATACCCATCGTTAAGTAATCGAGCAATGAAACTATTGTCAGAATTTCCAACTAGTTACTTCTAACTTCAATTAAAACGAAGCAACTAAATCGACTTTGATCCACTGCAGAGCTACGTGTTGCAGAACTTTTTTCGGTGTCTCGCTTGCAATCCTGAATTGGAAACGAAACAGTAGCGAAATTCTCATTTTGAGTTAATTGCGCTCGTACATGATTTGGCATGTACGGGTACACGTTTTTTTTATGTGAGATGTGTGCCTTTTTTACGCATAAAGGGTGCCCAGCACTGCATTTTATTACGCAAAAATATGTTATCATTTTATGTTCCACCAATTTCAATTTTTGGCCGGCACATTATTTGTTGTTTTTCTTTATGTGAAATGTTTTGATATGTGCCTTTTTTTTTCTAAAAGCGTAGTGATTGCCCGACATTACGCAAATATATAATGTTATTATTTTCAATTTTTGAAGGTCCGTGAATACATTTTATTTAATTTTACCGGTCAACCAGGGTAGAAAAGTTGGGAACCACTGCATCAGATAATACCAACGAAACATTTTTATCTGAAGGGAAAGATCTCGTTTCCAAAATCCGCTTACATGCCAAGTTTGGCACGCGTGCCAGGGGTTGCCCACCCCTGATCTAGTCAGGAGCTTTGCACAGGCTATTCAGGCGTTGTGAAGATCAGTATGTCTTTTTGTAACGCGTTAACTTGCTGGTTAAATTTGTCTGTTAAACCTACACCTGCCAAGCAATTTATTTGGTAAACTCAGAACACTGTAAGTGACGACTGAAACGCGATCGTACGTTGGAGTCACCAACCACCAACCATCCCATTGTGGAAGATAGACTTTCAGATGTGTTACTTTTAAGCTTGATTTGAGAAGGACTCGTAGTCGGTTTGTAGCTGGCATTATCCTAAATTACGCGTTGACTGCGCGCTACTATAGCTGTTTATGTTCAAGCAACGGGATCAATTTTCAAAAAGCAATTGTCGCGAGCCGTAACTGGGGTTAGAGCTGCATATTCATGTTCACGATCATTAACAGCGGTATTATAAGATTATCCCCGCATACTGCTTTCTACTCTGCGTAAAGGAAGACTATTATTGTGAGAAGACATTGATAGTTTTGTGGCCACCTTTGTTTATCTTGCTTCCTCATATTCAAGGCTAAAATGCAAAACTCGGTCTGCGAATATTCAAGACTATACTTGTCGAGATATATGCAGATCCGCGTAAAACCAAAGAATTTGGTGCTTCGGACGTAATCTGATAAAATGTTAGCGACGCTTGCGATTAGAATCCACCAAATCGATCTATAATATAATATATTTCAATTTCGTAATACAAATATCTGTGTACCGACTTGCGATATAACAAAAAAAAGTCCAGTAGACACCTCGCTTCCCGTAATGCCATCCCTGAACTACTCGACATTTAAATGAAATCTCATTTTACGAATCTGCAAAACTTGTTAGTTCATAACACCCAATGTTTGATTCAAATTATGATTCGTAGGAATCCTTATAAAGCATAAATTTTACCACACATATTCTATGCAGGATGCAACTTGTCAAAGAAAGTTCATCGCTGCGGACAACAGATAACGGACCGTAGTGGAACCATCGTTAGTCCAAAAAACGTCAGAGATTGTGTTAGAAATAGGAAGTGCGATTGGCATTTTGTATTTCCTTCCGGTTTCAACGCCTTGAAATGGAATTTCACGAGTACTACATTCCAGACAAAAAAGGACTTGCTATTTGCGTCCAAAATCAGTTAGTAAATTCGTATACTTTTTGAAATGTTATTGAGCGTGTCCGGTAAAATCGCAAGAGACTTTTGCTGTAAAACAAGTATGTGTGATTAAAACCGTTAGGTTTATGGGGTTAGGGTGTGTTTTTAAATAACGAATCTTTTTTAAATAAGGCGATTTTTCATACGGCGATTTTTCCTATGCGGCAAAATTTCCTGCGGCGAATTTTTTTAGAACCTTCATAGAGCCGTAGAGACTGTTATTTTTAGAATAGTTTAGCTCGTGGCACTTGGGTGCAACAACGCTAAAAAATGGAAAAAATACAACTTTTCACTCAAATAACATAAGACTATAATAATGATTTTTCAGGTGGTGCTACAATTCGACACATAAATTTTAATTCATCAAATGACTCTATTTGTTATGTGGTTCGGACATCTAAACGCGAAGGAGATTCATCAAGAGTCAGCGGGTGTAAAATTTATACGGAGAATGTGACTGAACCATATATAAATTATACATGTGACCCTTCTGCGCTTCAGTTCAAAGTTCACTACGAATTCATCAAATACGCAAAAGGTATAAACTGCATTCAAATGAAGGATTTGAGTCCCGTTGAAGCCAAAGCACGAATTAATTTACGTTAATTTCCAACATATGCAGTATACTATAGTGTTCACTGATGTGATAATACTCTGCTAAGTGGTCTTCACTTTTAAGCTGCATTTTTCCGTTTTGCAGAGCAGCTTTATTCCCTAATGGAATATCAGAAAATGAATAGAGTAATCCTTATGAATAAAACACGGGCTGTAACTATAATACAGGGGTTCTCAACCTTTTTTCTGTTAGTTACCCCCCGAGTCACGAAACAATTAACGCGAACCCCCAATAATCAGACATCAAACAAAGTTGTGATATATTGGCTGACAATTCGCTACAACGACAATTTATTGATCAACTGATGCTGTAACTGAATTAAATATTTGTGTTGATGTTATTGCCCTTGTCCTCCACCCAACTAATAAATTCTTGAAATCTTCCTCAAGTTTCGGTGAGCACATCACTTTCTGCAATGCTCGCAGCACATTGTCTTTGAGATTTCCCAGTTTGGCTGAAAAGTCGTGCATTTCACATTGTTGCGTCACAATCACAACAACGCTAGATCAGTGAAAATTTCTCTGATTTTCAATTGGCATTAATTTTCATCTGGTAGTTACTTAGTTTTCTTTTGTTAAAAGATTATGAAAGAAAAAACACACAAAACTCGACTGACATCCATGTACCCCTGGAAATCTTCTCGTGAACCCCTGGGGGTTCGCGAACCCCAGGTTGAGAACCCCTGCTATAATAAATCTACTAACTACTGTTTTTGTTTTGGAAGGTATATTTGGAATGCTTGAAGCAATTATATTGTACCTTATCACAAATATTTGGAAATTATATTATTTTTCTCATACTAGAAACTACCACACACACAAAATCGAGTTTGACAACAACAGCCGCAACTTACAGTTCTTCGTTCGATGCTCACACTGTTTCATCAAACCGACAAATAAGCGTTCAAAGCACATCCAAAAGTTCGTCAACCGTCAGTAAGTAGTTCGGAGTTTTAAGTAATTCATTCTACATCCAAACATCGACAAAATATAACGTATGTAAATTCATACGACAACACTAGCGTTGATGTCAACTTTTTTTACTCGTGGTATTTTGACTTCATGCAGCAATTTTAAACGTAACAAGTAAATCCAGCCAAAAGTGCAGGTTGTTGCAAATACTAAAAAAAATCTAGTTTTCTAGCATATAGTTAAGCCAATGTAGTAAGTTATTTGAGGTGAATTGCGAATCTTAATTTGTTCGTACGGTGATATCATATATAAATAATAAATATAAATATAGCCAGTGTTACCAGACTTCAGTGCTTACGAATACACATTTACATATTGATATAGAACTGCATTGAAATACGCTAATAGATAATGTAAAAACGAAAACAGGAGATTTTATTTTGTCAGAATATTATATCAGAATCAAAATCTACAAATGAGTTCATTAAGAGAACATGACGCTCTGATGAAAGAAATGAGATGATATGAAAAAATATTAACTCGAGGAAACTAAGAGTTTCCAACCAAAAATGTTTTTATCTCATTCCATATACATATTTTGCAGTAGACAAGCAAAACGCAAAACAAAGCTCTACAACAGATTTGTTGTCAACAAATAATATTAAACACGCAAGCAAATCATTGATCAATTCAACTCCGATCGACGACAAGGAAGTAATGGAATCCGAAGCACGTACTTATGGACATACTTCGCGTACCAAACTGCGTAAAACCAGTTCCTATCGTCTTAAAACAGAATACGGAGAGAACAATCACACAGAAATTGACACCAAAATCCTTACTCAATATCTATATTATATCGTCATTCCACCATCAGTAGTAATCGCTGCATTTCTTGCATTTGCTGGAATCCTTGCAATCTGCATTTGGAAAAAAAGGTGAGACTTTGAAACGCTACTTGTTTGGAGTTTGCGGTTGCAGAATTATACAGCTCCATCAAACACTCTATTAGAAGGTCATTATTTACTAGAGACATTACTGATTGATTTTCTGCGTATACGACTCAAATATTTGATGCAATTTTGTAACTAGTGAAAAGATAAGTACTAAATATATCCATCCTATCCTTCTATCGTTCTAGTCGCATTTACTATTATGTGTAGTAATGTAGCCTATACCTTCGATTGAAAAACAGAAATTATTCATAAACTGCAAGTCTAGTTTTCAAATTAAGACAAAATTACCAAAAACAAAAATATTAGCATACTGCCGATGTATATTGATTTTAATTCACTCCAATATTTGTATTTTTGTAGAAAATCAGTTAACCTACAAAACACAGAAGTTGCCACAACATCACCAACGACAACCCCTTTTGCCAGCATGATGCCTTCTGCTATGGCTATCCCAAATGTATACGAAGAAATTGGTGTTGTCGCTCCCTTTGCTAATTCAGCATTAGAAAATGTTGATAGATCTTCTAATACCCAAAACTGCAATGTCACATTTGAAGAAGGAGAGCAATCCGTGTATGTGGAAATGAATTCTATTGTCCGGAATCTCTAGATTACGAAGATTATGCAACAATAACCATCGCTTTCTTTCTACAATTTTTTTTTTTCGCGAGGTGTTTACCCTGTTTCCCCGAAAATAAGATCTAGCCTGAATTTCAAAAATGATTTTAATATAAGCAACCTAGTAGCGAAAAAATTTTTTTTTGACCTAGTCGATAGCAAGAAATCTCTCCTACACGTTCTAAATGATTAATAATAATATGGTATCAGTTATTTAAACGTGTTATTTATAAGTAAATGGATATCGGTTTTCATATTTTGTATGCTCCACTTTGTAATTTTGTTCTTGATAAATGAGAATAAAAGAACATCCAAATTAAGCCCTTGTGATATTTTTTGAAAGAAAATTGAAAAAGGGACACTGCCTTGTTTTCGGGGAAACACGGTATTGCTTTTACAGTGATGTACTATTGAAAATGTAGAAATAAACGAAAAACATATAAAAATTCTTCAATCATGTAGTTCAAAATTCGCAATATGTATATTCCATTTACTCGGGCCTGTAGGCTATTTCATTTGCAATGCTCCTCTTTAATAATGGCGTTACAAAGTGCCATAATTACCTATAAATGTTTGTTAAAAACATAATGACGTCATGAACAAATATTTAAATTTTGTAAAATACAAAAATTCAATTACAGGTAATATACATACGCTAATAACCCGAACAGACTGGATATCAAGCCTAGATATGGCCTCAATTGCTGATAAAGAAAACATTACAGATGAAAATTTATTATTCTCGAGGGGAAAACTGGAAAAATTGATTTAGTTTGGTATATTTTGTTAAAGGGACTCAAATTTTTGAAAGTCAACCCTGCCAAAATCGAACGCAAATTAGTGTGTCTCGTTGATGACGTAGCCTACTACTGAGAACTCGGCGTAATAGTTAGAGGGTTCTCTGTATTATTTTGAACCGTATGCTAGTTCTATTGGGCGGTGCATTTGACAAACGCTGTAGTGGTTTAAATACATACCAATACCCTTGAATAATATGTTGCATTATTATAAATTGCAGTAAACTTATTGAATCGAGGTCAAGATATACTCGATCTCTGTGCCGGATCTTTTATTGAAACATATTTTCCGCTGAAATAACGCATACCAGACTATTTTTGTCTCAAATAATATAGGTTTTATAATTTATGTAGATTCATCTGCTTTTCTGTAATTAGTGCTTTTGTTATATTGTCGTTATATAAACTATATTAGAATTAGCATATATATACATATATATATGCTTTCCAACACTAGTGGATGTCTAGTTGGTTACAGCAGAATTCACAGTGATGGGTCTTAAAGCATGAAACAAGAAGAAAACTATGGATCAAATTTTCTCTGATGTCTCCATGAAACTAAAGGAAGAATTAATTTATGTTAAAGTACATGCAAACCCCTGCCCTCAGTTCGGAACAACCAATACCCATGCGCAGCGCCGGATTAACCATTAAACAATATAAGCACGTGCTTAGGGCACCAAGCAAGTAGGGGCGCCACAGAAATTTTAGAGCAGAATTTTATATAGTTTATCGGTGTTTATTAAAATATTACGAGTTCACCAGACCACACAAACTTAAAAATGTTCGTTTATTTTTCGTCTTCAAGTATCATAATAATCTTCTTTATTAAAGATGAACACTGAAACTTATTTATTGGACACGAAATGGGCCTATGAGTCGTTTTCTTAAACTGTTGTTGTTTTTTCGTTCTAGTATTCTCCTTGTTGCTGCATTTTTGTTTTAAAAAGATTTTATTTCTATTCAACAATTGGACCAATGAACTATTTACACTATGTGCCGGTTTCACGATCGCATTTCAACGATCTAGTGGTCAGCGAAGTCGGGAGTTTTTCGATAAGGGAGACCAGGGTGGTCCAAACCCTGTCATGCTGATACAATCCGTGATACATTGCACAATTTTAGTCTCTAATGGAGGAACGTTTTTGAGTTTTTTTTAACTATTTCAACTGGGGTTTGGATCCCGAGATTCAAACTCTTTTTCTATCGCTTTGTGCCTTTGTTTTAGTAAAAACACTCCTCTGTTTTCAAGCGCCGGTCTTGTGACAGTAGTGACAAAACGCAGAGCCGACTTAACGCCGCGCAATCCAGTTTTTTTAGCTAGGTCCCGAAATACCAACTTAGACGGACTCGGTTGGTATTTGACGATGGCATTAAGCTTGCTCTCGCTGCAAGTTTTTAAATTACTCAATATAACAATTCGTATTAAAATGAGTGTCGCAAGAAAGGTGACATAAGGAAAACACGGCGGAAACGTATTTCCTTGCCCATCACACAGTGTATGGTTTAATTTCAAGAAATATCTGTCATGAAAGAATATAATTTGAGCGACATTAAACGCGAGATGCGCAAAATACAACGGTAATTCTCGGGAATTAACTTTGAGATAACCGAATGCTTTATATATCTTCTTTAAAAGAACGCCACCCATGCACCATAATAATAGTCTGATTAGAACGGTAAACTCTATTTGTTTATTAAATTTAAAGTAGGTAAACTTGCGATATTTCGATCACGTTTGGGTTTTCTCCGACCTGCGGCCCGCGAGATGTCCTCAAAAGTTTTTGCGGTCCTACCTAGCAACCTTGAACCACCCTGAGGTAGACCACTAGGCACCGGTAAAATTTCAAACTACAGTTGTGACTTGTATCCTTTGGTATTTCGATTCACGTTGAGACTAGAGGCACGAATCTTTATCGTCACACTCCTTCAGGATTAGAGATCAACTGATATATCGCCCGATATTGCGTGTTTTCCGAATATCATATCGGCAGTAAACGGCCGATATATATATCGGCTATAACAGGTAAAAAACCTAAAAAAGTTTGTAAAAGTTGTTTTATTTACTGTTGGTTGTGAGTATTTTTAATGGATAATACACTTATGTGGTTTAGTGTTTTTATAATTAAATTACACATGAGGGGGCACTGGAGTCTTCAGTGCTTAGGGCACCAATAGGGCTTAATCCGCCCCCACACTCGCGGTAAAAATATTGCATTGGCCTTATAAGGTGCGCTTCGTCATTCCGTGCATTTCTTTCCAAACAAGCCTCTGTATAATAACATCTATTGATACGCAAGGGAGAACTTTATTTCTGGATGGGCCCAGTGGTAAGCTGTAGCCGGAACGCACCGGAACGGCGTTCCGGTTGTTGGACAATTTATTGCATTTGCGTTCCTGTTGTTGAAATGAAATTTTGGTACAAAAAGACTAGTTTCTCTGGTAAACCTCGTCATTAACTTACATTTTGTTACATCATAATTATTTTTACATCACATCACGCAAATAATTAGTACATAAGTGATGGGCAATAGATGTTTCCCCGACCTTTGACCCGTGGAAATTCATCCTAATAATATCATTTGTATTGAATTGTTATGAATATTCTTGCAATGTTACACAGAAGTATTTCAGATGATTTCCTTATATTTCATTGCAGTTCTTCGGCTCTATCTTAGGACAAACAAAAATTTGTGTAACGTCCGCGTCCTGTTGTAAATATATACATATTACATTTTTGCGAATTAGGTGCGTTCCGATTGTTAAGATTTTTCTAGCTCATCACTGGATGGACCCAAACGTTTCTCTTATTTTGGAAATTGCACAAAATTGAACTGGGAATCTTATCTTCTCTCCAATCATACACCAACATCGTTTAACGAACGAAGATATATGTAAAAATAACAAAAACATGAGGAAAGTTTTACTAAATTTACTAAAACGAAAACGCGACAAAGCATTTGTCATTCCACCCATAATAGGCGAAAGGCGATTAATACCGTTATTAAGTTTATAGCGTTTGAACGATCAGGATCCTTTATTAAATAATTCACCGCCAAATTCACTTTTTAGTCTCAAAAGAGTTTAGTCTCAAAAGAGTTCGGCACATCTGCGGATGCTTGTAACTTTGCTCTGAGACCAGTCTTATTTACTTCTGAGTTATTGTACGTGACTTTGCTTTGAGAAAATTTTCTTAATTAATAATTTTTCTCAATAAAAATTGGTTTAGCTTCTGTACGGCGTACACCACCATTGTTGATCTCTAAAAAACTGTTTATCGCTTCTAGCTGCCTCCTGCTTGGCAGCGTGCGTCCCTAATTCTAGGGGACTCCTCTTCTCTGTGTCGGCCCACGTGATTCTGATCTGAACAAATACTCGTATGAAAATTAAATCAGATAAAATAAAACGGCAAATGCCGTGTTCTCCCCACGTGCAGCATAGGATACGCCAATAATTGCCAGTAATACGGCGATAGATAATTTACTCATTTTCCTGTATTCTTTCAAACCGTGTGGATGTAAGAAGAAGTTGTAATGAAATGCGTCGTTAGTTGTGAATCCGCGGTGTTTAAAATTTTTCTGTCATCAATTTATTTCTTTAAAAATGTAACTGACATGGCAAGTTTTTTTCCGCTGGTGTGTCATGCGTCAAAGTGGTGTGTGTGTGTTGTATTTTAATAATTTTTTTACTTCCATATTTCAAAACCGAATGCTGTCTGCCTGTTTATTAGGGATGGGCCGGGATTCGGATCCGGACTTGGATTCGAGTCGAATCCACGCATTTTTTGGACTCGGATTCGATTCCGAGTCCACGTCATTTTTACCGAGTCTATAATCAATTCTGTTTTTACTAATTTACGCCTATATTTGTACTGTTGCCTCTATAAATCTCACTACATACCTTAACGAGTTAAAATTCAAAGGTAAATCTGTAAAAATATCCCTCACGTGTACTATAAACACTCCTAATAAAAGCGACAACAGATATCCAGATAATATAACGCATGTTAAAAACTATTGATCGCTTATAACAATGATGTTGTGCCAGTCGCCTTCAAACTATCTATCCTTTTTGATACACAATAAAATATGTGTTAGCGCAATATTTTTGAGTTTTTGATTCGCGTAAAAATGAAGCATGCTCTGGATCAACTCAATGGGGAATCTCATCGATACCTCTTTTAAATCGAGTTTATTACGTGCAATCCTTTCTATAATAAGGGAGCAATGGAAAGCATGGAGCGTTTTAGAACGTTTACATGAACTACTAAATTGCAATCATTGTATTGACGACGAGTGGCATCTCTCTACCATTTGCGCACGCCACATAGTAAATTTAAGGCTAGAAATATCTGGAATTATGGGAAGCATTGTAGTCAAAAACTTTTTATTTTTCATATTGACATGTGAGAATTTTTAAAGCCGCCCAGAATTGACGCAAGGTGGTGGGCTGGAAATCCAGTTCACAGCCAGGGCGCACATTGACCCACGTTTACGTTTGTATTATGGTCGCCAAAAAAAAATAAAAATATATATTTTTAAATTGATCCAACAGCTATCTGCGGAACCATTAGGCAAAAAATATGAGCTACGACGTATGTTTGTGAGCTCGCGATGCTGTAATATGGTCAAAAACGTGTTTTTCTACTTTTACATTATGACGTCACGGACTCGGAGGATTCGATTCGAGTCCTTGAGCTATTACTCGGATTCGTCGAATCTCTGTAATGCCGGACTCGTCCCTTTCCTACTGTTTATACAAAAAGGTTTTTATTCTATTGTATTTGCTTATCAGTAGAAACAACCTACACATTTCAGTATTTGTCGTTTTGTATGCAACTAACTGAATAACAAAATGTTACGATAAATCCTATTTTTTAGCACGTTTTATATAGTGCTGAAGTGATCTAACGTTGGGTGATTCGCCTGATTTCGTTCTGGGTGGTAACATAAGATTGCAGAATAAAACATAAACAAATCATACTCGTCGTGTCCGTCTCATGAACTTTCCCACCAGGGTGATCCTATTTTAACTGAGTCCATACCCATGGTTGGGTCGAAGACAGGCGCACCTTCTGATCTATAGTACGTAAAAAACATGCACCTGAAATAATTGCGAAACAACACCCGCTGTTCTCTCACTAAAATTTAGCCATTTAGTAAATATAGGCATTTGAAAGGAACACTCAAATTTACTAAATCATTTGAAAGGAATAGTGGGAAAATCAAATTTGGCTAGTAAGATTTTGAATTTCTGCAAAACTGATTCCCCCGTATCGCTTGAATTTTCAACAAAAACTTAAAAGATGCTAATTTTATTTTCTAGTAAATTTTATTGTTTATAAACAAAGTGGAGGATCCAGATTAACTAGATTTAATAATTTGTTGTAATTACATGTCGCGTAGCATTTGTCCCACGTACCCCACTTTCCCAACTTAACCCGCATGTCAAACTTGCCCCGCGTGGCAACTTATTCCACACTTTTCCCATATATGTATACTTAATAAAATATTATATTATAAAAATATTATTATTTAATCATAAAACTTGCTACGTACGTTTTTGAATAATAACTAATAATGGTAATTTAAGTAAAATTGCCAACGAAATTAGATACAGCAATGAAAACATTCCATCTTGATTATTCAGATAAGCAAAAGTGATACATACTCTCTTGTTTTTATAAATTATGCTGAGTGTGAAAACTATCACTGAACTGTAAAAAAAAAAAAAACTAAGTATTCTTCCTTTTCTAAAAAAAGTTGAGAAAAATCATCTTTCAATAATTTGAAGAATCTGAGGTCATATTACCGAATAAAACAATAAATTGAATTCAGCAGAATATATGACATTCAACTTTTCAGAGCGTTCTTGTTTTGTCTTCTTGTTTGTCAGTCCTTATCCATACCATTTATAAATAGGGCTAGAGCCCAGTGGGTCACAGATGGTCCCCAAAAGTACACCACGCCCTCATAGGTTTATTGTTTCAATAAATACTCAGGGAACATGCAGACTAAATTTGAGACTTGATTGAAAAAATTGATCAAAAAGCATAAACTTCTAATAAAGTGTATCATATGGGGCCCTATTGGGCTTCAATCCTTCCTCCGAATGAATCAACCGTGGTGGATAAGATTGTGCGCTTGTATATCTTTGATAACTTCGACCGCAAATTAAGTCGATAGAGAGGTTCTTTAAGATATCGTTAGGTATCAGTTTCTTTTTGTAACTGGGCTTGTGCGCAGTTCGCTATTTGATGATACATTTTTTACAACATTTCTCCGACAATTAAAGAATGGTTGCTGGAGTCATGGAATACATCATTATTTTGTTAGCGTTTGGCGCATTGACTTCTATTACTTATGGTTAAACATTCAATCATCTCATTCGACTTCGTCATTACCAATATCATCGTTGCTGCACCACGGGACAAATTTGATTATTGATAGTGAAAAATGAAAAACATGAAGTCAGAACGCACAAAAATTGGTACTCCCTAAGTATGTGGACCAAGATGGCGGACACCGCAACGAAGTATGTGTACCAGGTTAGGGGTAGGCCATAATTTTATTCCAATTTTTCTCATTTTAGTTCTATTACGAGTTCGGGGACTAGCCAAGTGACTCCTGTAGTATTTGTACCTGAAATTAAGGCCTAACCCGAACCTGATACACATACTACGTTCCGATGTCCGCCATCTTGATTCACATACTTCGGGAGTACCCCAAAATTTATGAGGATTTTTTAAAAGATTATTGGTACGTGACATTTGCTGATGAATACCGAACATGAGAAGAGAGATACGTATTTGACTGTGGCCTAGCATCTACCGGTAACCTATATATGGCAACGTTAGCCGTCGGTAACGTTACAATATGAAGTAAGGACACGCGAGAACTAACAAAGGGAGTTAAAAATTAAAGCACTGTCATTTCACCAAGTTCTTACCCCAGTACTATTGAACTTTCTTTAGCCGTTTCATCCCACTGACTCCTTTAGAAGTTTGTAATGCAAATTTTCGTATATTGCAGAAGTGTAAAATGAAACCAAATTTGTAATTACCAAAGAACGATAAATAAATACAAGCACGGATGAGCGAGGGTAGGAAAATACGGCATCAACTTTTTCACATAAAATATTTCATGTAAATAATCATATAGGAAATGTAATCGGGCAATGACTAGTTTCAGGCAAATAACATACACTTTCAACAATAAGTGGTTAAAAGTATTGAAATACACAGTAACAATATTTATGTTCTCGCTACATCGCCATTGCTTTTTCGTGATTTATTTATCTCCTTTATTGTCTGCCAAGTGTGTTTTTATCCCACCCTTTTATTTGTACTTTTGTGAAATATTAATTTTATTTGGATCTTCTTGCAATGTGTGTTAGAACTAGGGCATTTATATACTTTTTCTATCATTTGTTCACTGGCTTTGAGTGCCATGTATGTAGTTTTACCTATGCAACATTATTTCACACTTTACAGATAGTGGATGCTTTTGATCAGTCATGGTCGTGGCTTATCGGCGAGCCTAGTTATCTTGTGGGAACATGCTCCCAACAGCGAACGCATATCACGTATTGATGGTTGCTGAATGTATTGGAAAATGATTCAGTATTATCCATAGATTTCATAATTTGTCAATAAATGGCCTAATGTTATTAAGCAGTTTGAAAACCGACATTTGCGTTAAAGAGAATAAATTGGTTAGTTATACTGCGACCAAATCACCCCAATGTTGAAAGAACTCTAAATACTTTCTTGTAACCCGGCATATGGATGGAGACAAAATCATCCTCTATTCGTAAAGCATTCGCTTGAGAAAATAAATGGTGGCATCACTCGGAATTCTAGGTTTTCAAGTCTGGAGCTCCTTTTCTGGTCTTCCGCATGCTCAGTAGCATATCAAATATCTTTTTCAAAATTTATAATCCGTTCTTTCAGACAATGATTTTTTTGTTTTAGGATCGCAATTCATCATTTACCATTTTTTGAAGATTTAGGTGTGATTGGAAAATTTGAGACTGCTTGATGATGGTTAGTGCGTCTGCGAGTGCTTTCAATGATTGAGTACAATTTAATACCTTGACTTAGGGTATGAATTCTTACATACTGCTGGGGGTGTAAAAGTTTTCAGAAATACAACGAGCCATGAATCTCGGAAGTCAATGTTTTTTGTATAGTTTCTTGAATCTTCGGCAAGCATACGGAAGTTGCGGTCTAAATAACTAAGATTGGTGTTGAGAAACAGGTAACGTCACCGCAGCAAGAATTGGAGATACTCTCGGTTATGGTGGACTTGTCTTGTGGGATGTTTTTTGTGTAGATTTGTTTTCTTCAGAGCTGTTCATTATTTTTTTCTTGACATTTGTGAATGTTATTTTAGTATCCTAATTATTTTGTAATATTAGATATATCTAGAACCTTAATTAAACAGCTACTCTATTAACATTTGTTTTTGCAATTTTGGGTCAAGGGAGACTTGTCAAACTTGCCATTTTTCATAGCTTTTGCCGAAGCTGTACATTTGAATAAAAGTCGTATATATTTTCCAGTGCTTTTGAGAAGATTTTCCTCTCAGCCTTGCATTAGAGTGTTCAGCTGTTCATATGTTGATATATGTCAGCCAAGCCAGTTAACCTTGCACACTACTCATCATGGTAATATTGCGCAACTCTTTTACATACGGATGACGGATTCGGGCTCTAACTTAGAATCTTTCGTGATGCTGTTTTGGTTTTGCTTTCTTTTCATTTTTATTTAACTCTTTCAATATACGGTATTTTTCTTTTCAAATATTATTGCAAAAGTAATTGGTAAAGCGTGCGCCACGCGTTTGTCCATACGAGCTACAAAATACGAGTCATCATACATACGAGGACAAAAAAGTGAATTCATTAGATCTGGGATGATTCAATCCGAGTTTATGATTACACTACAGATCTCTTAAGGTATAAGCCTTTGCACAAAACACATCGGTATTCTGGCCCTGATTTTGATATAACACGGTATATTGTTTTATTAATATAACATATAATATAGTTAATATTTGACAATTTGTCAGATTCCAAGATTCCAGCGTGTCTTATGATGAGTGCTCATCTCTATTGGCTTCTGTTGCAGTTAATTATAACCTGTAAAATTGAAAAAAATTCAATGTTGTTACTATCCCCACGAGAAGTTTGTGGATAGCATTTGACCCTATAATGTCGGAATGACACTTATTTGTAGTATGAATATGGCTATAATATGATTGGTCAGTAAGAGTTAACATTCTTTATGTAATCGTGTTATCGTGGACATAACTCAAAACAAATATGCTTGTCCGAGTGTTTGTGACCCCCGGTTGTGCGTCACTTTTTTCGCATATTTTCAATTATACGAGTTTTATATCTGTAAGTATTTGAAAGCTAAGAAATATACAGAGGAATACGTTATCACTTAAAGAAAATGAAACAATTTTAAACCAACACTCCAATCAGTATGACTTGTACACAATACGGCCCTCGATCAAAAATTTTTAATATAATTAATATTATATCTACCTGTTGTATTTGTACTTTGATGGTAAACGATAATAGAAATATATAATCAAGAAATGATTACACTATAGTTTTTAGTAGGAAAACCAGAAGTAGGAATGTGACAAATAAGAAATAAAAATGTGTAAATACACTCACCTTCGACGCATTTTCCAAATTTGCTTGGATCCCATCCGTAATGCTTACACTCGTATTCATTTGAATCGGCATTCCAATTATAACCGGGTTCTTTACACTGGCATTTTACAATTGTTCCAACTGGGACGTAACTACTTGGTAAGTAACCATCCGTAACAGGTTTGCAATCCCCATGCTCGATCTTTGGAATCCGACAACCTGAAAACCGAAGTTGCGTGAATATATACGGTGTAAAATAAATTTTTGTACGGTGTACACTATCAATGAGACTAATTGATCTCTAATTAATTGCTTATCGCTTTTTAGCTGCCCCCTACTTGGCAGCTTGTGTCTCTAATTTTAGGGGACCTCACTTCTTTCGTGTGTAGGCCCACGTTATTCTGATATTCAAATATTCGTTCGAAAATTATTCAGAGAAAATAAAACGGCAAATGCCGTGTACTCACCACCAGCAGCAAGAGATACGCCGATAATTGCCAGAAATACGGCGATGGATAATTTACTCATTTTCTTGTATTCTACCAAACCGTGTGAAAGTAAGAAGAAGATGTAAGGAAATGTGTCGTCAGTTGAAAATCCATGGTATTTAACGTTTTTCTGTCACCATTTTTTTCTTTGAAAAATTATCTGACATGGCCTGAAGTCAAAAATGATATCAGCAACTCTCGCCTTTTTCTTTCGCTGATGTGTCATGCGTCAAGGTGGCGTGATGTCTGTTCACAACTTCTTTGTTTTCATATTTCGAAACCGAATGCTGCCTGCCTGTTTAAACTAAACAAAAAATCATTGATTCGTCATTTTATTGTGCTTGCTTGCCAGTGAAAGCCACCAAAACATCTTACTATATTTGTCGTTTTGTATGCAAATAAAAAAGTGATTCTTAATCATTTTCGATGAATTCTTTTTTTGTCTATTTAGGAATTCTTTTTCCCCCCATATTCCCCAAAAAGCGTAAAAAACTCTGCTTTTATTATTATTAGTTCAATCTTAAATAGGTACGTAACTAGTGCTACACACAATTTGCACAATGGCTTTTGTGCAGTTCGAATACGTCATAATTTATCAATAAAAACGTATTACCATCATGCTAAATAACTAAAAAATAATTGTGAAAATACGCTAAATACAAAATTGTATTTCTTCCCAAGAACATCAAAATTATTCCTGGGGAGGAACTCCTTTCTGATTGGGAAATGTTGAACCAAATGGATATTGAAATGTAATCACAAAACCGATGTCTTTAGTATATTTCTCATCAAATATCTAATTATTTTTAAACTCAATCGCAAATTGTAGTTACAGTAATTTTGTGTTGCATTGAAGTGCTCAATATTATTTTTTAAAGTGTAGCAATTGCAGATATTAACACCGAAAAATATAAATAAGAGGTGGCGATGTTCACATAGCTTACTTTTTGTAAAGCCGTGGAGTAATACCTTTGCTGAAACGATCGATTGTTAGCTGATTCGCCCGAATTTGTTCTGTATGGTAATACAAGATTACAGAATGGAAAATAAAAAATTCATGATTGTCTAGAATAGATACTTTATGCTAAAACTCATTTGCTTCCCATAAAGAAATGGAGAGAGTTTCAGAAAATGGAGAGCGCCACTGAAAAATCACTGAATTTTGTTTAGTTGAAAAAGCATTCGTGGATTGACAGTTTGCTATTTTTCCAACATTTTGAAGTAAAACTGTTGTGCGCAAATACTGATTGAGCCGAACACAGAAATCGAAACCGCTAATAATAAAAATTTGATTTTGACAGAAGATTCCTGATTGTGGAAACAACAATTCGTAATTCGGCGAAAACGAATAAAAATTAACAAAATAGGTATAAATAACTACATACTGAGAATACAATTGGATTTTTGATTACGAAATTCTTGAAACGAAGTCTTACTTTATTGAAAACTCATTATTCATTATTATAATAAAACCAAAGTAATCGAATTGTTAATATTACTGGAGCTTATTAAAATGTCATTTAAAAGTATATTCTTTCGTGGCAGATATTACTTGGAAACACACCAGACACTGTGGTAAACGTTGTTGTGGGTAAGAAAATACGGTTTTTCGCAGTATATCTCGGTCACCTTTTTTCTTCACTCATTGTATGATTGTTATATTAAAAAATTGTATTATCTGTAGCTAAGGATGCTAAGATGCTACTTAAAAGTATTCGATTCTAATCCGATTCCTAAATCTTCGATTCCGAATCTCGATTTCTGGACATCACTAACTCAGAAAACATACCCATCTATAAACTATACCCTACGAATTCAACCGAAACAGCAGTGGTCACATATATGGAAACGAAATCAAAAACTAAGTAGTGTGGGTATTCAATCTGCCAGAGTAGACGAAATCGTACAAAAACGAATTCCTCAGAACTCATAGAGATTTTTGAAATAAATAAAAGCAAAAGCCTTCCAGCAAAAAAACTACATATTATATAGGATATAGCCTATATATAATATAGTAAAGTTTGCGGTGTCGTAGTAACTCAACATAGCAGTTTATACGTATATGTGACGGACGAACGTCACAAAACGTTAAGCATTGTTCGCAATCCAAGTGTCAACCTTAAGAATCGATTTCAATGTATCGGAATCGATTCTAGTCGATTCCGCCAAGAATCGATTCTGTAATCGAATCCGTACTTGATTCCGCCAACCGAAGTTGTAGCGAGAGCTGGCCTGGTGCTACCGTCAAAGAACAACCAAGTTCGTCTAAGTTGAGATTTCGGACCCAGGTAAAAAAATGGATCGCGCGGCTCTACGTCAGCTCTGCGGTTCGCACTGCTTGTCACATGGCCAACTATTGAAAATAGAGGAGAGTTTGTACTAAAATAAAGGCACGAACGTCTCTTCAAATGAGAAGTTACTTGACGCGGGCTCTTCTCATCGGCTTGGTCCGAGGCGCAGTTCTTAACACTACGTGGCAGCTCCTGCCACGAACGAACGCGGTTTGAACCACCCTGAATTATATGAAATGTCAATGTATTTCTAAATTACAAGGAAGCTTTATACAACTTAGTAAAGTTGGTAATGATAACAAATAAGTTGAGATGTTTTTTAGTAATCACTTCTATATTTCATATTTTACATTCTTTGCTTTGGTAAATAAACGCAAGAACTTCCTCGGAATTCCAGTTAAATTCAGTCAACTTTCTGATATTTATAAAATAGCCTACATTCTACGGCATAGATAAAATCTGTTATACGTACAGACAAATTTATTTTATCTTTATTAAAATTAATAATAATAATTTAGATAAAATGAGTCAAATTACTAAGTAAATCAAATACACCCACGAGCAATGCTAAAGTATATGTTAATCTATTTAGGGAAGTTTTTTTAAAACTTCGTTTTTTTAAAACTACTTGGTCATCACGGAAAATAAGTTTCATTTTGACAGTGTTTATACATAATAGGAGAAGTATATCATTCTGCTGGGTTTAGTTTCTGTGTTGCCAAGTCCTACAAAATACATGATACCTTTATACTAAATTGTTTTTTTCAAATAGATTGGTATTTTGTAGACATAGTTAATCAAATATTACTCGAACTTCACCCAGTGGTGACATGATTTAAAAATCCTTTTAAATAGACTCGATCAGATTTAAATATCCAGGCTTAGGATTTTGAATGAAATCGGCCTTTCCAATAAACTTGAGATATAAGTAATTACATGAATCGACTTGTCCTTAGAACTGAGGTTTGGAACGCAATAATGCTATTTGTTGCAAGATCAAAGAGGTCGTAATTTTGTTGTTGTTAAGCTCCGTCAATTTGAAGAAATAATATTGAAAAATAACTTCATGCAGCTCAAAGTTCTCTGAAAACATTTTTAATGAGTAATCATGTGACACGTTTTATATTCACTTAAACCAAATATTTTTAGGTTTATTAGACCTTACGTTTTCAAATAAAAATTGAAATGGCAGAAGTTTGCACTGTTTTTCCAAGATTAAAAATAATTATTATGATGCGTAGTTATTGTTGAATTGTTGAATATTGCGGTGTACAATAAGCACAATATGTACATTACAAAATGGAATATAAAACAATTATAATTGTCTGGATCCTCTATGCTAAAAACTCGATTGCCTTCTCTAAAAAATAGAGAAAATTTTTCAACGAATTTGTTAAAATCTGCTCATAACGCGTGATATGATATGGTCCGTAATCATTTCATATTGTGGCAGATCACCAAATGAACAATTTGGAATTTCGCAAATGAACTGTCTGCAATTAACTGACCTCCCTTATTTTGGCAGAAAAATAAAATAACGAAAACAACAATAGCTTGATGGTGTTTTAAAAAATGTCGTGTAGCATTTGTCCCACGTACCCCACTTAATCCCACACTTTTCCCATATTTGTTATGTATACCTAAAAAAAATATTAAGCTTAATAAGATACATTTCGACATATTATCAGACTTACAAGTTAGTTTTTATTGGACAACAAATTTTAATGAATTGTCTAACAATGATACATATAAAGGAACATTTTTGTGAAAATTGGCGTATAGATGAACTATACCCAGTTTAGCTGAATATTGTAATTACTAAATATATTGAAAAAAATAGATATATATCATAAAACTTGCTACGTACGTTTTGGAATAATAACTAATAATAGTTATTTAAGTTAATAAATAGTTATTTGAATTGCCAACGAAATTGGATACAGCAATGAAAACATTTCATCTTGATTATTCAGATAAGCGAAAGTGATACATATTACTCTCGTTTTTATAAATTATGCTGAGTGTGAAAACTACCACTGAACTGTAAAAAATATAAAACTCAATATTATTTCTTTACTAAAAAAAGTTGAAAAAAAATATTTTTGAAGAATCTGAGGTCATATTACCGAATAAAACAATAAATTGAATTCAGCAGATTACATGACGTTCAACTTTCCAACAACAACTTCAACAACACAGAACACATTTTTCCTCGTATCCCTTTAGGGCCCAGTGGATCACAGGTCGTCCTCAAAAGTACACCACGCCCCCATAGGTTTACTTTTGAGACTTTTTAGTATAAAATTGATCAAAAACCATAAACTTTTAATTCAGTGTATCATATGTGACCCATTGGGCTTCAATCCTTTCTCCAAATGAATCAACCATGGTAGATAAGATTATGCGCTTGTATATTTTGGATAACTTCGACCGCGAATTAAGTCGATAGAGAGGTTCTTAAAGATATCGTTAGATATCAGTTTCTTCTTGTAACTGGGCTTGTGCGTAGCTCGCTATTTGATGATACATTTTTTACAACATTTCTCCGACAACTAAAGAATGGTCGCTGGAGTAATGGAATACATCATTATTTTGTTAGCGTTTGGCGCATTGACTTCCATTCCTTATGGTGAAACATTCAATCATCTCATTCGACTTCGTCATTACCAATATCACCGTTGCTGCACCACAGGACAAATTTGATTATTGATAGTGAAAAACATGAAGTCAGAACGCACAACTAAAGAATGGTTGCTGGAGTAATGGAATACATCATTATTTTGTTAGCGTTTGGCGCATTGACTTCCATTCCTTATGGTGAAACATTCAATCATCTCATTCGACTTTGTCATTACCAATATCACCGTTGCTGCACCACAGGACAAATTTGATTATTGATAGTGAAAAACATGAAGTCAGAACGCACAAAAATTGGTACTCCCTAAGTATGTGGACCAAGATGGTACCAGGTTAGGGGTAGGCCATAATTTTATTCCAATTTTTCTCATTTTAAATCTATTACGAGTTCGGGGACTAGCCAAGTGACTCCCGTAGTATTTGTACCTGAAATTAAGGCCTAACCCAAACCTGGTACACATACTACGTTCCGATGTCCGCCATCTTGATTCACTTACTTCGGGAGTACCCCAAAATTTATGACAATTTTTTAATAGATTATTGGTACGTGACATTTGCTGATTAATACCGAACATGAGAAGATAGATTTGACTGTCGCCTAGTATCTACCGGTAGCCGATATATGGCAAAGTTAGCCGTCAGTAACGTTACAATATGGAGTAAGGACACTCGAGAACTCACAAAGGGAGTTAAAAATTAAAGCACTGCCATTTTACAAGTTCTTACCCCAGTACTATTGAACTTTCTTTAGCCGTTTCATCCCACTGACTCCTTTAGAAGTTTGTAATGCAAATTTTCGTATATTGCAGAAGTGTAAAATGAAACCAAATTTGTAATTATCAAAGAACGATAAATAAATACAAGCACGGATGAGCGAGGGTAGGAAAATACGGCATCAACTTTTTCACTTAAAATATTTCATGTAAATATTCATATAGGAAATGTAATCGGGCAATGACTTGTTTCAGGCAAATAACATACACTTTCAACAATAAGTGATTAAAAGTATTGATATACACAGTAACAATATTTATGTTCTCGCTACATCGCCATTGCTTTTTCGTGATTTATTCATCTCCTTTATTGTCTGCCAAGTGTGTTTTTGTCCCACCCTTTCATTTGTACTTTTGTGAAATATTAATTTTATTTGGATCTTCTTGCAATGTGTGTTAGAGCTAGGGTATTCATATACTTTTTTATCATTTGCTCGCTGGCTTGGAGTGCTATGTATGTAGTATTCCCTATGCAACAATTTTTCACGATGCTTTTGATCAGTCACGGTCGTGTCTTATCGACCAGCCTAGTTATCTTGTGGGAACATGCTCCAAACAGCGAATGCATATCACGTATGCGTGGGCAAGTATTGATGGTTGCTGAATGTATTGGTAAATGATTCAGTATTATCCATAGATGTCTTAATTTGTCAATAAATGGCATAATGTTATTAAGCAGTTTGGAAACCGACATTTGCGTTAAAAAGAATGAATTGGTTAGTTATACTGCGACCAAATCACCCCAATGTTGAAAGAACTCTAAATACTTTCTTGTAACACGGCATATGGATGGAGACAAACTCATCCTCTATTCGTAAAGCATTCGCTTGAGAAAATAAATGGTGGCATCACTCGGAATTCTAGGTTTTCAAGTCTCCTTTTCTGGTCTTCCGCATGCTCAGTAGCATATCAAATATCTTCTTCAAAATTTAGAATCCGTTCTTTCAGACAATGATTTTTTTTGTTTCGAGATCGCAATTCATCATTTATAATTTTCTGGAGATTTAGGAGTGATTGGAAAATTTGAGACTGCTTGATGATGGTTAATTCGTCTTCGAGTGCTTTCAATGATTGAATACAATTTGATACCTTGGCTTAGGGTATGAATTCTTACATACTGCTGGGGGTGTAAAAGTTTTCAGAAATACAACGAGCCATGAATCTCGGAAGTCAATGTTCTTTGTATGGTTTCTTAAATCTTCGGCAAGCATACGGAAGTTGCGGTCTAACTAACTAAGATTGGTGTTGAGAAACAGGTAATGGCACCGCAGCAAGAATTGGAGATAGTCTCGGTTATGGTGGACTTGTCTTGTGGGATGTTTTTTGTGCAGATTTGTTTTATTCAGAGTTGTTTATTATTTTTTTCTTGACATTTGTAAATGTTATTTTAGTATCATAATTATTTTGTAATATTAGATATATCTAGAACCTTGATTAAACAGCGACTCTATTAACATTTGTTTTTGCAATTTGGGGTCAAGGGAGACTTGTCAAACTTGCCATTTTCCATAGTTTTTGCCGAAGCTGTACATATATTTTCCAGTGCTTTTGAGAAGATTTTTCTCTCAGCTTTGCATTCGAGTGTTCAGCTGTTCATATGTTGATATATGTCAGCCACGCCAGTTAACCATGCACACTACTCATCATGGTAATATTGCGCAACTCTTTTACATACGGATGACCGATTCGGGCTCTAACTTAGATTCTTTCGTGCCGTGAATCCGAAAGAAACGTAATTTTCGTGATGCTGTTTTGGTTTTGCTTTCTTTTCATCTCTATTTAACTCTTTCAATGTACGGTATTTTTCTTTTCAAATATTATTGCAAAAGTAATTGGTAAAGCGTGCGCCACGCGTTTGTCCATACAAGCTACAAAATACGAGTCATCATACCCACGAGGACAAAAAAAGTGAATTTATTAGATCTGGGATGATTCAATCCGAGTTTATGATTACACTACAGATCTCTTAAGGTATAAGCCTTTGCACAAAACCTATCGGTATTCGGGCCCTGATTTTGATATAACACGGTATATTGCTGAAGTTTTATTAATATAACATATAATATAGTTGATATTTGACAATTTATCAGATTCCAAGATTCCAGCGTGTTTTATGATGAGTGTTCATCTCCATTGGCTTTTGTTGCAGTTAATTATAACCTGTAAAATTGAAAAAAAATTCAATGTTGTTACTATCCCCACGAGAAGTTTGTGGATAGCATTTGACCCTATAATGTCGGAATGACACTTATTTGTACTATGAATATGGCTATAATATGATTGGTCACTAAGAGTTAACATTCTTTATGTATCCGTGTTATTGTAGACGTAACTCAAAACAAATATGCTTGTCCGAGTGTTTGTGAATCCCAGTTGTGCGTCACTTTTTTCGCATATTTTATAATTCTACTAGTTTATATATGTAAGTGTTTGAAAGCCAAGAAATATACAGAGGAATATGTTATCACTTGAAAATCACAAAAAAATATGAAACAATTTTAAACCAACCAACACTCCAATCAGTATGACTTGTACACAATACGGCCATCGATCGAAAAAAAATTTAATATAATTGATATTATATCTACCTGTTGTATTTGTACGTAAACGATAATCGAAATATATAATTAATAAATGATTACACCATAGTTTTTAGTAGGAAAACCAGAGGTAGAAATGTGACAAATAAGAAATAAAAATTTGTAAATACACTCACCTTCGACGCATTTTCCAAATTTTTTAGGTTCCCATCCGTAATGCCCACACTTGTATTCATTTGATTCGCCATTCCAATCATAACCGGGTTTACACTCACATTTTACAATTGTTCCAACTGGGACGTGACTACTTGGTAAGTAACCATCTGTTTCAGGTCTGCAATCCTTCTCAGCGGTCTTTGGAATCCGACAACCTGAAAGCCGAAGTTGCGGTATAGAATATACTTTTGAACGGTGTACAATATCAATGAGTCTAACTGATCTTTAATTAATTGCTTATCGCTTTTTAGCTCCCCCTACTTGGCAGCTTGTATCTATCTCTCTGATGGAGACTTCACTTCTCTCATGTGTATACCCACGTTGTTCTGATATTCAAATATTCGTTTGAAAATTAATCAGATAAAATAAAACGGCAAATGTCGTGTACTCACCACCGGCAGCAAGAGATACGCCGATAATTGCCAGAAATACGGCGATGGATAATTTACTCATTTTCTTGTATTCTACCAAACCGTGTGAAAGTAAGAAGAAGATGTAAGGAAATGTGTCGTCAGTTGAAAATCCATGGTATTTAACGTTTTTCTGTCACCATTTTTTTCTTTGAAAAATTATCTGACATGGCCTGAAGTCAAAAATGATATCAGCAACTCTCGCCTTTTTCTTTCGCTGATGTGTCATGCGTCAAGGTGACGTGATATTTGTTCACAACTTCTTTGTTTTCATATTTCGAAACCGAATGCTGCCTGCCTTACATCTTACTATATTTGTATATTTGTCGTTTTATATGTACTTAAATAAGTGATTCTTAATGTTTTTCGATGAATTCTTCTTTTGTTTATTTGGGAATTCTTCATCCCCCTTATTCCCCAATATGCATAAAAAATTCTGTTTCTTTTATTTGTTCAATTCCTGAAGTCTGTAGCTAGTGCTACACACAATTTGTACAATGGTTTTTGTGCAGTTCGAATAGTTCATAATTTATCAATAAAAACGTATTACCATAATGCTAAATAACTAAACAATAATTGTGAAACTACGCTAAATACAAAATTGTATTTCCTCCCAAGAACATTAAAATTCCTCCTTGGAAGGAATTCCTACCTGATTGGGAAACGTTGAACTAAATGAATAATAAAATGTAATGACAAAACCAATGTTCTTAGTATATTTCTCTTCAAATATCTATTTATTTTTGGATGATATTAGTTATTAATTTAATTTTTGAGGTAACTTAATAAAATACCACGCAATCTGAATTATTTTACCATCTATAATGCGCTTACAAAATTAATAGGCAAATGTAAAAGAATCGGCAGAAGATTCCCGGTTGTGGAAACAACAATTTGTAATCCTTTAAAAGCTAATATAAATTAATAAAATAGGTATAAATAACTACATACTGAGAATACATTTTGATTTTTGATTGCGAAATTCTTGAAACGAAGTCTTAAGTTATTGAAAACTCATTACTCATTATTATAATAAAGTGTAAGAAATCGAATTGTTTATATTACTGAAGCCTATTAAAGTTTTAAAACGAAATACCCATTTATGAAAATGAGTTCCCATGTGCCTCTCGGCGGTAAATTTACACTTAGTACATTTGACGTTCGGCGAGACGTTGACGTTAGACGAAATTAGATTGATTTAAATCAGGGTGGTCTAAAGTTGCGAAGTTGAAAACACTTTACTAATTATTATATTAGAATTAAAGAACTCGAATTGTTTATATCAGAGTGGTCCAAACCCAGGCCCGCGGGTCATATGTGGCCCGCCACTTCACTATCTGTGGCCCTCGTCTGATTTGCACGAGGGTAAACAAAAAATTGCATTCGGCGTTGTTTCGTCATAAAAACAACCAGGAAAATCCTATGACATATTGTTACATCACTAATGTCACTGAATTGACTAGGTTTATGAGTGACTGAGGCAACTAGCGAAGTTGAATATGTGGACCGCGTCGCATTTGCTGGAGGGTAAACAAAAAATCGCATTTGGTGTTGTCTTGTCATAAAAATAACCAGAAAAAAAAACATGTTGATGTATTATTATATCACCAATATAACTGAATTGACTAGTATTAGAATTAGCGAAGTTAAATGATGTGCTTGCTTGTCTAAATTGTTAACTGACTTTCTATCGTTAGGGTCGGGAATATATGCTAACAATGTAGGCATCGTCGAAAACTAAAAATTGAATGCGAAATCTATTAACCTAGGTTGGTTTATGCACGATAACGAAATATTAATGTCAGGGAAAATAGTCAGCGACCAAGAAAGGTTGGGAAACGCTGGTTCAGATAAATCGCCATTTGAAATGTTTTTACAAGAAATCTTACGCAGCACGATTTTTAACTGGATATGAGAGGGAAAATACCACAATACTTTCTTGATATGTCGGCAAGTTTTGTCAGTAAGAAAGGAATATAATCTTAAAGGGGTATTTGAAATCTTTCCAAAGTCCTGGTTTATATTATTGAAGTCTATCAAAGTTTTAATATTAAAACCCTTTTTATCATAATGAGTTCGCAAGTGCCTCTCGTCGTTAAATTTTAATTGGGTACATTTGATGTTCGGCCAATTAAAGTACGTGGATAGATGTACTACACAAATTTTAATAAAAAATCACCATACCACAAACTTCTTTTATATTTGACGTTCGGCCGATTAATGTACAGTAGACGAAATGGGATTAAATTAAACCAGGGTGGTCCAAAGTTGCGAGGTTAGAGGGCCGCAAAAACTTATGATGATGTCTCGCGTCCGCAGTCGGAGAAAACCCAAATATGATCAAAACATCGCGAGTTTATTCACTTTAAATTTATTTCAGAATTGGAGTTTACCGTTCTAATCAGTTTTTCAAGTAAATTATATATAGCCTGCTTTCCGATAATATCGTGGTATTTCTGATATCTTTTCTCGTGTTTGGTTTTGTAATGTCATTTAAAATTATATTCTTACGTGACAGATATTACTTGAAAACACACCATACATTGTGGTTTAACGTTGTTGTGGGTAAGAATATACGTTTTCTCCCAGTTTATCTCGGTCACCTTTTTTCTACACACATTGTATAAAGAATTGTTATATTCGAAAAATTGTATTACTTGTATTTAAGGATGCTAAGTATATATGACTACGTACGAGTATTCGATTCGTGTTCGATTCGTATCCGATTCCTAAGTTTTCGATTCCGAATCCCGATTTCTGGACATAGATTACCGAAAAAACATACCCCCCTAAACAATACCCTATGAATTCTATCAAAAGAGCAGTGTTCACATATATGGAAACAAAAGAAAAAACTCAGTAGTATGGGTATTCAATCTGCCACAATTGACAAAATCGTACAAAAAACGAATCCCTCGGAACCCATTGAAATTTTTGTAATAAATGAAAGCAAAAGCCTTCCAGCGTGAAACTACATAATATAGCCTACATATATAGTGAAGTTTGTGGTAACTCAACACAGTTTATACGCCTATGTTACGGTCAAACGTCACAAAACGTTAAACATTGTTTGCAATCCAAACTTCCTCAGAATTCCATTTAAATTCAGTCAACTTTCTGATATTTATGAATTAGCCTACATTCTACGCCCTACGCATCCATAAACTCTGTTATACGTACAGGCAAATTTATTTTATCGTTATTAATATTAATAATAATAATTTAGATAGAATGATTCAAATTACAAAGTAAATCAAATACATCCAAGAGCAATGCCAAAGTATATGTTAATATATTTAGGGAGGTTTTTTTAAAACTACTTGGCCATCACGGAAAATAAGTTTCATTTTGACAGTGTTTATACATAATAGGAGAAGTATATCATTCAGCTGGATTTAGTTTCTATGTTGCCAATTCCTGCAAAATACATGATACTTTTATACTAAAATGTTTTTTTCTCAAATAGATTGGTATTTTGTAGACATTGTTAATAAAATAGTACTCAAACTTCACCAAGTGGTGGTATAATTTCAAAATGCGTTTAAATAGACTCGATCAGATTTATAAATCCAGGCTTAGGATTTTAAATAAAATCGGCCTTTCCAATGAACTTAGGATATAAGTAATTACATGAATCGACTTGTCCTTAGAACTGAGGTTTAGAGCGCAATAATGCTATTTATTGCAAGATTAAAAAGGTCGTAATTTTGTTGTTGTTAAGCTCCGTCAATTTGAAGAAATAATATTGAAAAATAACTTCATGCACCTCAAATTTCTCTGAAAACATTTTTAATGAGTAATCATGTGACACGTTTTATATTCACTTATTTCAGATATTTTTAGGTTTTTTAGACCTTACGTTTTTAAATAAGAATTGAAATGTCAGAACAGATTGAAAATAATTATTATGATGCGTAGTTATTGTTGAATCACAATATGTACATTACAGAATGGAATATAAAGAAAATTATATTTGTCTGGATCCTCTATGCTAAAAACTCAATTGCCTTCTCTAAACAAATGGAGAAAATTTTTCAACGAATTTGTTAAAATCTGCCCATAACGCGTGATATGATATGGTCCGTAATCGTTTCATATTGTGGCGGAACATTAAATGAACAATTTGGAATTTCGCAAATGAACGGTCCGAATATTGTAATTACTAAATATATTGAAAAAATAGATATCATAAAACTTGCTACGTACGTTTTGGAATAATAACTAATAATAGTTATTTAGGTTATTAAATTGTTATTTAAATTGCCAACGAAATTAGATACAGCAATGAAAACATTCCATCTTGATTATTCAGATAAGCGAAAGTGATACATACTACTCTTGTTTTCTTAAATTATGCTGAGTGTGAAAACCACCACTGATCTGTAAAAAATATAAAACTCAATATTCTTCCTTTTCTAAAAAAAGTTGAGAAAAATCATCTTTCAATAATTTGAAGAATCTGAGATCATATTACCGAATAAAAAAATAAAAACAATAAATTGAATTCAGCAGAATATATGACGTTCAACTTTCCAGAGCGTTCTTGTTTTGTCTTCTTGATTGTCAATCCTTATCCATACCATTTATAAATAGGGCTTCTATATCCGTGATTTCAACTTTTATTTTACCACAGAACACATTTTTCATCTTATCTGTTTAGAGCCCAGTGGATCACAGGTCGTCCCCAAAAGTACACCACGCCCCCTTGGTTTACTGTTTCAATAAATAATCAGGGAACATGCTGACTAGATTTTTCTCATTTTAGTTCTATTACGAGTTCGGGGACTAGCCAAGTGACTCCTGTAGTATTTGTACCTGAAATTAAGGCCTAACCCGAACCTGATACACATACTACGTTTCGATGTCCGCCATCTTGATTCACATACTTTGGGAGTACCCCAAAATTTATGAGAATTTTTTGAAAGATTATAGGTACGTGGCATTTGCTGATGAATACCGAACATGAGAAGAGAGATACGTATTTGACTGTGGCCTAGTATCTACCGGTAGCCTATATATGGCAAAGTTAGCCGTCAGTAACGTTACAATATGAAGTAAGGACACGCGAGAACTAACAAAGGGAGTTAAAAATTAAAGCACTGTCATTTTACCAAGTTCTTACCCCACTACTATTGAACTTTCTTTAGCCGTTTAATCCCACTGACTCCTTTAGAGGTTTGTAATGCAAATTTTCGTATATTGTAGAATTGTAAAATGAAACCAAATTTGTAATTACCAAAGAACGATAAATAAATACAAGCACGGATGAGCGAGGGTAGGAAAATACGGCATCAACTTTTTCACATAAAATATTTCATGTAAATAATCATATAGGAAATGTAATCGAGCAATGACTAGTTTCAGGCAAACATTATACACTTTCAACAATAAGTGGTTGAAAGTATTGAAATACACAGTAACAATATTTATGTTCTCGCTACATCGCCATTGCTTTTTCGTGATTTATTTATCTCCTTTATTGTCTGCCAAGTGTGTTTTTGTTCCACCCTTTTATTTGTACTTTTGTGAAATAATTATTTTATTTGGATCTTCTTGCAATGTGTGTTAGAGCTAGGGTATTCATATACTTTTTTATCATTTGCTCGCTGGCTTGGAGTGCTATGTATGTAGTATTCCCTATGCAACAATTTTTCACGATGCTTTTGATCAGTCACGGTCGTGTCTTATCGACCAGCCTAGTTATCTTGTGGGAACATGCTCCACACAGCGAATGCATATCACGTGTGCGTGGGCAAGTATTGATGGTTGCTGAATGTATTGGTAAATGATTCAGTATTATCCATAGATGTCTTAATTTGTCAATAAATGGCATAATGTTATTAAGCAGTTTGGAAACCGACATTTGCCTTAAAAAAAATAAATTGGTTAGTTATACTGCGACCAAATCATCCCAATGTTGAAAGAACTCTAAATACTTTCTTGTAACACGGCATATGGATGGAGACCAACTCATCCTCTATTCGTAAAGCATTCGCTTGAGAAAATAAATGGTGGCATCACTCGGAATTCTAGGTTTTCAAGTCTGGAGCTCCCTTTCTGGTCTTCCGCATGCTCAGTAGCATATCAAATATCGAGATCGCAATTCATCACTTATCATTTTCTGGAGATTTAGGAGTGATTGGAAAGTTTGAGACTGCTTGATGATGGTTAGTTCGTCTTCGAGTGCTTTTAATGATTGAATACAATTTGATACCTTGGCTTAGGGTATGAATTCTTACATACTGCTGGGGGTGTAAAAGTTTTCAGAAATACAACGAGCCATGAATCTCGGAAGTCAATGTTCTTTGTATGGTTTCTTGAATCTTCGGCAAGCATACGGAAGTTGCGGTCTAACTAACTAAGATTGGTGTTACGAAACAGGTAACGGCACCGCAGCAAGAATTGGAGATAGTCTCGGTTATGGTGGACTTGTCTTGTGGGATGTTTTTTGTGCAGATTTGTTTTATTCAGGACTGTTTATTATTTTTTTCTTGACATTTGTGAATGTTATTTTAGTATCATAATTATTTTGTAATATTAGATATATCTAGAATCTTAATTAAACAGCAACTCTATTAACATTTGTTTTTGCAATTTGGGGTCAAGGGAGACCTGTCAAACTTGCCATTTTTCATAGTTTTCGCCGAAGCTGTACATTTGAATAAAAGTCGTATATATTTTCCAGTGCTTTTGAGAAGATTTTCCTCTCAGCCTTGCATTCGAGTGTTCAGCTGTTCATATGTTGATATATGTCAGCCACGCCAGTTAACCTTGCACACTACTCATCATGGTAATACTGCGCAACTCTTTTACATACGGATGACCGATTCGGGCTCTAACTTAGATTCTTTCGTGCTGTGAATCCAAAAGAAATGTAATTTTCGTGATGCTGTTTTGGTTTTGCTTTCTTTTCATATTTGTTTAACTCTTCCAATGTACGGTATTTTTCTTTTCAAATATTATTGCAAAAGTAATTGGTAAAGCGTGCGCCACGCGTTTGTCCATACAAGCTACAAAATACGAGTCATCATACCCACGAGGACAAAAAAAGTGAATTTATTAGATCTGGGATGATTCAATCCGAGTTTATGATTACACTACAGATCTCTTAAGGTATAAGCCTTTGCACAAAACATATCGGTATTCTGGCCCTGATTTTGATATAACACGGTATATTGCTGAAGTTTTATTAATATAACATATAATATAGTTAATATTTGACAATTTGTCAGATTCCAAGATTCCAGCGTGTCTTATGATGAGTGCTCATCTCTATTGGCTTCTGTTGCAGTTAATAATAACCTGTAAAATTGAAAAAAAATTCAATGTTGTTACTATCCCCACGAGAAGTTTGTGGATAGCATTTGACCCTATAATGTCGGAATGACACTTATTTGTAGTATGAATATGGCTATAATATGATTGGTCAGTAAGAGTTAACATTCTTTATGTATCCCTGTTATCGTAGACGTAACTCAAAACAAATATGCTTGTCCGAGTTTTTGTGACCCCCGGATGTGCGTCACTTTTTTTCGCATATTTTATAATTCTACTAGTTTATATATGTAAGTATTTGAAAGCTAAGGAATATACAGAGGAATATGTTATCACTTGAAAATCACAAAAAAATATGAAACAATTTTAAACCAATACTCCAATCAGTATGACTTGTACACAATACGGCCATCGATCGAAAAAAAATTTAATATAATTAATGTTATATCTATCTGTTGTATTTGTACTTTGATGGTAAACGATAATAGAAATATATAATTAATAAATGATTACACCATAGTTTTTAGTAGGAAAACCAGAGGTAGAAATGTGACAAATAAGAAATAGAAATTTGTAAATACACTCACCTTCGACGCATTCTCCAAATTTTTTTGGATTCCATCCGTAATGCCCACACTTGTATTCATTTGATTCGCCATTCCAATCATAACCGGGTTTACACTCACATTTTACAATTGTTCCAACTGGGACGTAACTACTTGGTAAGTAACCATCTGTTTCAGGTCTGCAATCCTCCTCAGCGGTCTTTGGAATCCGACAACCTGAAAGCCGAAGTTGCGTGAATATATATACGGTGTAGAATATACTTTTGTACGGTGTACACTATCAATGAGTCTAACTGATCTTTAATTAATTACTTATCGCTTTTTAGCTCCCCCTACTTGGCAGCTTGTATCTCTCTCTCTGAAGGAGACTTCACTTCTCTCGTGTGTATACCCACGTTGTTCTGATATTCAAATATTCGTTTGAAAAGTAATCAGATAAAATAAAACGGCAAATGCCGTGTACTCACCACCGGCAGCAAGAGATACGCCGATAATTGCCAGAAATACGGCGATGGATAATTTACTCATTTTCTTGTATTCTTCTGAACCGTGTGAAGGTAAGAAGAAGAAGTTGTAAGGAAATGTGTCGTCAGTTGAAAATCCATGGTATTTAACGTTTTTCTGTCACCATTTTTTTCTTTGAAAAATTATCTGACATGGCCTGAAGTCAAAAATGATATCAGCAACTCTCGCCTTTTTCTTTCGCTGATGTGTCATGCGTCAAGGTGACGTGATATTTGTTCACAACTTCTTTGTTTTCATATTTCGAAACCGAATGCTGCCTGCCTTACATCTTACTATATTTGTATATTTGTCGTTTTATATGTACTTAAATAAGTGATTCTTAATGTTTTTCGATGAATTCTTCTTTTGTTTATTTGGGAATTCTTCATCCCCCTTATTCCCCAATATGCATAAAAAATTCTGTTTCTTTTATTTGTTCAATTCCTGAAGTCTGTAGCTAGTGCTACACACAATTTGTACAATGGTTTTTGTGCAGTTCGAATAGTTCATAATTTATCAATAAAAACGTATTACCATAATGCTAAATAACTAAACAATAATTGTGAAACTACGCTAAATACAAAATTGTATTTCCTCCCAAGAACATCAAAATTCCTCCTTGGAAGGAATTCCTACCTGATTGGGAAACGTTGAACTAAATGAATAATAAAATGTAATGACAAAACCAATGTTCTTAGAATATTTCTCTTCAAATATCTATTTATTTTTGGATGATATTAGTTATTAATTTAATTTTTGAGGTAACTTAATAAAATACCACGCAATCTGAATTATTTTACCATCTATAATGCGCCTACAAAATTAATAGGCAAATGTAAAAGAATCGGCAGAAGATTCCCGGTTGTGGAAACAACAATTCGTAATCCTTTAAAAGCTAATATAAATTAATAAAATAGGTATAAATAACTACATACTGAGAATACAATTTGATTTTTGATTGTGAAATTCTTGAAACGAAGTCTTAAGTTATTGAAAACTCATTACTCATTATTATAATAAAGTGTAAGAAATCGAATTGTTTATATTACTGAAGCCTATTAAAGTTTTAAAACGAAATACCCATTTATGAAAATGAGTTCCCATGTGCCTCTCGGCGGTAAATTTACACTTAGTACATTTGACGTTCGGCGAGACGTTGACGTTAGACGAAATTAGATTGATTTAAATCAGGGTGATCTAAAGTTGCGAAGTTGAAAACACTTTACTAATTATTATAATAGAATTAAAGAACTCGAATTGTTTATATCAGAGTGGTCCAAACCCAGGCCCGCGGGTCATATGTGGCCCGCCACTTCACTATCTGTGGCCCTCGTCTGATTTGCACGAGGGTAAACAAAAAATTGCATTTGGCGTTGTTTCGTCATAAAAACAACCAGGAAAATCCTATGACATATTGTTACATCACTAATGTCACTGAATTGACTAGGTTTATGAGTGACTGAGGCAACTAGCGAAGTTGAATATGTGGACCGCGTCGCATTTGCTGGAGGGTAAACAAAAAATCGCATTTGGTGTTGTCTTGTCATAAAAATAACCAGAAAAAAAAACATGTTGATGTATTATTATATCACCAATATAACTGAATTGACTAGTATTAGAATTAGCGAAGTTAAATGATGTGCTTGCTTGTCTAAATTGTTAACTGACTTTCTATCGTTAGGGTCGGGAATATATGCTAACAATGTAGGCATCGTCGAAAACTAAAAATTGAATGCGAAATCTATTAACCTAGGTTGGTTTATGCACGATAACAAAATATTAATGTCAGGGAAAATAGTCAGCGACCAAGAAAGGTTGGGAAACGCTGGTTCAGATAAATCGCCATTTGAAATGTTTTTACAAGAAATCTTACGCAGCACGATTTTTAACTGGATATGAGAGGGAAAATACCACAATACTTTCTTGATATGTCGGCAAGTTTTGTCAGTAAGAAAGGAATATAATCTTAAAGGGGTATTTGAAATCTTTCCAAAGTCCTGGTTTATATTATTGAAGTCTATCAAAGTTTTAATATTAAAACCCTATTTATCATAATGAGTTCGCAAGTGCCTCTCGTCGTTAAATTTTAATTGGGTACATTTGATGTCCGGCCAATTAAAGTACGTGGATAGATGTACTACACAAATTTTAATAAAAAATCACCATACCACATTTTACCACAAACTTCTTTCATATTTGACGTTCGGCCGATTAATGTACAGTAGACGAAATGGGATTAAATTAAACCAGGGTGGTCCAAAGTTGCGAGGTTAGAGGGCCGCAAAAACTTATGATGATGTCTCGCGTCCGCAGTCGGAGAAAACCCAAATATGATCAAAACATCGCGAGTTTATTCACTTTAAATTTATTTCAGAATTGGAATTTACCGTTCTAATCAGTTTTTCAAGTAAATTATATATGGCCTGCTTTCCGATAATATCGTGGTATTTCTGATATCTTTTCTCGTGTTTGGTTTTGTAATGTCATTTAAAATTATATTCTTACGTGACAGATATTACTTGAAAACACACCATACATTGTGGTTTAACGTTGTTGTGGGTAAGAATATACGTTTTCTCCCAGTTTATCTCGGTCACCTTTTTTCTACACACATTGTATAAAGAATTGTTATATTCGAAAAATTGTATTACTTGTATTTAAGGATGCTAAGTATATATGACTACGTACGAGTATTCGATTCGTGTTCGATTCGTATCCGATTCCTAAGTTTTCGATTCCGAATCCCGATTTCTGGACATAGATTACCGAGAAAACATACCCCCCTAAACAATACCCTATGAATTCTATCAAAAGAGCAGTGTTCACATATATGGAAACAAAAGAAAAAACTCAGTAGTATGGGTATTCAATCTGCCACAATTGACAAAATCGTACAAAAAACGAATCCCTCGGAACCCATTGAAATTTTTGTAATAAATGAAAGCAAAAGCCTTCCAGCGTGAAACTACATAATATAGCCTACATATATAGTGAAGTTTGTGGTAACTCAACACAGTTTATACGCCTATGTTACGGTCAAACGTCACAAAACGTTAAACATCGTTTGCAATCCAAACTTCCTCAGAATTCCATTTAAATTCAGTCAACTTTCTGATATTTATGAAATAGCCTACATTCTACGCCCTACGCATCCATAAACTCTGTTATACGTACAGGCAAATTTATTTTATCGTTATTAAAATTAATAATAATAATTTAGATAGAATGATTCAAATTACAAAGTAAATCAAATACATCCAAGAGCAATGCCAAAGTATATGTTAATATATTTAGGGAGGTTTTTTTAAAACTACTTGGCCATCACGGAAAATAAGTTTCATTTTGACAGTGTTTATACATAATAGGAGAAGTATATCATTCAGCTGGATTTAGTTTCTATGTTGCCAATTCCTGCAAAATACATGATACTTTTATACTAAAATGTTTTTTCTCAAATAGATTGGTATTTTGTAGACATTGTTAATCAAATAGTACTCAAACTTCACCAAGTGGTGGTATAATTTCAAAATGCGTTTAAATAGACTCGATCAGATTTATAAATCCAGGCTTAGGATTTTAAATAAAATCGGCCTTTCCAATGAACTTAGGATATAAGTAATTACATGAATCGACTTGTCCTTAGAACTGAGGTTTAGAGCGCAATAATGCTATTTATTGCAAGATTAAAAAGGTCGTAATTTTGTTGTTGTTAAGCTCCGTCAATTTGAAGAAATAATATTGAAAAATAACTTCATGCACCTCAAATTTCTCTGAAAACATTTTTAATGAGTAATCATGTGACACGTTTTATATTCACTTATTTCAGATATTTTTAGGTTTTTTAGACCTTACGTTTTTAAATAAGAATTGAAATGTCAGAACAGATTGAAAATAATTATTATGATGCGTAGTTATTGTTGAATCACAATATGTACATTACAGAATGGAATATAAAGAAAATTATATTTGTCTGGATCCTCTATGCTAAAAACTCAATTGCCTTCTCTAAACAAATGGAGAAAATTTTTCAACGAATTTGTTAAAATCTGCCCATAACGCGTGATATGATATGGTCCGTAATCGTTTCATATTGTGGCGGAACATTAAATGAACAATTTGGAATTTCGCAAATGAACGGTCCGAATATTGTAATTACTAAATATATTGAAAAAATAGATATCATAAAACTTGCTACGTACGTTTTGGAATAATAACTAATAATAGTTATTTAGGTTATTAAATTGTTATTTAAATTGCCAACGAAATTAGATACAGCAATGAAAACATTCCATCTTGATTATTCAGATAAGCGAAAGTGATACATACTACTCTTGTTTTCTTAAATTATGCTGAGTGTGAAAACCACCACTGATCTGTAAAAAATATAAAACTCAATATTCTTCCTTTTCTAAAAAAAGTTGAGAAAAATCATCTTTCAATAATTTGAAGAATCTGAGATCATATTACCGAATAAAAAAATAAAAACAATAAATTGAATTCAGCAGAATATATGACGTTCAACTTTCCAGAGCGTTCTTGTTTTGTCTTCTTGATTGTCAATCCTTATCCATACCATTTATAAATAGGGCTTCTATATCCGTGATTTCAACTTTTATTTTACCACAGAACACATTTTTCATCTTATCCGTTTAGAGCCCAGTGGATCACAGGTCGTCCCCAAAAGTACACCACGTCCCCTTGGTTTACTGTTTCAATAAATAATCAGGGAACATGCTGACTAAATTTTTCTCATTTTAGTTCTATTACGAGTTCGGGGACTAGCCAAGTGACTTCTGTAGTATTTGTACCTGAAATTAAGGCCTAACCCGAACCTGATACACATACTACGTTTCGATGTCCGCCATCTTGATTCACATACTTTGGGAGTACCCCAAAATTTATGAGAATTTTTTGAAAGATTATAGGTACGTGGCATTTGCTGATGAATACCGAACATGAGAAGAGAGATACGTATTTGACTGTGGCCTAGTATCTACCGGTAGCCTATATATGGCAAAGTTAGCCGTCAGTAACGTTACAATATGAAGTAAGGACACGCGAGAACTAACAAAGGGAGTTAAAAATTAAAGCACTGTCATTTTACCAAGTTCTTACCCCACTACTATTGAACTTTCTTTAGCCGTTTAATCCCACTGACTCCTTTAGAGGTTTGTAATGCAAATTTTCGTATATTGTAGAATTGTAAAATGAAACCAAATTTGTAATTACCAAAGAACGATAAATAAATACAAGCACGGATGAGCGAGGGTAGGAAAATACGGCATCAACTTTTTCACATAAAATATTTCATGTAAATAATCATATAGGAAATGTAATCGAGCAATGACTAGTTTCAGGCAAACATTATACACTTTCAACAATAAGTGGTTGAAAGTATTGAAATACACAGTAACAATATTTATGTTCTCGCTACATCGCCATTGCTTTTTCGTGATTTATTTATCTCCTTTATTGTCTGCCAAGTGTGTTTTTGTTCCACCCTTTTATTTGTACTTTTGTGAAATAATTATTTTATTTGGATCTTCTTGCAATGTGTGTTAGAGCTAGGGTATTCATATACTTTTTTATCATTTGCTCGCTGGCTTGGAGTGCTATGTATGTAGTATTCCCTATGCAACAATTTTTCACGATGCTTTTGATCAGTCACGGTCGTGTCTTATCGACCAGCCTAGTTATCTTGTGGGAACATGCTCCACACAGCGAATGCATATCACGTGTGCGTGGGCAAGTATTGATGGTTGCTGAATGTATTGGTAAATGATTCAGTATTATCCATAGATGTCTTAATTTGTCAATAAATGGCATAATGTTATTAAGCAGTTTGGAAACCGACATTTGCCTTAAAAAAAATAAATTGGTTAGTTATACTGCGACCAAATCACCCCAATGTTGAAAGAACTCTAAATACTTTCTTGTAACACGGCATATGGATGGAGACCAACTCATCCTCTATTCGTAAAGCATTCGCTTGAGAAAATAAATGGTGGCATCACTCGGAATTCTAGGTTTTCAAGTCTGGAGCTCCCTTTCTGGTCTTCCGCATGCTCAGTAGCATATCAAATATCTTCTCCAAAATTCAGAATCCGTT